>NW_011369945.1:17647691-17665163 GCF_000735185.1 Notothenia coriiceps
ACACACACACACACACACACACACACACACACACACACACACACAGTTAGTGAGGAAGTGTGTGCCCAGGCAGACAGAGCAGCTCCTTGGCCCGATGTAGCTCTGTCAGAATTAAACCAGTGATCAGAGAAATGAAAGGGAAGCTGTCATTCCACATAGCCCTCTATACACATCATCCTCAATAATTACACCCTCTTCTTCCTCTCGCCTCACTTCCTCCTCTCTTATAACCTCCTACCTGTGTGTGCATGTGCGTGTGTGCGTGTGTGTGTGCCGCAGACAGCATGCCTGACTGGCACCCAGCACATCAAATAGGGGCTTTTATGAAATCTGCGCCTGCTTGAATTACACTCACTTTAAACCTTCATTGTGTGTCTGTGTGTGTTATTCACGTCTTAATGTGTGTGTGTGTGTGTGTGTGTGTGTGTGTGTGTGTGTGTGTGTGTGTGTGTGTGTGTGTGTGTGTGTGTGTGTGTGTGTGTGTGTGTGCCCATGCCCATGTGAGCATGACTGTGCGAGTGTCAGTTTTTGAATCGATACAGATGTGCCCGGCCCTGCGCTGCTCACATCTGGCGGTTAGATTGAACCTGCAGGGGATATATGCAGCTAACTACTTCAATCTGGGGCTTTAAGCTTATGAATGCGATCAAATATTCAGTTCACGCAAAGTGTTACACGGCAAGGCCTCTAGTGTAAAGTAAGTTTAAGGTCTGTCAATTGAAGTCCGTTCCATATGTGACCTTTGGTGGGAGAGTCAAGAGGTACCAGATCCAAGCTGTCATAGAATGATCCCTTTCATTCTTTTATGACTTTTATTTATGGAATTTCCATTTTCACTTAAATGTGAGAGAATTCACCGAGACTTAAGGCTGGATTGAACCTTTTACACGATTCAAACACGGTACATGACGGGCAGTGAAGAAGAGTGACACTTTTTTTGTTGACATTTAATCTTTTTATTATTTTGTTTTGTATTTCTGTCAACTCTTTTTACTTAGATTTCATTGTTTACTGTACTGTAAGTATGTGGAGTTGTAATATAAATATTGTTTCATTTGATCTAATTGCTTCTGTCATATATTTGAATGGCGTGCTGGTGCCTATTACGCATGTAAAGGCTAAAAGAAAATATGTTTGTTTAGCATTTATGTTTATTTTAGTTTTTGGTTGACATGTGTTTGTGAATATTCTCTTCTTTGCTTTCGATGTAACTATAATCTCAGTTTTCAAATGATCAAAAGCATTAACCTGGTGCAGACCCTTTTGTGTTTTATTGAAAAGCAGATAATGATTCATTTGCAATGAACCCGCAATGTGTTGACAGGAAAATAGTCATTTACATGTGGGTACCATACATAAAAATTAACTTTAACATTCAAGTCAAATTGTGACAGTGACATCAGATTTAACAAAACCATCAAACACAAAGTTGAACACAAACTGAAAATGAATGTTGTATTCATTTTGGTTTGCCTTTCACATGTAGTTGTATGTGTATGTTTTAGTCATTTTAGCCAACCTTGAGAAGTAAGTTGAGTGTCACAGTGGACCCAGAATGCACTCTGAGCCAGTCCACTCCAGCCAGTGTAATACTTTTCTGCAGCTGAGCTTCGTAAAACCAGAACATGTGCTCTGGAGCGGGTAATGAAGAAGCTAATACCTCGGTTTTGCTTGCTGTTTGTGCTGTTTTTGCAGCTAATGACTTTGTACTGTAAGACTCCTTCGTATCCAGGGTTTTGTATAACAGTGACTTGTTATTATAGCTCAGCACTTGAGCGTGTAATAAATGTAAATCTCAGTGTCTGTAACTTGGTCCCCCGAAGCTCATTATTTGTGACAAGTGTGTGAGACAGTGTTTGTTTTGTGCTGTGTTGCAGATGAGTAATGAGATCATCCGCCTGTGCTTCCAAAGCCTCTCTCTGGACAGGATCGTAAAGGGCTGTGTGATACCCAGCCAGCAAAATCTCACCATGTATCCAGTTCTGTTCCACCTGGAAGGACATTTACCTGCATGCCTCGCAGATTTACCTCATGTAAGAACAGTATCACTCATGTATTGACTCCACACACTGACGGTCCTATACAAGTCTTTGAAATGTTAATTACAAACAATGTAAATCCATGTAGAGCTTTGCATTAATATTAGGTCAAACACGTCTTAATTTTCACTGTGTTGTGTATCTTTCTTTCGTTTTATGTCTTTTTCACACAACTGTAAAATTACAAAGATAATTGAAGAAGGACAAAAAAACTTTCCAGAGGTGTGGTGAATCAATTGCACGACCTGTGTGTGTATACATTTAAAGGATTTCTAAGGAATGCCTGAGAGGAAATGTTTTCAAGTATGGCACAAGCTACACTTCATGGTCACTCACCTCACAAAACATGATTAAAACATTTTGGACGGACATGAATGCAGTGCCAAATACCCTTATTTAAGAAGGAACACTCTTTAACTATATTTAAAAAAAGAAAATTAAATTAAAAAATTTGACAGTAAGTCCATCAATTATTATGTGTGTTCTGTTCTCCTACAATGGTACATACACAGCGCCTGGGGATTTGGTAGGAGAGAGATTTCCGTTTGAATCTACTGTAAGATTTGTGTGTACTGAATGTCCTTGGCCCTATTTTTTGCAGACCACGGCAAACTATATAATCCAGAATTTGATAATAGCCAATAGGGGTCAAAATTGAATTTTAAATATAAGTCCCTACCAGCACAATATTTCAGTTGACTATGTTTAGTTCAACATGCAGTCAAGTCTAAACTCAGTTCAGAGGGGCTTAATACCAGACATAGAACCTTTCATATGCTGTTATTTATCATTTTAATACTTTCCTTCATTATTCTTTAAAAAAGAGATTCAGCTTTTTGTGAGTGTTCTCTCTAAAAGTCTTGAATCAATCACATCGTCCCTGAGGTCAGTTTCAGTACACAGGCTTCCACACGGAGTGAGCTACTGAGTCGGATTAGGCAGCTTCAACTCCTTCTCTTGAACTCATTTTAATTTAATTTACTATATCAGACAGTCCTTTTCCCCTTATTGAAGCCTCCCTGTAGAAGATACAAGACAAAGTGTTAAGTGGGAGTTTAGATTAGGAGCCACATTTACAGCAGATACAAGTAGTTATTATCACATCAGCTAAGGGTAGCAGAGCTTTGAGTTAGGGGCTAGGACATGCTTACCAACCGGTTCTATTACTCCTTAATAAATGGGTCTTTAATCTGCATTTACATATGCCTTACAATAACCACTGACTGTTCTCATCACCAGTACGGAATACAAAAGCAGTTGTGATTACTCTTGTCTTGTTGTTACATTCCCCAATTCATCACCTCTGTGGAAAATGTGACCGTGGCAGATATCACCGCACTACCTCTGCTACTGATGCTATTGATAATAATGACTCATTCTTCTTACTAAATGATAGTATAGTAGGGCAGTTGTGTTAAATGACAAAAGATGTTAGTGCCTGCTTACTTCAAAGTGATACCCAGAGCGCTGCGCTGACAGCAGATCACTGCAAACATCTGCTTTTCCTGTCAGCCAGTTACCCCCCCCCACACTGTCTTTGCATGCATTTAATACTCCGGCTATTCTAGTAATGAAGACCATAAACTACACTCAAATTCCACAATTCAGATAAGGCTTGGGTTATATGACAAAATTGGTTGGACATTATAATGGTTCTCACATTTTTATGTTTAAAGAACGATATTGGATAATGCTTGTTGTGATGTAACGCTTATTCAGTCTCTTTATTTGTTTCCTCTAAGCTTCACCCAGAGTTACCAAAACTTTATTTGTTGGGCAGCCTTGGTTTATTAACGACAAAACAAGTTAACATTTTTAAATTGAGTCAGTGGGAGGGGACAAGGATTAAACTGTGCCTTAAGTTATTTGTTTCCTTTAGTTGTCTGTTAATCATTGGGTCAGTGGTTTTCTGAACCACAGTTTTTCACTTCATTGCTATGATTGCCCTAAGAGAGAAAGGGTGAAGGGCTCCCAGTGTTTTCACTGGCTGGCACACACACAGACACACACACACACATTCTGGGCTCTCCAATACCCCTTCGGGCCTCTCGCTGTCTGCACGGGCAATCGACCTCGTCCAACCAATTAAAGACGCCGCTTAGTTCCTGATCGATGGCTGGGGTCGTGGTGGGGCAGGATGAGCACAGCAGGAGACGGGGGGATCAAGAAGATCCACGTCATGGCCCAGTGGAAGTTTTGATTTGGTCTTCCTATCTGAGGCTCCTCGTCCGATCACTCTTAAAGTGCAAATTGCTCTCCTGGGATTAGATTTAAATAAGAAGTCATTGCTGCATTGCTTTCTCTAACAAACCACCGTGTTTGATAAAGACCCTGCACAGTTTGAATTGAATCCACTTGTGAATTCACTAACTCTAATACTTATGCTAATGTACTTTCTTTCCAGTGGTTCAACTTGCAATACTGCTGATCATAGTGATGTCTAAGTTATGTCTTTACAGAGTTTTTGAGTCAAGTTGCATCACTGACTAAATATGACCTGAAGTTGTATCTTGACTTTGTTCTTGCATGATGCAGAGGGATGTGGAGTGGATCATCCTTTTTCTATCACTGTCTTCAGTTCAGTGTGTCTGACTGATACAGCTTGTAATGACGTGTGGTGCGGGAGAGATACATAACTTTCCAAACCTTCAGAACCAAAATGATTTCCCTTTGCATCAGTTTTCTTTATTTATGGGATTTCCATGAGTCCGTGAACTCTTGGTGAAAGATAGCAATACTTTAAAAAATAAATGATCGCTGCTTTCTCCAGTCAGTCCTTCCTTCATCAGCAGCAGCCGGTGAAGGAGGGAGGGTGTTAAGCAAAGAGACGCCGATCTGTTCCTCTCCCTTCAGATATAACACCAGTGATTCTGTCACCCACACAGCCAATATCACAGTCAGTCCGCACACTGGGTTCAGTGGCAGGGCATGGAGGGAAACAGGCGGGAGCGACGACACATGAGGAAGAAGAAGGGACAAGTCAACAAGGCTACAAATGTGCGACTGTTTCGGAGCAATAGGTCGCATGCCATGTGCTTCTACTCCTAGCTCTCCTGTCTTTGTACTATACAGAAAACGCTTGCAAAGTTAATAAAAAGAGACAAGTAGTTCAAACCAATTTGCCAGAATAGAAGGGAAATAAGCTATGAAATAAAGAGATGAATGGGTGCAAGAGGAAGGTTGTGTGGAATAGATGAGAGGAGTAGTGGTGGCCCATAGAAGAGGGCATGAAAGGGATGCAGAGTGAATAAGCAAAAAAAGGACTTTAACATCACAACACACCTCGGCAGCTCTGACACAGCCCAACCCGTACATATGTGCTGCTGTGAAAAGCACGATCCGGGGAAATTGGTGAAGTGCTGTGAGATGCAATGTCAACACAACAATACTGACAGCTTGGAAACCCATTTATTAGTCCCCCAAGGATCCACCATCTCTGAATTTGTCACAGAATTAGTTATCAGCCGGGGAATGCAGCCTCCTCTGTGGCAAATGGAATAAGCTTCAGAATGAAGTCATAAATTGAAAGTCTACTGGCAAATTGTCACCAGCATCACGGCAGCCAGACTGGAGCATTTGCGTCTTTCTCACCTTTCCTGCTCTTAAAGCACATTCTTTTTCACATGTTTTTGTGACGTTAAATTGGTCACTCCCACACAGTATTAAGTGAAATAATGTGATTTTTGGACACATTAAAACTGGAGAATAGGCTGTAATTGCAGTTTAATCAATATTTTTGAATATTTCTATAAATGCTGATTTAAAACATTTAAACTCACTTAGATATGTTTTCATTTAACTAAATGAAATACAATGTTTTATATACAGTCCAAAATCACAAAACACATTTGTCTCAGGGGAGCTTTAAAGTTTGTACATATCAAAAAACTACAAATTACAACATTGACTATCCAATGAGGTAATGTGAATGTAATATACAAATAAAATAAAATACAAAAAATATACAGGTCCCAGGAGGATGTTCGTGCAAGCCTGAGCCAGCCCTGGAACAGGCCTTATTAAAAAATAAAGGTCTTAACCCTACTCTTAAATGTGGAGATGGTGTCTGTTTTTAGGCTACAAAGCTGTTAGGAAATCTTACTGTGCAATCATAGATACAATATATAATGACTTTTGTGGAAATGGGCACTAATGAATGTATTTTCTTTTTCTTTTTTAACCATCAGGACGATGGAGAGATGTGGACCGTGAGGATGATGATGATGATTCCTGCTGCCAGGTTGCTGTTATGCAGTCTGTCAGAGACAACAGCTTTAGGTCTCATCACACAACACCTCTCCTAATAAGGTAATAATCCAGATGCTGAGCCCCTCTTCTGGCTCTCACAAGTTGTGCCCATCTTCTCACTCTGCCTCACTTCTGTCTCTACTTTCCTTTTGTTTCATTCGCCTTCACCACCTCTCCTTCTCTCCTTCACCTTCCTCCTCGCACCCTCCCGTCCTCCGCCTCTCACTCAACAGCCAATTTAACGACTCAAGGAGACACAGGAGTGCAAAACACATTCGCAGATCGATCAAAGTTGAGACTTTACCATGAAAACAGCCATGAATCACAGTTACCTCCCCTTGCTCTTGTCAAACCTCTCCTCTACTGTTGGAACATATATGTTTATATTAGGCTATACAGTATGGGCTTGAAGCCATGCACTGAACAGTTTATTTAGTTTGTATAACCCTCAGGGGTGTCAGTTGATATTGTGTGCGGGCGTGTGTGTGTGTGTGTGTGTGTGTGTGTGTGTGTGTGTGTGTGTGTGTGTGTGTGTGTGTGTGTGTGTGTGTGTGTGTGTGTGTGTGTGTGTGTGTGTGTGTGTGTGTGTGTGCGCGATACTACATCTATCTTGTATGTGAATGTAAGGGTTGTATAAGCATGGCGTGGTGACAAATGATGAATGTGAGGTTGGCCGCAGTCTGCCCCCCCCCCTCCTCTTTGTCCTCAGGGTGGCCTTATTGTTTCTTTCTCTCCCTCTCCTCCTCTTTGTTGTTCCTTTCATCACCCCCTCTCACTGTCCTCTCTTCTCCTTCGCTTCCAAACTGCAGCTATTGAGTTTTTCTTTGCATTTGCATCAATGCAAAACACTCACACAAATACAGCCATACACACACACACACACACACACACACACACACACACACACACACACACACACACACACACACACACCTCTGTCTTTATTTAATCATTGGCTCTATTACAGGGGATATTTTCCCAGACAATGCCTCAGAAGGCGGTGGGCCAGAATAAGGGAGGGAGATCTCTCTATCCCTCAGCACATGGAAGCCACAGCACTGGCACTCCCACTGACTGAGATGAATGCATTTAATATATTTCCCTTTTGAAGCCCAGATGACCTCCTGATACGGCTCTCTGTCTCTATCGCAGGAGGCCTTTATTTATTTTTTACCCTGCCTGTGAAATCTGGAAACCCACAGGAAGACATCTGAAGGGATTCTGACGGAGACTAATTTGTTTTGTGGCCTGTCGTGACTCGAGTATATCTTCATCCATATAGGAGCGGACACATTTCCCCCCACCAACACTTTTATGATCCTGCGATAGCGCTTATCTTGGGCGTTTATGTTTGTTTGCAACCGTGGCTGTTTGTAGCTGAAGCAACAAACTGTGCTTTTATGCCTATGGGAAATATTATATTAAAGGCCGTTTAAAAGCTGCAGTAGCTTACAATGGGATTTTATAGGGTGGTATAAAAATAAGAGATTGGTTTTTTTTCTAAATGTAAAGGTATTTATGTCTTTTATTCTCTTATGTGACCTTCTGCTAAGTGTCAAGGGTCACCAAACTGGAATGGGTCCAAAATCATTTAGCATAGCCTTATTTTTGCACACTTGACTTACTTCAGCTGCTAAAGTCTGTCTTTATGCTGCAGCCTGCACATGAATTCTCGTGTGCGTGTGTCACTTTATTATAATGATGTGCTTCCACGCTCAAGTAAGCCACGGTGACCCCTCTTTTATTTCCATCCTTATTGGATCTCGTGCTCTCCTGAGACAGCGGAGACGTTGATGCCTCCGGTCATTTTTCTGTCCCTTATAACCGACTGTCCCAGTCTGCTATGTAAGTCCCACTTAATTAGGCCCCAAATTGGATGGATTTACGCTTATCCAGACGCCAACATTTCTTTTATTGGGTATTTATCCCATGAGGTTAGAGCCACACTGATCAAATTACACTGATTCAGACTTGTGCATAGCTAGATTCTCAGCAAAGTACTGCGTGTTCTGAAGGCAGGATTTATAGTGCACACACACATAGTACACACAAACTGAAACCCTATCCCCACATCAACCTATCATTGGGTATAAACCGAAAATATTTTATTTGATTCTTCATAAAAGTGAGGGGCTTTAGACCCCAATAGAGACCCCTAGAGGCCAGACTCCTTTCTGCACCCAACCACAACAAACAGCCATACTCTGAGCCCAACACTGATGTGAACATAGTCACAAATCAGCAGATAATTGTTTGTACTGCGGACACAGGGGGTCATTTGGAGAAGATGTGGTGCAGAAAAACATTTTTTAATTAAAGATCATATAAACGTGATAAAAGGAAATATGAGGTAGTAATGAACAAATTGTGAAATTTGGGGTACGCTTTTTTAATGTATTCCCTTACAGTATATGCCAGAGGGGCCTGCAAACTAGCAGCTGCTTACTGTTGTCAGAGTCCGTTTACAGATAACCAACACAACATTTAGATTGATGCTTCCAGTATACGAGTTTACAGAATTGACAATTGTTTTTCAATCATTTCCAGATTTTTGGAATCATACAAGGTTAATTTATTTAGAGAGTTAGACATTACAATGCAAGTTGTGGCTCCTTCTCGCTACAAGTCATTATTTAGACACCTATGGAGGAAATTCTGGCGTTTTCTTAAACCCCATTACAAGGATCACATTTTTCACAAGTCTCATCCGTCATTTAAATTATAATCAACCCGGTAAATGAATGATTCATCATAATGTTTTAATGGCATAATTTAGAAGTCTCAAACTCCTCCGGTGAGTTTGATGAGGTAAAGAGAGGACACGGTGTGAAAGCTTATTTTGTGTCCCCTGTTTGGAAAATAGTAGAAGCATTGAAAAACATAGATTTAACATAGCAAAAATACCTGCATACCCTTTGTGTGTGTGTGTGTGTGTGTGTGTGTGTGTGTGTGTGTGTGTGTGTGTGTGTGTGTGTGTGTGTGTGTGTGTGTGTGTGTGTGTGTGTGTGTGTGTAGTTCTTACGCACACACACCGGGCACCAGAGTGCTGTTAATTTCCGCCTGAGCAGAGGAACGGCCACTAAAAGTATCATTGAAGTGATGAATGTGCTGCTCGGCTCAGGCATCAGTGTTTAATCTGAGTCATTGGAGAAATAGCACCACATCAACTTCAAACGACTTCCTTTCATCTGCAGTTAGAGACGCAATCACAGATGTGCGCCCTCTCCTTGTTCCATTTTTCCTGCTCATTTTCCTAATACCATTCTCCACAGTTCAGACCAATGTAAAACACCATCCTTCATACCTCCACACTAAATGTATGTGCAGCACGCTCATGTGAGTCTGCGTGTGAATATACTTTACTAACATCAAGGTTTATCATGTGTTTTCTTCAGTAGATGAACTCGTTTTTAGTTGATCTACCTTAAATCATGCAACACTGCTAAGCAAATGTAATATAGCAAATCAAATTGGCTGTTCATTACATTATTATTATAATTATATCATAGGAATTAAGTCAGCCTTAAGTCCTATGATATAATTATATCATAGGACTCCAGAGTGGTGCAAAAAGCTGGTGTTTTTAATGTAGCATCTGCTTCAAGTCAACAGTGTGCATTTTTGATTTATAAATTAATTAAGTTTAATTACTATAATCTTCTGATATGATACCTGAGTAGATACTTCCATCCCTCAGCAGTAATATGAACGGACGGTGGCTGATACAGTATACAGTATAGTGCTGGTATATTGTTATTGTTTTTTTTTAAATACAACAAAGTTATATTAACAAATGAGATGTGAATTTGCTGATCTTTCTGAACATTTATGTATCTCTCTTAGTGTCTTCAGTTTCTGTTTGCTTCAGCAGATCTGCAGTGCACTTACATTTAATTAAAAATAATAAAACAAATGTATTCACTAAATAAATGTCAGAGTATCAGAACATTTCACTTTTCTAAAAAGAAAAAAATGTATGAATGAAAAATAAACTTCAGAACATACTGTAGCAATATCTATTTTGGAGAACAGAAGGTTGAGCATTTGTAACCTTACATAAGTAAACAAAAGTATTTACAATGTGTGTGTAGTGGCCATCCCTGGTGATGGCTGAGTAAAACATATAATAAATAAGTAATGTGAATTTTGAACACAGACATCAGCTGATGCCAATTATCTGAAAATGAAATAATTGTTCTTACAGTATATTAAATAAAATGATGTCAAACCAATGGACACTAAATAAGCGTCATGCTTTTGGAGCCACTTGATCTTAATTAAACTGTTTGGTCATTCTTACTAGTTGTGCAATGCAATACATGCTTTACAGTATATGTGTTGTGTTGGTTCAAGTATGATGCAGCAGAAATACCTACCTGCTGTCGGTCTTGAAATGCAGTCTTCCTCTGTGTGTGTAACCATAACACAAAGGTTCAGTATGGTGAAGAAATGCCCCCTTCCTTTTCCAGCTGCAGACAAACTACTGGGGGGGGAAATAAAGTTCAACCATGTACCTGAGTCCCCACAGGTTGAACAGAACATGATTCAATTATTCACAAACAAGGAGTGATGTGAAGGTAACTAAAAATATCAGAGCAAAAGGTCAGCACCTGGATTGTCATTACAGAGTGTGATCATGTCGTTTAGCAGCATGAGTAGCTGAAAGTTCAGTAAAGAAACATCCCTTTTTTCCTTAGATGTCTTTAGAAAGTGTATCACCTTGCTGCGGCCACATTTTAGTTTACCAGGTGTCACCTTGGCTTTACCTGATGTCAATCTGTCCCTCTTTCAGCATTTCCACCGTGAGCAGCAACTATACACATTTGTGTCCTCAGGATTACCTTTCCATCAGGGGAAGAATGAAGTGTGAAAAGCAATCTGTGCAATGCCAGGCCACCGATACAAACTTCAGCGGATGCAATTATGCCAATGACAGATCATTTTCTGACCTTTATCCCTCAGTCTGTATGGATGGCGCATTGCCACGGCGACAGCCGGCTTTTTGTTTCTGTGCACTTTCTGTGACAGCTGGGGACCTGGCTCCAAAATGCTGAGGTGCTCATCTCTTTGAAAGACAGCTTGATTTTCTGTTCTGCTCTTTCTCCTTCTCTCTGTTTACATTTGTTGTGTATGTCTCTGTCCTTGTAACATTCTCATTATTTCTTCATCAGTCTCCCTCTGCTTCCACTTCTTTTCTCTCTCCTCTTCTTCATCTCTCTGTCATCTTTGTTCCCATCAGGTTTTCTCGAAAGACTCTCCCCTGGACCAAACCAGCCTTTTCTCTCCGGTTCATGTCTTTGTTCCAAGGTTCAGAGATCTGCTTGAGGTGAATTCACACAAACATCTATAAACACACAGCTAAACACACAGTATGGCAGTCGTCATTCTTTACTCTGAAGGCTTATGCTGCTGATGTCAGACGTCTGCAATACCATCAACTTCATTTTGTATTTTCATACTGCTTTTGCAACTTGCGTTTTTCTCCGTTTGAATATACCTGAAACACTGTCTGCATGCTTTATGTTTTTATTTAATACAGTTTAGAAATACCTTTTTTGCCATCCAAACTGTTTCAGTCCTTAGCAATGTTGCCCGTCTCCTTTTCTATTCCATTACATTGCTGAGGTGCTGCCTGTTGTCCTGCAAAGCTTCACTTGTAAAGGAGATGCTAAAATACATTGGTTTGCCTTATGAAAAATATTGTATCATAATTTAATTGAATTCTGGGTTACGATGCAGCTCCATCCACCACCGCCCTCATACATTGGCATGTCAATGACCTTTAACACGTTTCAGCTTAACATTTGGTTGTGTTTTCTCATTTTATTTCCCATTCCATTCATGATTTCACATCCCACTGCTATCAGTGCGATTGTTGACCAACTCTCCCTGTGGACCTTGGCTGAAGATATCCTTGAATGCAGATATCCTCCTTTACAAATCCATGGGACGCGACCTTGAATACATTCAGTCTTCAGACCATACAGTATTTTATAAATTCTTATCACGTATATACATTACACAAACAAAATCTCAATGCATATATATATATATATATATGTGTTTATTTTCTATTGGCTTTGCTCTTTACTTCATCTATGGTCCATCTGCAGCTATTCTCCATCGATTATACGACTTTATCTCATGCAGAGAGTGTTGATACTTTACATCTTATTCATACTTGTCCTTATTATTAAAGCATCTCTCCATAACAGCTTTGTCATGTGGGAGATAATTTGGCCATGTGACTGCCAGAAGCAGCTTGCCCATTCGGGTGCTGGGTCAGCAGAGGGCAAAAGGGGTCAGAGGTCACTCTTTACCCGCTGGAGATACAGAGAGACTTCCACCATGGGCTAGAGATCTGCACTTTGTTGGCACTGCCAACCTGGATGTCAAAACACCACCTGGCACAATGATTAAAACAGGTACTTCTGCTTATTTTTAAAGGGCAATAGCATTTTATTCCCTGTTTTCTGTTTCTACGTTGTTTCTTCACATATGGAGACCAGTGACCTTTGTGGCCCTGTTGGTGTCAGTACTATTATTAGACTAATAAGAGTTGTCAGAGCTCATATACAAGACATGTTGTTGGGTATTTTTCTAATTTGTGTTTAAAAAAAACTACAACGCCTACATTTTAAACCACCATGTGTCACTATTACTTTTTGCTGGAGCCAATGCAAATGAAATCATTTAAATAGAGTAAAGTATATCTACAAATGTCTCTAATAGACTACCTAACAGTCTTTAAAATGACACTGGAGTGCTATGAGGTCAAAATGTTTAAAATCAAAACATTGAAACATGAATATAGGCTTGCTTTTAAAGATATATGAACTCATGAATCCATGCATGTCTGTTTTGTGTATTCTCTTTAAAATAAAGAGCAATATTAAACTGCTTGATTAGGTATGACTTCTTACACATAACTAGAGGCCCATCTTCAAGTGTTACACAAGATGATTAGCTTTTAGTAGGCCAAGGGCAATGTGTAATTACCCAAAATTACACAAAATGGGTAATAATAATCCTGCTGCAATGAGTTGCCTGTAGGTCAGTGTGTACATGTGTATGTCAGACACTTAACTCTACAAATATTGTAGTGTTGTTTAATGCAAATCTTATTGTATCCTTGTCTGTTTGCGTGATATAAGAGTTTTCTACGGGATCTAACATTAGGGACTGTTCCATACAGAGAGGTATATTTGTGTTCCTTCGCACATTTGTAGAGAGAACAGGAGAGAGTGGCTTCTGTGGGATTTGCTTTGGCCTAGATCAAAAACTCCTTCTTTGTTTGTGCTTCTGAGGTGTCCAGTTTAAGCTGGTCATTGAGAATGCCAAGCACAAGTGCAGGGGATATTAAGAGACTAGAACACGCATCAATGCCAAATTTAGGAGTAAATAAGTCTGCCTCGTCTGCAATGTTTAAAGAGAACTTTGAAAGAAAAGCCTCTTCTTTGTGTTTCTCTGTGGAAAAAATAACTAACTTTGAGCAAGGAGGGCGTTAAATGTTTGATATGAGAAGATCATGCTGATAACTGGTATAAAATCCCTGGGCTGTCATCCCTAGAATTTAGATGCATGGTGTTGCTGAAGTAATGGAGATGAATGCTGTTCAGTGGCTGAGAATCCATCTTGTTCCTTCCCTCCGAGACTGTGCCTTGCCCTGCGAGCCAGCATAAAATATCTCCGCCGTTATGCTAGTTCACTCACACACACACATCCAGGCAAGGGTGTCATATTGTTGCCGTTATTCACGTAATAATGGGTTTCTGTTCACAGTTGTCAGACAGGACACAAAATCAGCTTTCTTCCCTTTCACACATGCATATGTATGCAAAACATCACACCCACCAGCATCCGGCCACACCGCTGTAGTCCATCATCGTTTTCTCCGCATAAAAGCATCGTTGATTAGGGATGTATCAGCTGTAGACAGTTTCTTTGTCTTAACTAATTGTTCTCATAGATAGGCAGCCATTTGTAAGGCATGCGGCAGTGCCTAAATTAGTCAACATGATGTAGATTCTGTAGCTTAAAAACACTTTTTTCTTTTCAAATTAATCAAATATACACACTTAAAAAGGAACATTTTGTACTGATCAAGCAATAATAATCGACTAAAAGCTAAACCCCATAGCTCTGTACAACACACATATTCATGCACACACACAGTGCTGCATTGTTTCAGTCTAGAGCTCCTCCTTATGGACTAATGGCTGCTGTCTATTGCTTGAAGCTGCATCAAATTAGTCTTGCGTCTAGACAGCCTGTCCACGTGGATGTGCATGTCCATAA
Source organism: Notothenia coriiceps (assembly GCF_000735185.1). Taxonomy (NCBI): domain Eukaryota; kingdom Metazoa; phylum Chordata; class Actinopteri; order Perciformes; family Nototheniidae; genus Notothenia; species Notothenia coriiceps. The sequence continues at coordinate 17,662,277 of NW_011369945.1, forward strand.
ATGTGACATTAAATGCATAGTTAGTATGTGTCTTTCAGATAAATGAGCTTGGAATACTGCATTGGTGTGTGTGTGTGTGTGTGTGTGTGTGTGTGTGTGTGTGTGTGTGTGTGTGTGTGTGTGTGTGTGTGTGTGTGTGTGTGTGTGTGTGTGTGTGTGTGTGTGCACTTATGTAATTTATCGGTGTTGGGGGGCCTTTGCTCTCCCAGGAGCATGACATGCAGGAACGCCCATTCATTGTCATTCAGAGCTGCCATGACAGCAGGTCATTTGACTTCTTATCTGAATAACATGATCAAAGATGGATGTGTTGCCTCTGTGCCATGCATATGTGAATGTATGTGTGTCCGTTCTGCATATACAGTTTGTGTTCATATTTATTTATGACTATCTCTGTGTGCATTTCCAGAGTCATAAAGGCGGTGACCTGACCCTGCAGAGGTTTTTGCTCACACTGTCCCTCCCCCTCTCATCTGACACATCACTAAAGGTCTTGGGGAAAGGGGTCCACTGGCAGCATGTGTATCTGTGTGTAAATGTGTGTGTGTGCATTGCGTGTGTGCACTGTGGATGATGGATTGGGGTCATGGGGGGTTACAGGGTTGTGATGTTGTTGCCAAGACAAACAGCTGCGCTTGTGTCTGGGGCAGGTGTTTCATAGCAACTCAGCACATTGAAATTAGTCAAATCAATACACCCCTTCCTCTTCTATGTATATTTATACAATCTGTGTGCGTCTGTGTGTGCTTTTGATGTAATCACTTCCTCTATTCTGCTAATTATGTCTGTTTTCACATGCAGTGAATGTATGTAGGTTTTGTGCATTAGTAAAGGGTCTGGAGGGGCTTTACCTGGCTATAAATTGTTGAACGATGTGGTCTCTGCTGTAGGTGGGTCATACTAAACTGCAAAGTCAATTCCACTCCCCTAAATGGACCATGGAGAACTGCCCCTTCTATCACTTCAATACACAGAGAGCGAGGGCACTTTTCCCACAATAGTCTCGGTGTGTAGATTATCCACCCTCCGTTGATTTCTGAGCTTTCTGAGAGCCCCGAGGTCTGTCTCAGCTTCCCAGTGTGTGCTGCGTTCACTGCAAGCTTCTTTCTCACGCTCAAACAACTTTATGTATTCACCCATAGATCTAAACACCACTCTCCTGTGTAAAGACTCCTTTTCCATTGTCTTGGTCTTTGGATTGTCCTTGTGAATGATTTATATATCAAACACCACAGGAGAGAAGCTTTTGGAAGTGTACATTATTGTTAATCTGAAGCTGTACCAGAGGAGCAGAACTCCAGGTCCCACAAAGCAGGTCGGTCCTACTGTGTGATGGCCCTTAGACTTAGTTAACACAGTGATCTGTCTCTTCCCTCTTTGTACTCGCCACCTAATGCATGCCAACATCACAGCAGTAGTGCTCAGAGGTCAAGTGTGCTGGGGAGACTGTTGTGAGGGAGAGAAACCCTTGCAGACCATTTACATGCACAAAAACCTATAACTCACTACAGAAAAGGGAAAACCCCAAAAAAACATTAGAGGTCCTCTTTAATCAAATACCCTTCTTCCTCTGCTGTAGGGTTCTGATCTGCAGAAAACATGCAGGTACCATAATTAGTGACAATATCAGTATGTGGTTGCCTATAATGAAAATCTAAATATGGTGTCACTGGAAGTACGATAGAGAGGGACAGATGGTTTATCTGCCTGCCAACAGTAAGAAGAAGTACATCAGCTACATTGTATTAGCCACATGTCTGATCAAGTTAATGTATAACAGAAGGCTAATACTGTAGGTCCGTGTTAGTAATCTGTTCAGAAACATATGAATTCACTCTTCATCTATATCTGATCTGATTTTAAATGGGAATTAAATATACAGTAGAGTTCCATCCATATGTGTTATTCATTTTTTGTAGAACATGTAATACTTAAAAGTAGAAGTTGCACAAATTGCAATCCTTTTTACCAGCCAGTCTTTTGTATTCAGTCCTGGCTGAAATGCACGCTGCATATAAAACAGCTTTCCACCCAGCTTTGAAGAAGCTCTTAGGTATTTTATGGTGCCAATTTATTCCTCATAACAGGTTTGTTTATATAAGACAATTGTCCAGACAAGCATGGCATTTTGTGTAGTTGATATTAGCATTTTCAGCAAGCAAACAAACATTGAAAGATGGCCCCGGCAGCCTCTTGCTCTGGTAAATCATATTTACACCACCCTTAGCTGCAATCTAGGGGTTTCTATTATTACAATTGTAAGTTGAACATTTATACTTTGAGCCATCTAAATGGTTTGTCTTTATTGAAATGGAAACGTTCTACAACTCCGTACCCAAATGAACAACAAGAAACAAGATGTTACCCAGACAAAGAAAAGAACAAAACTGTAGCACTGCAACTGGCACTTGAACCAAAAGTGGAACAAATCTCAATGGATCCATTCCCAAAACTAAAAACTAGTGGATGCAATCTGTTTCTCACCCTCTCCTTCCTTCTGTTCTCCTTCTCTCTCTCACACGCAGGCTGTTGCTTGTAAACTGTTGAAATGGCGAGCAAAATGTGAGAGATAGATCAGTGTAATACAATCGAGGTGAAGTCATTTCACGGCAGCAGACCAAAAGCTCTTGAACGTGAACTTGAAACTTGAAAAGAGCATTGAAGTCACGTCTTCATACTGGAAGAGAGTATATTTTTTCAGCTGCACATAGAACTCTAGTTGAATGAGGTTCCTGTTAGGTCATTATTCAGTGAGGGAATGCATTGGTGGTTGTGTTCAGAGAGCCAATGGAGGCTAAGTAAGGCCAACTTGCTTTCAAACCATCATAGTGCTGTTCTGGGTTTGAAATGTACTTTTTGCCCAGACTAAACCAGACTTACCCCCCCC
>NW_011369945.1:17665234-17684197 GCF_000735185.1 Notothenia coriiceps
CCCCCGATCCCCCCCGATCCCCCACTAGCATGTTTCTCTTACTGTGGCTTCGGGTTCAGCTGTGGCCTTGGCGGCTTGGTCACTATTAAACACAGCTGCCTTGCCTCTGGTAAAACACACACACACACACACACACACACACACACACACACACACACACACACACACACACACACACACACACACACACACACACAAGTACAAAAACAGTAAGAGCTCATACTAAAATGATAATCTCCTTCTGGAAACACAAAGGGCAGAAATGAACAACAGTAGGGGAGATTTAATTTAATTGTACACAGATATGATTGTGTTGCCATCCATTTTACTCATATTCTCTTTGGAATAAGAGAATCTTATTAAGGTTGAAAAATGAGACAGAATCGCATTGCAAACCCGGACAACGGTCTCCTGTGAACAATAAAATGGATAGTATATGTATGCTGCTGTGATGCACTGTGAATCTTAAATATGAGGTCTTTTTTTGTTGCACTGTGCTCGTGAAAACTAGCTTCTAATGATTAAGAGATAAAGCCCCAGGTACTGATCCTCTCTCAGACGGTACTTTATAGCTCTTCCTTTTTTTCTTTCTTCCTGAAGGTCAGAATACTGCACAGAGTTTGTTTTGTTGTAAGCAGAACAAGACATTATTGTGTTCAAAAATAAAAGTGTAATCAAATAAATGAGATGGCAACTATTTAACATGATTACAACCTGAATCCAAATTGATTACCTTAATGTGGTGCCACTGCGATAATTGTAAGTATTTGTACTCCCAGCAGAATGAAAATACTATCAAATAAATACATCATTTCTATTTCACTACATTTATCCGACAGCTTTAGGGACTCCTTAGTTTAAGATTCAGACTAACATTACAAAATAGTTTAGGTTATCTTGATGTTAAATACTTTTCTACTTTTATTTATTTACTTACTTATTTTAGGTCTTGTGATTATAAAAGTATTTTGGTATTTCTTATTTTGCCAATGATGCTATACCAGGTTAAACGTCAAGAAAAGATCTTGTGTTGATAAATGGATCTTTCAAAAGGCACATAAGCTAATACCATGTATTTGTTCTCTGTTTAACATATGCTGTTTTAGAGACATGTGGAAGTGCCACACTCCTTTTAAAAGCATTTCACTCAGATGATGGGATGCTAATGTGTGCTACTATTTGTTTTGTTATTTCAGACAATTTAAATGTAATTGCCTGCCTGTAGATGCTTGGATCGCTGTCACTTTACAGAAGCGGATTTGTATTCCTGTCCTCCCAGATGCTCCCCACACAGTGGCTGGCATCATTACAGTAACATCTACTACCCAGCTGTTATTTTTTGCTATTTTTACTCATGGTTGTCAATGCGTTTAACTTCAACATACTCTTATTTACCTTTTCATTAGCCTGCTGACAACAATACAGTTAAAATGAAGTGCACTGTGCAAATTTGATGGGTACAGCTTTTCTCACTATCAATTTAAAAACACATATTTTGTCCATTTTGACATGTGCAAATGTTAATCCATACCAATACTTAACCTGAATGTATTTAGACCTGCTTGCTACACACATTTACCCACAAGGTGATTCTCAAATGTCACACAACAGTGCTGGTAAGGCCAGGAAAGCAGATTTTTATTTCAAGCTGTTGCTTCATAAATAGAATAGATAGAACCCTCTTTAATGGTCACAGTACACACAGTGCCATTTGTTCTCTGCATTTAACCCATCCTTGAACTGCGACCCTACGGCTCCCAGTCCAAGCCCCTACTGACTGAGCCACTGCCAGACAAAATTATGTCTTCATGTGGTCCTATTGAGAGGAAAGCAAGAATAACATGTTCCCATATAGATGAAGCCTGAGGCATTTAAACCAAGATGGAGTCCAGTCTGGCCTTGGCATTTGGTCAGGTACAATCCGGCACTGGCTCCAATCTAAAGCTGCAGTCAACCCTCCTCAAATGATGAACTACTTTCAACTTAAAATAACTCTCTCCAGCACTTGTCTGTAGCACCTGCTTTTGATTATCTGTGTGGCTTTTTCATTTTTACTTTAATGTACCAGACAACAGTTTGTGAACATGCTTTGTTTGTGGAACTGGAAAAGCTGCTGTTTATAGTCTGAGTCGAATCCCCCCTTCTTTAACCTATACTCTGTTGTCCCTTTGCTTCCCCTCAGGGCTTCAGAATACCCCCTTCATGCCTGACACACACAGTGGAGAATACCCACAGGGGCGGTCAGAGAAGGAGCACTGCTATTGGTGAGCTCTGACATATTTACACAACACCCAACTGAATATAAATACTGCAGAATACTTAAGACGTACAATTACATCAGTGCTGACAGATCAGTCCTTAAAATACAGTGTTTGTGGTCTTGAATGTTTTTGTGTGTTATAAGCATCATGAGTATTACCATCTGTAGCATTATCACAACGATCATGCATTAATCCAGCCATTCTCACACAGTTTTGTTCACTTAAAGATAATTTTAGTAAGTTATGTTGCATACTATGCATCTTTTGGCTTCTGTATATGATTCATTTTATACATAACAAAAATATTTAACGCCGACACAAAGCTCAATTTGTACAGCTGGCGGCCCATGTACTGGGCTCAGATTCACTAGTTTGAATCCGGCCTACTGTATAGACCTTTTGCAAATGTCTTCCTTTCTATCATTCCTCTTTCAAATGACTAAACTGGCCTGAAAATAATATTTATATAATGTTGAATTGACTTGCATGTTTATAGTACCTTTCTAGTCTTTCGACCAATCAAAGCGTTTTACACTACATGTCAACATTAAGCTCTTCAATAAGTGAGTGAACCAAGTTTCCAACCTGCTCATCAGGATCTAATCCAAATGCTCTTCCACTCACACAATCCACATGATGCCTGGAGGAGCCGCGATCGAACTACTGATCTTCCAATTTGTAGACCACCCGCTTTACCGCCTGAAAATCATTTGTGGACTCCTGGTGGGCGTTTCAAAAAGGACACTGTGGCAGACTGCATGCATGCTGATACCTCAACAGCCCCCCCCCTCCCCCTGCTTTAATCACAAACATTTTGTAAACAGGGGATTTGAGTAAAACAAGCATTTTGGGAGAGCAGATGACAAGCCCTGAGTAAACACTAAAAAAACTTTGACTAACACCATAATCATGTGGAGGTATTGGTGTTGTCAGACAGAGAGCTCATATGTATACAGAGCCTGGAGCCTCACACACACACACTCATCAGAAAATTACACCTCCACGTAGCGAGTGCATTTCAGTACGGGTGTCTCTGAGCCAGCACAGATCTAGCTAGCCATGCGTGCCGTGAATGTTCATAACCCAAGAAGAGCCCCTCTCTAAGGTCAAGTGGATGAGCAAACACAGCTAATGCCGGCAGACTTCTGCCTGCTATTTCTCTGTAGATGAAACACTGATCCCCTTTGAATCATTTGTCGAATAAGATAAAACACAAAACAAGAAAAATGGTCATTTTCCTAATGGTTTGTCAGAATGCACGGCCCCTCAAACATTTACCATTACATTCGGCTGGCAATACAACACCCTGCATGACATTTCTGCTGATGAAGCCACACACACATGCCATCTCAGCAGTTTTTTGAGAAGATAATATTTCATGCTCCAACAATACTTACCCAGTGACCCAAAACCTTTAATATTTACATGATAGTGTCTGTTCTAAGGGGTTTGGCTTGTTTGGGGAGCAAATGAGACTCACCAAGCTCTTGTGTTTGTCTTAAGATGATTCTAGAATAAGATGTGACACTTAATTCAAAGTAACTCGCTTGTGGCTGTGCAGGGAATTTCATTAGTCACCTTGTTCATGACCTTGGGGGGGCAACAAATGGCTACAAATGGCTTAAAATAAGATGTCCAAATTATGCACACAGTTCATCACTGGCTAATTTCACAGTTGTAACTAGACTGAGGGCAAATAGGACCTAGGTTAAACAAACTGCTAAATTGTACTTGCTGCAAATGCTCTTCTGAGGAGACAGACATTATGTTCTTTGAATATCCTAGTGTGCATCAAATGTGGTTGTATTCCATGGCTTGTGTTTGTGTACAGCTATACGCAGAGCTGGCCCGACCCATTAAGCGACATTAGCGGCCGCTTAGTGCCCCGCAGCCACTAAGAATCAGAATCAGAATCAGAATACCTTTATTAGTCCCACAGAGGGGAAATTTGCAGCATTACAGCAGGAAAGAGCCACAGACAGCTTAGTGTTGCATATCTGAAATGCGTTAAAAAAGTACTAAGTTACAATATAATAAACAAACAACACAACAATAAGCTAAAAAATTACTAAGTTATAATATAATAAACAATATGCTAAAAAAAGATAAAAACTAAAAAAGTTACATAATTTTCAAAAATACAGATCAAAAACAAATCAAATCTACAAATCAAATCCTGTAGCAGTTCTTAGGACTTAGCAGCCCGGTATATATTACAGTTATTAAAGATGGCATATGTATATAAAGTATATATTGTATGTATATTGTTTGTATGTTATATGTATTTAACAGCAGCAAGTTACACAATCTACAAAATACAAGGTACAACATACCTTGTAACAGTAACAAGGGTTTAGCAGCCAGGTATAAATTACACAGTTATTAATGGCATATATATATTGATTGATTTAGTGGCCAGGTATAAATTACACAGTTATTAATTACATATATATATTGCACATATTGCACAAAGTTGGTTTGTATTTAGCAGCAAGGGGTGTTAAAGTCTGTGTTGTGGTGTGTGTAGGAGGGTCTACTAGGGGCAGTGCTGGTTGTAAAGTCTGACCGCTGCAGGAAAGAAGGACCTGCGGTATCTCTCTGTGTGACAGGTGGGGTGCAGCAGCCTGTCGCTGAAGGTGCTGCACAGTGAGGACAGGGTGTCCTGGAGGGGGTGGGACATATTGTCCAGCAGGGAGGACAGCTTGGCTGCCATTCTCCTGTCTCCCACCACCTCCACAGTGTCCAGAGGACTCCCCAGGACAGAGCTGGCCTTCCTTACCAGTCTGTTCAGTCTCTTCCCGTCAGCAGCCGAGATGCTGCTGCCCCAGCAGGCCACACCATAGAAAATGGCTGATGCCAAAACAGAGTCAAAGAAGGTCTGAAGGAGACCTCAGTCTCCTCAGCAGAAAGAGTCTGCCCTGTCCCTTCTTGTACAGAGCAGCAGAATCATCAGTCCAGTCCAGTTTATTGTTCAGATGAACACCCAGGTATTTGTAAGATTTCACAATCTCAATGTCTGATCCCTGGATGTTCACTGGTGTCGGGGGGGAGTGTAGGCGCCGTCTGAAATCCACCACCAGCTCCTTGGTCTTCGCTGCGTTCAGCTGAAGGTGGTTCCTCTGGCACCAGAGGGCGAAGTCCTGCGTCAGCTCCCTGTACTCCCTGTCGTCCTCGTTGGTGATGAGGCCAACGATGGCGGAGTCGTCAGAGAACTTCTGCAGGTGACAGGTTGCAGTGTTGTGGGTGAAGTCCGAAGTGTAAAGGGTGAAGAGAAACGGTGCCAGCACCGTCCCCTGGGGGGCCCCTGTACTGCAGATGATGGTGTCTGATTGACACTCCCTGGTCCTCACGTACTGTGGGCGGTTGGTGAGGTAGTCCAGGATCCAGGAGGATCCTCCACCCCCGAGAGCTGCAGCTTGTCCCCCAGGAGCGGGGGCTGGATGATGTTGAAGGCACTGGAGAAATCAAAGAACATGATCCTCACAGTGCCCCCAGCCTCCTCCAGGTGGGAGAGGGACCTCTGCAGCAGGTAGATGACGGCGTCATCCACCCCGATGGCAGGCTGGTAGGCGAACTGCAGAGGGTCCATTGATGGTCTCACAAGGGGCCGGAGGTGTCCAAGGACCAGCCTCTCCAGGGTCTTCATCAGCTGTGATGTAAACGCCACCGGCCGGTAGCTGTTGAATTCCTTGGGGTGAGGGGTCTTTGGCACAGGTACCACACAGGACGTCTTCCACAGTTGTTGTACCCTCCCTTGCTTCAGGCTCAGGTTGAAAGAAGCTCCACAATCCCACAAGCTGATCCGCACAGGATTTGAGGAGCCTCGAGCTGATGCCATCTGGACCCGCCGCCTTCCTCGCCTTACACTTCTGCAGCTCCCTTCTCACCTGGTAGGTTAAGGAGCCCTCTAGCAAAAAAAAATAAATGAAAAAAAAAAAATCTCAGTACACCGTCGCCGTGATAAGTATGTTTAATTAATTGTGTTAATATGCCTAGAATGCCTACTCTCAAAGTCATGTATTATATTATTGAGTCAATAATATAATACATTAACCGTGCTTTACCTGAACCTCATCATGACACTAGAGAGGACGGCAGGATTGTAATTTCCCGTGTTCAGTGAATGCAACAGAGGCAAGACACCAGACCAACCTGAGAGTTGAATGTAAATAAACATGTCTTATTGGCTGACAGGTATCTATCCTGTGAGCTCTGACAATGTTTAAAATAAACTGTCAGTCGGACTCAGAGTTTTTGAAGATGGACATAAGAACATATTTTCTTAAAAAAGACGAAAATTCTCCAGTGGTGGCTCACACAACAACCCCAGAGCCACAGGTAAACAAGGTATGTAAATTTCAGTAAACTTCCAAGTTATGCGAACATGTAATTAAAGCATAAATTACAGCTACGTTGACATTACTTTGAATCGCGGGGGTAAGCTAAACCATTAGCAATTAGCTATAGCTAGCCAGATATATTAAATAAACACTTTGTCATACAATCTAAATGTAATGTCTTTTAGCGTTACCTGTTGATTTCAAAGAAAGCTCTCTGGGAAATGTTGACTTAATGTTCGACATGAAGCTAGAAGCTACCTTACAGTACACCGTTGATCCTGAGTGCTGTCAGTTAAAGAGTTTCATAGTTAGCTTAGCTAAGCATCAACCTAGCACTGAAATATATGGATGTTATGTGACAGTATTTCTGAGAAAAAGTCAGCTGAAATGGTGGCATAGTTGCCACTGCTTTACGTGTCGACAGCATGTTTGAACATATTTGCAGCAGTAAATCTGGCTGTTTGGCCACTGACGTTGCCATAACAACACCTGAATTTAAATGTGAAACCTCTTTTTGTGACAGATTTTTACATGAAATTATAATTCTTCTGAATTATATTCCTATTGGCAGCTAGTTTCTATGTGAACATTATGAGATGGACAGCCAGAGAGAATAAATGAAAAACAGTTATGAAATACTATATGACAAAACAAGAATACAGTTTAAAAGGGGAGTGATTTGTAAAATATCCATAAAGAAAGATCTGCTTACAGTTCTATTTCATATGGGTGTTGAGAGATGTATCCATAGATCTCTTAATTTTGCTCTCAAAGTGCACCAGATTGATGCTTTTAACTTCAATATTTAAAAAAAAAAATCTTCCCGGGGGAACATTCCCCGGACCCCCCTAGAGGAGGTGAGGACCCCCTTAGAGGAGGTGAGGACCCCCTAGAGGAGGTTAGGTCCACGGTGTTTACATGCTTATTTATACAATATGTGTGCTTATGCTAACATCATAAGACAAAAGTTGGTTGTGTGTAGTGAGAATGCGCTAGAGTGAGGGGGGCCCCCAAGCCAAAGCTCGCCTAGGGCCCCCAAAAGTCTAGGGCCGGCCCTTGCTATATGAATGCAAGTGGAAAAAAATTGTCAGATTTAACCTTCCATGGATACAAAAATGTTTCTCGCCTTAAGATAAAGTCTGAGCACTGGTGGAAATGCATACCAGTGATCCTCTAGTGAATATAGCAAAAAGAAGCTGAGTGTGAGGCGGCGTCTGTTTGTGTGGGTATTCAATAAACGAGTTGGACAACATGATTAAATCTAGTTTACTGCGAAGTTGCGGGCCTGATGAGGGATATTGGTTTCAATGTGCTAAACAAAAACGGTGGCATTATAAAACCGGAGCCAAGCGTAAAGGAAAGCTCCTTCGATGTAGATCACACTGAATTATACAATAAGTATATTACATTAAGCATTTATCATCGTTGTTGTCAACATGGGTACGCAGGTGTTCTAAAGCTGTCGATGTTCAATCCCAGCAGAGAAGAGAAAAGGGAGCTGATGAATATAGGTCATGTCTCTGTGCATTGAACTGTAAGTGGATTTATGAAGACGTGCACAACCTCTGTGACCTCAACACAGCCGGGGGCACGAATAGTTGTAACTATAAAGTAACATTGGATAAAGTTACACTTTCCTGTCCTTTTTGCCTCCATTACTCTATTTCACATCATATTTCTGTCTTCCCCCTCGTATTTACATTCTTGCTCTTCTCTTAGTAGTCTCCTCGCTGTCTCCTCTTTTCTAATTACCGCTATCATTCAGTCTCTCACTCACTTACACTCCTCTGTGTTTTTCTTGCTGCTTTGCTGTCATCGTTCTGTCATCTGCATTTTTTGGGGTCTGGCTGTACTCCAGGACGTGAGGCATAGGCTGTTTGGGGGGAAATCTGGTGTCAGACTCAACTAAAGTCATAAAAAGGAAAGATAGATGCCGTGCTGACTTCTTCGCATGGGACTCAGTTATGACCAGAGGGAAAAGAGTGTGCAGAGTACACGCATGTGTGTCAGTGAATATGTTTGTCTTTTCATCTGCACTCATTTAACGGTTCATCGGGGAGGAGAAGGCATTAACTGTTAGAATGGGAAACTTTATTGGATATGACAGACACATACACACATACAGATACAGCACACACTCATATACACACTGCAGAGCTTTTGTACATGGGTTGCTGTTGGCCTGCAGTTCAAAAACAATAATAAAAGCCTCGGGATGCTTTTGCCAGGGGGCAGCTGGAGCCGCGGCAGGTTGAGCATGCCTAATGAAAACGTAATGCTCATTGGCAGGGATTGCCACTGCGCTCCTCCCCAAGGATTTAAGATCAGGCCGACATCAAGCCAATGTCAAGATCTGTGGTGCGCAAAGTCAAAAGTCTGGCAGTGTGTCCCCGCCTTCCTAGGTACATAGACGGAGAGCGTGAGAGAGACGGAAGGAATCTGCAAAAGAGATCTCAACTGGCTCAGAATAGTCATCGTCCTTCCTCACCAACAAAATTCCTCGCTGGGGCTTATGCTGCACGCTGTGCCTTATCCCCATGAAAGCCGTCAAATCCGGAGATTGGCGCATGGATCTGGAATTTTGAGTGAGAGCAAAAATGACTCTCCTTAGGAATTAGGTCCAGCAGTGCAGACAGCGAGTGAGAGGGCTTGGGGGGGGGGGGGGGGTGGGTGGCGGGGATTAATGTTGTATATAGACACAGGAAGAGTTGAGAGAGTGGGAATGTGTTCTCTGCTCCCACTATTTGAATAGCAAAGTGTTGCATGTATATCGGCCTGATGCTGTCTGCAGATATTCAAACCAGAGTGAGACAGAGGATATGGAGCACTCCTGTTGCATATGAGATGTTAGTCATGATTTCCCTATGTAATGAGCGCCCCTCTGATCTGCAGCACAGCCAGGAGAGGCAGGGAGCAAAATAGTGAGGGACGGGGGAGACAGGGAGGAGGGGATGTTGGAAGAATAAGAACGAGGCCTTTGAGGGAGGGAAGAAAAGATGCAGTGATGTCAAACTCAGTGGAATTCTTGCTCACACTTTCTATGAAAAGCACATGGAGTGCATTTTGAGGAGATTCCTAGTAAAATCACATTGCATTCACACAGCTTTATCTCATACTCACACAATGCTTTTCTCATAACATGCTTTACTATTTTATGCAGTATCATTAGTCGTAATTGTATGTGTTGTATATATTGATGCATAAATAATAATGAGGGCATTATCATAACCTTTCATTGTCAAGCATACTTATTACTTTTCTTTTCATTTGTATTTGTTCCGTTCATGGTATGCACTCATTGTATAACAATTATTTACAAAACATGTCTCTCTAAAACACACCAGACCTGAAAAGGAGCAGGGAGAAGAAAATAATCTTATATTACCTGCCCCTTTCTCAAAAAATAAATACATAGAAATAGATGGTATGTCCTTCATAATTTCTTATTCACAGCCAATCATTGCAGTATCTTAGGAAAATAAGAGCAACACAAAAATGTACAAAAAATACTTACTTCCCACTTGACAGTTAAGGGAAAGAAACAAAACACCCTCATCTGAGTCCTACTGGAGTAGAAGGGGAAAGCGGCACATAATGATAATAACAATAATAATATTAATAATAATAATACTTAGGACGCAGCATAGATATTTTAAGATGCATTCAAATGTTTGCTGCTCTAATCATATATTATATAACTTTGCAGCCACTTTCTATACAGCAAACGAGTTAGCTAAGGCTACATATTTTTTATAAAACACCCTAGGATTCCCCTTATCGCTGAACACATCTAAAATGTATTTTAAAACATTTTTTAGAGACTTGTTGTTACATTAGTTGCAGCTCTGAAGCAGTGCACATTGTTTGCAAGTGATGCACATTTTATTGTATTGCTTTGTATCAAGGGAAATGTTCCTGCCGTTGTTCCAGAGGAGGGGAAGCTTTAGGACCACCAAGAGGCTCAGCTCCAGCAGAACCGTTTCCAAACCGTGTGCTAAGCAGTATCGTCAGAGCGCTGAAATTCCTTCTTGCCCTGCTGCCTGCAAAACCTATACAACAAACACAGCCTTGCATGTGACTGTTTTTCTGTATATAATAGTTACACTTCACCGAACAACTGACTGTTATTGAGCATTGACATTGTTGAGCCGTGCCACAGATGTCTGCCAACAGAAAGGGTTCTACCAGCTGTGTCGGGAGTGCGGTCCAAAGAAATCCCAATAATGCAGAGAGTTCATTTTCCTAGTGTCATTAACGCTTCAGCATCTTTTCTCAGCCACTCCAAGAGGACTGTAAGAGGTTTATCCAACTAAGTCTGTAGCTGTATCTAATGAGTTGGCTTTCTGCTTTCCCTCGCTGTGTGTTTAGACTCCAGGAGTACTGGAAGAGCCTCAGAGAGGAAGTCTTCAGGATCCTAGTACCCCTTCACCAGAAAACTACCTACACCCCAGCTAAGGTAACTAACACCTCCAGCTGTACCGGGGGATACAAACAAATACGCTCACAGTGTGTTAGATGCAGAAAAAGTACATGTGTTGTTCAGACAGCAAGCTGGTTTAATAGCAAAGTCTCATCTACCCACCTCTAATATTCAGTGTTTAAACTATGTTTGTATTGGTATCAAAAGTGATTTGTCTAATTCGATTCACTTTCCAAAGCAGTTTCCGTTCCAACTTGTTGCTTCCCTCGATTAACTCTGATGAACGAACTTTAGCCTTTGGCAACATTGAGATTAGAAAACTGGGAATCTAAGATGGACAAATCTGTCAACAGTTCATTCAACAATAGCCATTATAAGCCAAACATTCTATTGATTCTGGAACAGTTAAGATAAGCAGAGTTGTTGTAAACCATACCAGGTGTTCCATGTTTACTGTGAAGAATAATTAGCTTTGACACATTGTTTTGGAATTGAAAGGAAATAATTCTAAGGCTTAATGAGTCTCATTTAACTGATAATTAGATGTTATTTTCCACCAAAGGAATTCATGATTTAATGAGACATTTCATAATATCCAAGAAATGTCATTAATAAGAAGTTTGGACCATCTCTACTTTGGGAGAGTCCAGGAAAGTTTTTCATTATTTATTTCCAGGTTACCGGAGGTTAACAACTTTAACATTGTTGTGGCTTCGTATCACTACAATATGCGCGTTTGAATGAGAGAAGTTTAAAATGTTTACTTTCTGTGTTAACATTTTTTTTTACAAATATGTTTAGTTAGGAAAACGTTTTTGCAATTCTCAGTTGCCCAGACTTACATCTTGAAACAAGATTCAGGTAAGATAACACTGATGGCTAGCAAATGCTAACGTTAGTAGGCTAAAACAATCTGGAGGTTGCGCTGTTCCCATGTGAATTAACTCGGCATTAGTTGCACTAACTAGGGTAACAGTAAAAATGAATTTTATTATTTGGAACACATACACTGTCACTCAGTGTCTCCTAACCTTTTTAAACTGGTTTATTGCTGTATTGACAGCATCTGTTGAAATCACAAACAGAACTTGTAACTGTCCTTATAAAAGCCTTTTATTATTAAATCATTAAATACATATTTATTATTTACACCAACCATAAACATAACTTACAAAAATAACACACATGTACAAGCTAGCCCAACATGTGCAGTGTAGAATTGTGGGGAGTAGATATGATGGCCGACATGCAGGCATATTATCATACACGTAGTCCCCGCAGCAGGGAGGTTTTGCATAAGGAATGCAAAATAACAACAGGCGATAAAGGCATTTGTAGAGATTTATTTATCTTGCTCTGACATTTACTTCAGACGTGGGAGTTGTACCAATATTATTTTTTCTCAGACACACACACACAGACACAAAGGGAAAAATTTCATATTTCTGAGCTGAACAAAGTAATCTATCTTCCCTGTGTGATGCCCTAGCTTTGTTGCAGTTCCAAGGTCTGAGTCACATTGAGAGTCCCATGCAGACAAGGCAACACCTTGTATACAGCATGATGGGATGGGAGAATAGCCATTTGTCCTTGTCAAACAGCCCACACTGGCAAAAACATGCACACACCACTCTTATTTTTATGGGAAATATCTTGTAAGTGAGCGTGTAAACACAGACTCTCATCCACAAAGTAATACTTCACACAGTGAAATGGATAGATCACACAGGGCACTGTTGATGTAAATCTGGACTGACATGTGAGTCATGCCTTATGCATGTTGTTTCACTGTAACCTGCATTAAAGAGACAAGCTATAGCACACATCACAACGTATTAGCTTTGCTCGGTGTTCAGTGCTCCGGACAGGATAGCCTTTATAGAACAATATTGGCTAAGAAACCAACAAACCCTATGACTCTTTATGTCACGGAAATCAATGAAGTTGTCCGAGATAGGAGCCATTGTTTGGATTCCACTTTGTTTTGTTCAGAAGAGAAAAAGGAAACAGAGACGTGTTCAAGTAGCCCTGCCTCAAGGCTGAATGCATTGATCCCAATGGAGGTTAATATTAATGTCAATTGGGAAAGTGGTTGTGTGTGTGACGATAAAGTCAGTGTAGGTGTGTTTGTCAATGTCCATTTCTCCTGGACCTACCAGAAGCTGGTTCAGCTCTTAACCGATGACTTTAATAGCTCTCTGGACCGAAAATGACTTGTTATACATTATTCACTTCAAGTTCATGTTTAAGAACTTTCGCTCAGGGAAATAATGTTTCCACAAGAGTTAAGCAGTGTGCATATTTATGTTCTTGTGGCTGGTTGCTGGAAAAAAAGACACTAAGAACAACAAAAAGATGAATTTTCCAAGCTCCCAATCTCTCTTTACAGTGTTTTTACCGACTTCGTCATGCAACTCAAAAGGTTACAATTCTCCAGACTCACCACTCAAAACAAACCACACAATCAAAAGAAATGTCTTCACTTTATAGCGTTCATGTGGTGGTCTGGATTATTATTTTAAAACTTAACTCATAACTGCCAATACCATTTTTCCTTCAATCACTTGGGAACATGTTAACTTTCTTTCAAGGATTTTTATAAGCCTTTGAAGGGAATCCAAAACACTGGCTGCTGCATCAAAACTGCTTTTTGTGATAGTAATGCCTTTTTACAAAAGTATTTTCTAACATTTATTTTGTTTTGAATGATTAAAACAAGACAAAAAAAACGTGGGATTTTTTTTTAAGAATGGCCAACTGTAGTCAGCATTATTGGAACGTGAAGAACACATATTTGACCAATCGTTCAGTGTAATCCTTTTTCCAGCGGATACTTAATTGCTCTCCAGAGTACTCTTGCCTCTGCTTTTCACATCATCACTCTTTCTTTATTTAAATGTATTTGTATCTAGTATACTTTTTGTGGTTGTGTCAGAGTGAATCAATGAGTGTACATTTTCACATTGATTCAGCTGATTTTTCAAATGTCATTGAAAGTAACCCTCACAGTATGGCAGCTTTTTTTGAAGTGTCATGCTCTTTTTTTCTTGCCTTTTTATTCTAAAAACTTATTTAGTGTCTCTACCACCACACAATATCTTCTCTCCCTTTAGTGTTGCTTAGACATTTTGAGGTAACATCTGACTCAATCACATATATTCGAAGTATATTTGTACGAGCGGCTTCCTCCATTTACTAGAAAGTTGGAAAGGCAACAGTAATTTTCTATTTGATTAGAATATTTGTATTTCCTCTACCTCTGCTGTTGATATCAAATGTTCATCTTGCATTTGTGATTGTCAGCATGTGTTTGCAAATAAAACGGTTCTCCACTGTGACGGAATAGCAACAGATGTCGAATTTTGACGGGTTTAATCAAATCTGTGGGAAAGGAAATGCACCAGGCCCAAAAATCACAAAGTTAAAATCAGGTTGAAGAATACATATGTGTGAAATTTCTGTCAGGAAAATGCACGAGCCTAGAGCCAGGCAATCTAATCTTCAGCCTTTCCAGTTGGTTTTCCTCCCCTCAAAATCCAAAATGTGACCCCTGTAACCCCAGCTGGACAGTTTGTCCTTCCATTGATCCACATCTCTTTATCCTCTTCATCTGAAAAACCTGAGCCTCTTCTTCACACCACTTTCTCTCTATCTCTTCTCAGTTCACACCTGGCCATCCACCATCTATTTCAAACGAGTCATGAGATGTGTGTGTGTGTGTGTGTGTGTGTGTGTGTGTGTGTGTGTGTGTGTGTGTGTGTGTGTGTGTGTGTGTGTGTGTGTGTGTGTGTGTGTGTGTGTGTGTGTGTGTGTGTGTGTGTGTGTGTGTGTGTGAGAGAGAGAGAGAGTGAGAGTGGTTGCACATATCACCAAGCTGTATGTACTGATGTTTGATTGACAGCAGAGACTACTTGCTTGCCTTTTGGTCACTGGTTCAATATTTTTGCTATGAAATTCAAGGTATATATCTTGAGCTAAATCATTAGCATCCTTTTCTCTTGAAATAAGACATCTGTGTGGGATCTTTGTGCCATATATCCTGGTGAACTACAGAATTACAATGACATGTGAGCGAATAAAAAGAATGGCATGTTATGCTCTGTTGGCCTGTGTGTCTCTCTGTATGTGTTTCTACTTTGTAACCTTTTCCCCCCTGGCCCTCTTTAATATTTTAGAGAGCATGATGAGGAACTGAAAGGCTGCTGTGGCTACAGAGAGGAGCTGGATTCCTGCAGTCTAACTGAAGGGTTAGGAACTGTGCCAGGAGAAGAAGTGGAAGATCAACAACAAGGGCTTCTTCTCATTCATTGCTGCATAAATACCAAGGTACTGCACCCTATAGCCTGAGTTAATGAAAATATGTACTTGCCATCACAGGTGTTTTTCCTCTCCTCCTGAGTTTATAAAGGACATCATCGCGATTGTGTAGGATATTCTTATTCTTTATATAAACCTATTTTAGCTTCATAAAAGTAGTTCCTAGGCTTCCTAGGGTTTAAACAGAAACACTAACATTAAACCATTTCAAAATAAAAAAAAGACAAACCAAGCCAAATGTAAGGATCAGAACATAATTTAATTTGACCTACATATGAAATAATGATCAATGATAACCACAAAGGAAACAAAAACATATAATTACAAACAAACATCAACATTTTAAGTTATATGAAGACATTTCTAACTATAAAATGTTTCTTTATTGACTCTGCAACACCAGATGACCACTGCTCAAATGGCGTTGGTCATATAAAATAACTTATAAAGCGGACAAGTCAAATCAAGCAATCTGATTGGTTCTTAGCCGTGATATGAGCGTATATCACGGGTAGAATTGTAAGTTACTTTTCACAACAAGTCAGTATCCCTCCGCGTCTGATTATTAGTAAATATAAATGTACTAATAAATAGTAGCTTTGAGTCGGGCCGAACCACGCCCCTTAGCTGTGATATAATTAACATATACCACGGCCTGTCGTGAGCTATTGCTTAAATATACTATCACAAATAACAAAGAAAGTGTGCTGCTCTTCCAAATGCCTTTTGAGTAAATAATTTAATACGCATGTAATTAGTTAGTCCACATATTTGTACCACTTATTCCTACACACATGTCCTTTAAATGCTATAATCTGAACAGAAGTGGTACGGTATTAATCATTCTGTAAGGTTTCAGATGAGTTAAGTTGTTTAATGTGAAGGTGGGATGAAAATGTGTTACTAAGATGGGTATATTACAAACATAAAAGATGTCAGTAATGTGGCAGTATTTGTTGTTTCCTCCTAAGAAAAGAGGGAAGCCAGAGGATTGGGTCTCTTCCTCCACCTCACTGGCACTGCTTTCTCCAGAATAAATATATCATGAGAAGCCAACAGGGCCTGTCCCTCCTCAAAGCCTCCAAACACGGCCAAGAAATGCAGGCTGCTTCAGCTCCAGTTTAGAGGACACATCCAGTATTTTGTAGCAGCCTGCCTATTTGTGTTTGGATGATCCTCATTTACTTGCGTGTCCATGTGTCCAGATGGTCAGCAATCACTGGTGCATATATCACATGTTCTCAAGCAATAAAAAAACAACTGCATCATATAAATAATGTATGGATCTAAAAAAGTTAATATCAACATGAGACACTATTTGCCAGATGTCCGTAATATGTCATATTGTGATCTCCTAAAGTATTGAGCATATAAGTATAAGCTTGAATATGTTTGACTTTATAAGTTAAAGAGTTTTAACTTTGGTCTCTCTGAGGCGAGATGGTTTAGTTTAGGGAGGACAAACTCACTCAGCTGGGTTCAGGTCCTCTGTAGGGCAAAGCATTGTGGGCCACTTTGGAAAACATTAAATGGGACACATCTTCAGATTGAAAAATGATTTGTAGTAAAGGCTGCTTATTTAGTTTAGTCCAGGGCCGGACTGGGACAATAAGTCAGGCCGGGAATTATACACCCAGCCAGGCCACTATCAGTTTTTCTTTTGTGCCATTTTCCTGGATTTATTTGTCAATATTTACAGCATTGCTGCCCATAGTGATAGCCCTAATAAACATATGGACATGGGTTACTATTTAAAAAAAATGTGCGAATCTATTTAGGAACCGATGTATGTGAACATATTTTAATTGGAGGTGGACCTCAAATCCTTGGGTGCCCAATACGTCGATCGCGATCGACCGGTCGATCGCAAGGGTAGTGTGGGTAGATCGCATGGCATTGAAAAAAAAAAAGCCTATCATCCATCCTTACTATGGCATTTGCCACTTGATTGACATACAGGTAAGCCAGTCTGAGTTGTATTGTGCCATACGGGTTCATGCAGTTATGAGGGGGCCTCACCTCCTCATCTGAAGTGCAAATGCGGCGCTGAGGCCCCCTCATAACTGCATGAACCCGTATGGCACAATACAACTCAGACTGGCTTACCTGTATGTCAATNATAATTTTATCAAATATAACACATAAAAACAATAATTCAATAACGTGCTTTAACCACTAGGCGGTGGTAACCACAAAGTACACACAGCCCAGCGGCATATAGATAGAAGAGTTACGACATCTCCGTTCACTCCAATGGACCAGTTTTTTACAGCAATGGCGGATCGTGGAGCTCTCAATAGTTCCCCGGAAGTTAGCTTGCCGCTGACTTGCGGGGCTATCTGCGGCTATCAGCGCAGTAGAGTTGCAGCATAATAGACCGTTCGTGTTGGACTTTTAAAGGTAAGAATACGTTTAAAGATTTATATTGCGGATATTATCAGCACATCTGAGTCAAATTAACATGTGTATTAAAGGATGTTAGTGGATTCCGTGAAGATTATCCCTAAATCATTAGATTTAGGGAACGTTTACAGATAACAGATTAGGCTAGGATTCTGGATAAAGTTAGCAACACAAGTTAACCACGAACAGCCTATTCATCAGTTCTCTTAATGTTATGTCAACCCAACGTTGTGGAAATAGAGAAAAGGGGCTCCTTAACGTGCTTTTATCCAGGGTGGAGGGAGTTAAATATTAGTTAAATATAACATTGGGGCTTGTGATTGTAGTGGGTGGAGGTGGTGAAATGAGGATATCTTTTTTGGAGTTCAAGTATATTATAGTTAACGTTACACAATAATAAGGAAGAGAGCTATTTGTGTGATACATCGCTATTGATATGGATTTAGAGTGCATATTTGAGACTTCCAAACAGTAAACAAAAACGTAACTTATGGGTGAGTGATTTTAGCAGAGCCATATGATGTCCTTGTGATTCTGTTGATTATTACCTGTCTGTATTATGTTGAGGCTCAGCTGATTTTGGATTGATGGCAAAGGGAGAGAGACTTAAGTGAGAGTGAAAACACAAGGTAAGTTTAAAATAGGTCAGCAATTTCCCATCCTATAAGTTGCTAGATGTATCTAACCCTTTCTCCTGTCTCCCTCTTTAAGCACAAGAACCCCATGGGGATTCAATGGAGCCTGAAGACCTGCATTGAGACCCTCACCCTGCACCTGAGTCTCACCTCCCAGAGTTCTGCAAGCCTCTCCCTGTTCCTTATTTTGATTAAACAGACATTAAGCTTCCCAATGGTGTGGTCTTCGTTTTGTGAAAAATATGATTATACATATGTACAGTATGTTGTTGCTGTTGTTGTCTTTTGTGATAGTTAAATTGCTCCTGTTGACTTGAGCCAGCCATTCTTTCCTCCTCTCTGTGTCAGTGGAGAAACTTTACATGTGTACTCCTTTCTCTGAGCGCTTGGAGCATCCCCAGGCAGCACAGCAAACCATGGGGGAGACGATATGCCAGGACAACACAGAGGAAAAGGCACAGACAAATGGCATGATATGCTATTCAATGTTTATTGAATTCCATTTATTTACAATGGATGTTCCTAAAACAACACATTTAACATCATCATCATGCTGCTGCTGCTGCTAGTCCTTTGACTCATTGTGC
>NW_011369945.1:17684244-17685189 GCF_000735185.1 Notothenia coriiceps
GGGCAGGGGCGGCCCTGTAGGTAGATCACTTGGGCGTGGTCATTTTAAAAGTAGCTCCCAAGCTGAAAAAGCGTGGGCACCCCTGGGGCATGCCCCCCCGGTAAGATTTTTTTTTAAATGTTGGACTTAGTGCATCAATCTGGTGCACTTTGAGAGGGAAATAAAGAGACTACAGATCCATATGAAACAGAACTGTATACATTTAAATAATCATAAGAACATGGCCATAACCAATAACACACCATATCTAATATGAAAAAACATTGAAACTTGTTTATTTATTTGTTTTTGATTCATTTATAGTTGTTAGTGTGGGCACCTGAACCAGCCTCACCCGTCTCCCCCGTCTCCCCCCTGCTCCTCTTTGAGGCAGCAGCAAAGACTAGTTTTAGCTCTCAACACGTTTTTACATTTTACCCTACCTTTTTTCACCTAGTTAGCATTTTTTTTTTATTATTCATGCATATTTTACTAATCACTCCCCCTTCAAATGGAAATATGTGTTTACATAAATGGTGACCGAACCGTTTGAGACCCACTGAGAAGAACTTAGACTAGGTTAACTATCTAAACACTCAGAGTCCTTTACCTCACCTGAGCTGTTATCAGTCTCTCAGTCTGACAGGAGAGGACTCTCCTCCACCTTGTTGACAGCTCATTATATCCGTTAGCGCCGCTAGCTAGCACCAGATGCTAACAACAACAATACACGTAACCGGTGCGCGCGCTTTCTCTCTCGCTCGTTCGCGCCACACATACACACCCTCCCGAGCTTGAATGACAAACAGAGACCAATCGAGGGCATTAGTATGATCTGTATGAAAGTAGCCATGTCGGCAGGCCACATTATGTAGACAGCCAGTCAGACCCACATGTGCGCAGCATTGCGTTCACAATACATACGTATACAAAAAAATCCTCAGGCCAGCAGGCCACTTAACAAGC
>NW_011369945.1:17685229-17692348 GCF_000735185.1 Notothenia coriiceps
AACGCCCTCTTGGAAAATAGTGGGAGGGCTTAACATTCCTCTATACTGGTTTTAGGCAGGTCGTAGGCAGGAAGCTGTAAACTGGAGTCTGAAATGAAGTCCTACATCTGTATCACACAAATAGCTCTCTTCCTTATTATTGTTTAACGTGAACTATATTATACTAGCTTGAACTCTAACATGGATATCCTCATTTCACCATCTCCACCCGCTACAATCACACGCCCCAATGTTATATTTAACTAATATTTAACTCCCTCCACCCCGGATAAAAGCACGTTAAGAAGCCCCTTTTCTCTAATTCCACAACGTTGGGTTGAAAAAACATTAGGAGAACGGACTAATAGGCTGTTCGTGGTTAACGTGTGTTGCTAACTTTATCCAGAATCCTAGCCTAATCTGATATCTGTAAACATTCCCTAAATCAGTAGATTTAGGGATAATCTTCACGGAATCCACTAACACCCTTTAATACACATGTTAATTTGACTCAGATGTGCTGATAATATCCGCAATATAAACCTTTAAACGTATTTTTACCTTTAAAAGTCCAACACGAACGGTCTATTATGCTGCAACTCTACTGCGCTGCTAGCCGCAGATACATGTAGCCCCGAAAGTCAGCGGCAAGCTAACTTCCGGGGAACTATTGAGAGCTCCACGATCCGCCATTGCTGTAAAAAGACTGGTCCATTGGAGTGAACGGAGATGTCGTAACTCTTCTATCTATATGGCGCTGGGCCTACATAAAAAAAAAAATCCTCAGGCCACTAAACAGGCCAGGCCATCGGGAAACCTCCCGGTCCTCCCGATGGCCAGTCCGGGCCTGGTTTAGTCCTAGATCTGGGTGGACCTTATGGCCTCTTTAAACATAGAACATGTATTCAAGTTTTGCATATTAGTGTGTGGTATAAACTGTGCTGCATCAGAATGCAAAATGATGGCTGAAATGGATACGTACATCCAGTACTGCCAACACAGCACAAAAAGAGTCAATCCTGTCTATCGTTGATACTATGCTGTACAAGGGATGTACGTTAGTAAAAGTAATGTCACAGGATGCTGTTTCTTAGAATGAAAAAGTGAAGTAAACTCTGAAATGTCACTGCCACTATCGCCCATCCTTTTCCTGCTGTGTGTGGAAACACCTGCAGTGCAAGTTCCGATTTAAAAAACGGGAGAGTGATACACATTTAAATGAAAAAGAACACTCAGCGTTTGTATGCAGAGCCGTTTCTCTGAAAGCAGTTAACGTGAAGGAGCAGTAGATGTGTGAAGAAGAATGAACATGATATTTGCGAGCACTTACAGCTCTGCCAGTATTCACTCTTATACACCTGGATACTCTCGGCTGCTGGGAGTATCTCAGGATTTGAGTTCCAGGACAAAAACATACGTGAGCTTTCAGAGAGCTTTCCAGGACTGAACAACACTTGTAGGCCTGGAGTAGCTGTAATGATTCACACAGGGAGAGTTAGTGATGAAAAGCAAAGAAAATGTGATGAGTTAGAGCAAAGAACACTGTCCATATGACCTCTGTAGAATCTATACACTGAAGTCCTATCAAACAATCTCTGCAAACATGTAGCTGGGCTCACACAGACACATCCACAGTGCAAGTATGCATTATCGCCTTATGGATTTGTCAAAGACATTGGTATGTAAATGGCTGTCGTGTCAACAGTGTTCTGCGTGTGTACACACAGTCTCCTGCCTCAGCACTTTGGCTTTCACACCCATGTCGATAAAGCCCCCCGTCCGTGAACTCATCTAATTTCATCCATTGCACAAATGAAGTTAGCATTGTATTGCTCCTTGTTGCGTTTTGTGACGCTATTATACATGATTGCAGGTTAGTAAAGGTGGTTGTATGTATTACTTTTAAATGAGGTTATTTAAATTTCCATCAGCAAACTCTCCCCCGCAGTTTGTGATTGTTTTTTAGACATCGTACAAGCACACTCTCTGATGTACGAACAAATAAGTAACCAAATGAGTTTGACATTGTACAAGGATATCTAAAATATCTAAAGATATAAACTCGTATAATGACTTCAGATCCCACAAAGCCTTGCAAGTAAACGAGATGATTAATAGTGATATTGCTTAAAAGTTTTTGTTATAGATCACCAAATTATTTGTATTAAAATTATTTATAAATAGTACATTTCGGTTTTAATACCTAATGGTAATAATTGGTACCTGCTCCATCTTTACAGTATATGTTGGGTTTTTTGATGTTTCACAAACATTTACATCTTACTTGTTTTTATTATTCTTTT
The DNA here is from genome assembly GCF_000735185.1 of Notothenia coriiceps. Lineage (NCBI taxonomy): Eukaryota > Metazoa > Chordata > Actinopteri > Perciformes > Nototheniidae > Notothenia > Notothenia coriiceps. Next base: position 17,687,512 of record NW_011369945.1, read on the forward strand.
TAAAGATAGTTTTAACAAATACTGAACATTTTAACCTCCATAGTGAAGGATTTATTATAGTGCTGATCTATCAGACTGTCTGATATGATTGTAATTTTTTTTTAATATATTTATTTTAGGTGCTCATGTGTTTACTTTGTAGTTTGATCACTATTTTTATGCTGCAAAAACTTTGAACCACCTCTTATGCATCTCTGTATTTTCTCCTTTCTCCTTTAAGTACACCTAAAGGTCAAGAGTGTTCATCAGGAGGAGGCATTTGTGATGCTTTTCAGCGCTGATGATCTACTATAGACACAAATCTTCTTATCTTCATTATTTGAATGTGAGGAGTGTTTAATGCCAATGGTTCTTTTGTGATGTTTAACAGTTGGTATCATGTGTTTTGAATATACAACATGAGAAGCTGATTAGCATGCTGTTTATATACAAAATATTCCAACATAAGCTAGTAAAAAAACTTGGTCAACTCTGTCTGTAAATATCTAAAATGATCACAGAAGAGTAAGATGTGGAGTGTCACTGTGCCTGGGCCATGTCACATTGTGAAGAGCTGAGCTGTCTGATGCCGGCATGCGAGCCTCTCCATGTTAGTTGAGAAGAAGTGAGAGGCAGCCTTCCAGACGCTGGAGGAGCTCTCTGAGAGCCTGGAGCTCCTGGAGACTCTCCAGGGACGCTTGGCTACGAGACAGGCCTCTCATCCATGAACAGATTGCTATCCTGGGCAAATGTGAATCCCCAGTGGAACAGGCTGTAAGCTGCTCACTGATTAATAAAAATATACACACATGCTTATGGGGTCCTAAACATAGGTTACAGTTTGTTAAATAATACTGTCTACATTTGATGTCTTCTAAACATCTCACAGATAGTGACAGAAGGTGCTTTCCATCAATATTTGATATCATCTCAGTGCAAATTGAAATGCCTGACATACTTTGTTGTTCTAATCGTATTAATTGGGATGCAGCGAGGGAAATTACTAATTTGCTCTTAGATAGAAAGATGTGACCCAAGAATTTATAAACATAACATCATTTCACCTTCATGTTAATCAGGAACAAGCTTTTGAAGGACATTTTGGAGCCTTTTAAGTTTATGATAAAACCAATGTGGCTGCACGTTGCTGCATCAAAACACTGTCATCAGTGGAAGACATTGATACGGTGAAGAAAAAAACCTTCTCATAATTTGTTCATCAAATGTCCACCCTGCCACTTGTTTCCCCACAGGACTGAGAGCTGGCATTAGTGTGGCTCCAGCAGCGGTTGATTGACAGCTGCCTCATACTATGAATTATTATCAGGTGACTGTCGCACACATTCAAGAACAGCTTCATCCTTTCTCCCTTCCAAAAGAAGATCCAGATCACAGGTTAGACACTATCTCACTCTGACACACACATATATTGAAACACAAGAGTGGGGTGATAGAGCAAAAGAAAGTTGAAAGATAGTGTTCCACCAAGAAGACATGTTTTATTCTAGTCTCCAAAACTTAAACCACGTTCTTTTGAAATATATTTGATGAGTAATGATGACAATGAAAGCTGACTGTAAAGGCTATGAAAAGTGATTGACATCCTTTTAATTCTCTTTAAATAATGCAGACGTTTAACCTGTTCTACACCGCCCCCCCCCCCGATACCGGGGGGAAAAACGTGTCATCTGCAGGAAACAGCGTCTGAGGGCATCTTAATATTCAATAAACTATGAATGTTTTATATCCATGTAACGGGAAGAAACTCAGCTAACTGATTTTTTTTTTTTTTTTTAACCCACAAAGCTAACGCTCTGCCTCTGAATTAGCCACGAGCGAAAAAACGCATTACTGCACAGAAACTCACTCATAACACCCTTATTACTTATCGTAGCTGCACGTCCAACCCATCGATTCACATCGTGAGAAGACACAGAATCGATCGGTACCTACATTATCACTCCATGATAAGAACTTGCGTAGATATTAACAAGAACAGACATCAAAACATGTTGCGCTAGTAGCTAAAAATGGCAAAATGTCTTACCTTTGTCGTTGTCTGGTCAAAAGTGGTCTTCAATGGCATTACATGGATAAAAACTCTGCTGAAGTTAATCCATAGGTTAATCCAATGTGTCTGTGTCCCTTTGAAATTATTTCTGATAATCCATAAGCAATAAACCTGCTTATCCGTTTCCAGATGTCAGAGCGAGAGATAGGTTCGCTCTCATGCAAAACTGCTTCCACATAGCTCTCATTTCTCAATGGTAAGGTGTGTGTGTATGTGGAAATTCCCCTTTGATTCTATTGGCTCTAACGGTCATAAAGAGATCTCAATCCCCAAAATCAACCAATGGTTTCCAGAGAAAGGTGAAAACGGTCATTTCCACCCAAACCGAGTCTTTTTTGCTAAACCTCTCTAAAAAGGTCAAATGTCACTTGTTTTGCATCAATCTTGATACAGGGTACTTACTATATGTTGTACTTTGGATTCCTAAAGCTTTTAGTCTACCTTACCATCATCCAGTTTTCACTATAAGTAAAAAATAGTTTTTGGACGGACACTATAATTTACAGTTTTTTACTATATTCAATCTGAATTTTCTTTAAAATACATCCAACTCACAGGTTTATCATTACTTTGAGAAAAAATATTATTAATTTTCCCCTTTTAGAAGGGGATATGGTCATTTGTTCTGGAAATGTCATTTTCGAGCCTGAGACCTGAAAAACAGGCTTGTGCTACAGGTGTACCTTGTGTTAAATTTCTTATCATCATTTTATGGATGGAGTTTTTTTTTGGTTATTTCCTTTTAGACTGCAACTTCAAGTATCATCCCTCAAGTTGTTGTTTTTTTTTACAGCGGTGAAAGCCCGCTGCTTGTTAATGATTGTTATGATTTGATCTTTGTGTGTTCCTCTTTAAACTTTCCATTGTTTTCATTGTTCATTTCGTGTTGCGACAGTTTACATTAATCCAACTATTAGAATGAAATGTAGCCAAAAGATTGACTAATTTCCATCCTGTAGTCCTGTGCCAGGTTGCTAAATCAACCCTACCTTCAGAGATGAAAAGAGTCCTCGTATTTTTAATGAACGTGTTAGTCTTCACCAGTGACATTTACCAAATGACAGAAAGACCAACAAAGAAGTACTGAGCCTGAAAACCTTCATTACAATATCCATACCTATCAATGTGTCGTTGGCATTCCCGGCCACCGCAGAGTATTTTTAATCTTTTTGAGGCTGGCTTTTATGTGTTTTGTGCATTGTGTGCCGTGTGCACGTTCACACATTTGTATTTGGTCCATCAGTCCATCCCCCACAGACCATGCTGACTTCAGCTGGGGCTCTCTTTGCTGTTTGTGCATGATGGAGGCCTCTGACTGAACCCTGTTGGGCTGGTCAGCAGGCTGAGGCCCTCTCTACCACTCCCACTCTTCCTCTAGCTCCACCCGCCATCCTCTGTTTTCATCCCTAACTTCTCAGGAGCAATAACAAGAAGAGACCGACACTAAGGCAAGACATTTACGCAAAAAAACACAGAACAAAAAACAGATACTGACAAGAAAAATATGTGTTTACTAGATGGAGTGGTTTACTGATTAACTGTGTTTCCTCCAGCAGTTATACACTTAGATTCCCTCCTTTCATTTATAGTCCTATTGGGGGACATACAGGTACACGCTTTATAGGAATATGGTTCACACCAACCATTATTCCGTAATATTCTGAAGTGGGCAGCATACAAAGCGATTATTAGAATGTTACTGTGTCTGGCGTTCATAGTTGGATTTAAGAGGCTATCTTTCTGTTATCGTTCGGCTTCTGAACTGAACCCCAAAAAAGTTACTTTTTTAGCGTCACAAACCACATAAACATAAGATATAACTATTAAAGGTGGTGTAGTAATTTTGGAGAAACCAAGCTCGAGTGCACTAGAATTTGAAAATACACAGCGGAAAAAATCTGCCACTTCCTTACAGAGCCCTCCTCCCAACACACACGAACCGCACTATGCACCAATGAGGGCACGAGATAAGTTTGCTGCACAGATGGATAGGTGACAGGCAGGTAGGCCATCCAGTTACTTAGCCGGGCCGGCTAAATTATTGGGTTACTACTACTACATAATCCTAAAAATTGCTACATACTACTATAATCCTATTGCTACTACTACTAACTACTCCTACTACTTATATTACTACTACTACTCCTACTCCTACTACTAGTCCTATTATTCACTACTACTACTTACTATCCTATTATTACTCTCCTAACTCTACTCCTACTACTATTCATATACTAACTACTACTACTCCTACTACTACTAGTCATCCTATTATTACTACTGCACCTACTCCTACTACTATTATTACTACTACTTATCCTAACTAGTCCCTCCTATTATTACTACTCTAACTATATTATGTACTACTACTACACTATTATTTACTACTACTACTAGTATTACTACTACTAACTAATACTATTATTAAAATACAGGTTTCTATCTTCCCTAGTGACTGTACAGCTGTGGGTGCATCAATTCAGATGTCCTTTGTTCTGATTATTAAGTGTAGTGTTTCATGAAACACAGAGTGTTCGAAAACAGTTGGAGTAGAAAGCATTAGTATCTGCCAACCTCGGAACCTGCTGCTCTGTAGTTTGAGGCTATTTCACTCCATTAATGAAACTGGGTACTGAGTCACCGCATGTTAGTTTTATGCTGAACTGATTGAACTAGATAGGCAGCTGTTTCGCAACAAAAGAAAGAAAAGCGTGCATTAATAAATAAATTGATACTATTAGTATTGTTACTTTTAGTGGAGCTGCCTGAATGTGTTGTTCAATAGTC
>NW_011369945.1:17692366-17696403 GCF_000735185.1 Notothenia coriiceps
CCCCCCCCCCCCCCGCTCTCTTTTCCTCTTTCCCTACTGAGCCATCACTGATCTATGCGAGGCCTCATCAGAACCAATAGCCTGTTTCTAATCTGTTCCTGCTCCTGATGATTTCTGACTCCACGGCTGCTCCCTGCCACGGTATAAGTGACGACTCCGACTGGAAGACACACCGTGACTGATCCCCCGTCCTTTCTGCTTTTTTCCCTTTTTGCTCCTCTATTTCCTCCTCTGTTCCTGGATACTCCTCTTTTCCTCTCCTCCTCCAAGTTGCTTTCTCCTCCTCCCTGCTCGCCCCCGTTCCCCTTGTGTCTCTGCCTCTCCTTTCCTCTTTTACCCACCTTTTTTTGTGAGTAGCAGAATGTTTACTTCATGTCGGCCTCATCATCCATTCTGACTGGGCCTCGCATTTGAGTTGTTCCCCTATTTGCTGTTTCCATTAAAGATGAAATTGAAATCTCCTGTGCTAACTCACACACACACCTAAGACGCATAAGATTGCGCACACCGGAATCACACTGCACACAAATCGACTAACAAAACACGATGTGCTGTGCAGAGGCATATGAAGGAGCACAAAGCTCTCGTCCTACTTTCTCTTTACCTAGTTCTCATCCTTACGCTCCACTTCCTCTCTATCCGTCCTCGCCTCCTTCTTTAGTTGTTGTAAGTGCGGCGGAAAGTGTGATCCATTTTTAGCTTTTCACAATATGACTTTGCCTCTTTCTCCATCTACCACTACACATTTAAAGAGTGTTTCATACAGTAAACATATTTTATTTCCCTGCGCAATTTCCTCTTTCTAAGTATTTCCTGTTGCAAAATGTAGCACTAAGAAGAGACAAACCGCTCCACTGATATACAAAAGCACCTCCTTCCCTCCTTTTTCTTCCCAACACACACTGTGCCGGTCCTGCTCACGCTGGCAACCCTGAGCTTCTTGAAGGCTACCTCTTCTCTGTCTGCGGTGTGACTTCCGAAACCCCTTCAGACAGGATGTAGGAAGTGTTTGGAGCAAAACAAAGGAAGTCTTCGGCAGGTTAATGTGGCCAGGAGGCAGCTTTGTGCCGAGCTTCATCAGTATTCAGCAGAGGTCTCCCTCTCTCGCTCTCCCAATAATATCCCAGTCATTTGGGTCAGCCACATCGCTGTGCCTGTGTGAAGGACACACAAACACACACACACACACACACACACACACACACACACACGCACACACACATGCGCGTGCACACACACACACACACGCACAGACACACAGACTGAGAAAGAGAGAACTCTGTGACAATTTAATAGAAATACAGTCTCATCAAATGTTCACCTCCTCATTCTCTCCAAGCATTAGCTGTGTCTAGTCTCTTTGTCTGTTTTCCATTTTCCGTTCCATCCATCTTCTTTACCTCTTTGATTCTCTGCCACTCTTTCTACCCTCCACATACAGCTCCCTCAATTACGATAAAGTAGACCATATATGAATTACATTAACATCTCTAATATCCTGTGAGTTCCTAATTAGGACCCCGCTCACTTCAGAATAGTCCAGCTTCCAACGACAGTAAGAACAGCAAAGTGCAGTTAGGGGCTGAGGCAAAAGCAGATGTGAATATAGTGTGAGTGTCTGAGTGTGTCTTAACAGGGCCCAAGAGCTGGGACCTCACCACTAAACTGTGTGTAGGGATGTCGGTCCAGACTATGAGTAGATTGGAGGAAAGGGAAAGCTGCGAAGATCAAATATCCCATAAATCAAAGCTGTCGCAAAAGTCAGTGTGTGTGTGTGTGTGTGTGTGTGTGTGTGTGTGTGTGTGTGTGTGTGTGTGTGTGTGTGTGTGTGTGTGTGTGTGTGTGTGTGTGTGTGTGTGTGTGTGTGTGTGTGTGTGTGTGTGTGTGTGTAGTGTCGTAGTCGTACGTACGTACGTACGTACGTACGTACGTACGTACGTACGTACGTACGTACGTACGTACGTACGTACGTACGTACGTACGTACGTACGTACGTACGTACGTACGTACGTACGTACGTACGTACGTACGTACGTACGTACGTACGTACGTACGTACGTACGTACGNTGTGTGTGTGTGTGTGTGTGTGTGTGTCTGTGTTTGAGAGTGTGTGTGTGTGTGTGTGTGTGTGTGTGTGTGTGTGTGTGTGTGTGTGTGTGTGTGGGTGTGTGTGTTGCTCCCAGTCCAAGAGGGCCAAAGAGGACACTGACTCCTAATGTACTACATATGTCTCCTTTTGCATTTGACTCTTTTAACCTTCCCTGAATCTCCTCTTGTATTCCCAGTGCTGATCTTTTGAAAGAGCTAATAATTGCAAATGAACATAGATTACTGTAAGCTATCTTAAAAAGGAAAGGCAGGTAAGGTTTTTATTTAAAAAACAAATTGACATTCTCATTTGGACTTGATGTTTATCCTTTCAATGCGATGCTATGCTAACGATCGGAATAGTAAACGTGTTAAAAGTTCTGGCATTCTGGCAATAAACTAACATAATTTACAAACTTTACTTCAATATCCTCTATTTCGTTTTATGGTACTGGATTTGTCAAGTTCGAGAAATCTAAATATCATAATATTGTGTAATAATAACAATGTTTAAACATGTAGATATTTGGTTATTGTGTTATACATTATTTGATTTCACCCTTTTCTCCCTTCACTCCCTCTGTCCTCCCTTCCTTTTCCTCACATCAAATATCCAACAATATCTTCTATTCCCTCCTCTCTCTCTCTCTCTCTCTCTCTCCCCCCAACCCACACACAGCATCTTGGCTACCTTTTAAACTAAACATCACGTAGATAACCATCTTCCCTCACAATGTTCCCGCTCCTCCACTGTCTAATTATGTCGCAAATCTCCGAGCATGTTGTCACAGAGGTCTTAAATTAGCGGCTCGGCTTAATGTCGCAAGCACATGTAATGTGTCAGATCAGTAGGAGTGTGTTTGTGTGTCTGTGCGCATGAACAAGGCGTGCGATTTCATTAAGACGATATTAGCTATTTCTGCACCATCTCTCTGCCAATGTGTGGATGTTTTCTCAACGCTTGTGTTATTCCTTGCAGACTCTTTTAGATACACGTGTTTGTTATTTTTGCACCACATGTGTGTTTGTGCACCTGCTTAGACATTGTGTTTGCATGTCTGTGCCGTACAGGGGATAAGAACATGGAAGCTTCTTCCCGATCAAACTGCTCCCCTACAAGAACAACCATGGTGCTGGGAAAGGTGTGTATCACCACCAAGTCGCTAATCCTTACACACTTTGTTGTCCTGACATGACCCGACCTCTTTCACACTCCAACAGATTCAGCAGTAAATCCACAGGAGGAGACAGTGCCAAGCGTGTGACCATCATGTGTGAAGCAGGTTAGATGTAGGACGCCTCATTGATATAAAGATGCTTTCAATATTCCCAAACCGAGGTCATGGTTGCAATCCATGGACATTTTCATTTTGTAATAATGGTTTGTGTTTTTTGAAATGTTTTTTTTTTGTTTTTAACGTTCTTGAGCCAATTTTAGTATGTTCTACCTGGAGACCTCCCTGTGCTTTAATGTTTTGCACACTTCAACAGAAGAGGAAGATGTTTGTTCAAGTGTTATTCCTTCACGCTTCTTTGTTGATCAGCTCAGTTCCCTGCTGAGTTTCTATTTATTGTGCAGTGTAGCATAGAAGTGAGTTTGTGGCTTAACAAAAAAGCTGCATAAATGTATTAGCCATGGGTGTTGGAGGAAGGGTTTCGTGTTTTGAACGCTGGCCTTGTAACAGCCCTAAGTGTTTTGGAGAATACACGCCATGATTAAGCTTGTGTGTGTGTGTGTGTGTGTGTGTGTGTGTGTGTGTGTGTGTGTGTGTGTGTGTGTGTGTGTGTGTGTGTGTGTGTGTGTGTGTGTGTGTGTGTGTGTGTGTGTGTGTGTGTGTGTGTGTGTGTGTGTGTGTGTGTGTGTGTGTGTGTGTGTGTGTGTGTGTGTGTGTGTGTGTGTGTGTACATTTTAAAGCCCGTACGTACGTACGTACGTACGACGACGACG
>NW_011369945.1:17696506-17701760 GCF_000735185.1 Notothenia coriiceps
GTGTGTGAGAGTGTGTGTGTGTGTCTGTGTGTGAGAGAGAGAGAGAGAGAGAGTGTGTGTGTGTGTGTGTGTGTGTGTGTGTGTGTGTGTGTGTGTGTGTGTGTGTGTGTGTGTGTGTGTGTGTGTGTGTGTGTGTGTGTGTGTGTGTGTGTGTACATTTTAAACTAGAATGCCAACTGGATCATCTAGGAAGTTGATCAGATTGCCAGACTGGGGATGGAGAGCATGGAGAGCCCAGCAGAGGACAAAAAAACCTCCCCAACCTCCAGAGAAATAAAGGTCAGTTCACAGGAAGTTCATTATAAGGCTGCAGATTATGTCAGCAGTATATTACATGGGTCGAATTAGGTTTTGTTTTATGCAAACGCAACATAAATGACAAAATAATGAATTTGCTCACTCCAGAACAATCTTAAACTTGTACTTTGATCGTGGTCTCTGTAGAGAGAATGACACTTTTTGCGTGTATAATGAATACAAAGTCAGCAGACTCATCATAGGGGACGTCATTAGAAGTTCTTTTTTAGCTTTTGACCTACAGACTTTTCTTCACAGTGACAGCTCAAACATTTATGGCCTTCCCTCAGGATGCACAACATTTTCTGCCAATATCACAAAATGCAAATCTCCCCCCAAAACGTATCCTCATTATTCCAGTCGTAAACATTATATAAAGAGCATCTGATCTTTGTCTGATTGCATTACATTACATGTTAGACACTTTTATCCAAAGCGACAGGAGGATGAAGTTTCTTGCCCAGGGACACAACGACATGCTGACTGCAGTCGGGTTTGAACCTGTGCTCCCCTGATCCGAATACCAACGCACTAGTCCACTGCGCCACACGCCTCCCTCGCAGGGTAAGGAGTGGGACGGATATCTCTAAGAACGAGAGGATCATCCCTCTCAGCATTGAGTTACAGCTACTGTTTTGAGTCGATTTATTTGTCATAATAAATGGGTCCAAATACCTGTAACTCTTTCCATTTAAAGAGGCCCTTTTTACGATTTTGGAGTTTTACCCTTCCTGTAGGCTTTTGTGCAAAGGCTCAAATCCCAATGTATTCTACAGAGGGAGTTGAAACACTTCTATTGGAATCCTTTGTTTACTTCCGTAACATAGTGACGTTACCATGTGACACTGACGCTTCTATCGGCTAACGCTCGAACACATTGTGCGTGATAAGGTGCGGGAAATCTCTAAGCAGTTGACCAATCACAACAGACCCGGCCAGCTAACCAATCAGAGCAGACTGGGCTCTGGTTTCAGACAGAGGGTGAGAAGAGGTGCTGCAGCACAGGCAGTATGAGAACAACAAGGAGCTTTTGAACATTAAAGCATGTCATAAAATACAATTATGAAACCTGAAAATGAACAAAATAAGGCCCCAGTAGTGTCTTCAAACTCAACAGCCTCCTCTTATATTTTTAAATACTGAGTTTGATTCTTCTTATCACAGAGCTAAGGTACAGTATAATTACTACTGATTTTAGGGCGATGCTGTTGTGGGATAATGAAGATTTTGCAAATGACCACAGAATCCGATTTTAACATGGGTTAGTCCATTCCTTCCTAAGACATTCCGAGGTCTTCCTCTCAGTATTTTTTACCCTCATATGTGTCTGGAGCTCTATTCCCAGAGGAGCTTCCAAACCTCGCTGCTCTCTGTCCTAACTGTGGTCAAGTTTGACCACATTGGAAAACATACAACCTGCCTCTAAAGACAACTATTCTCCTTTTTCTAACACCAGATACTTTGTCCTGGCTCATCCTTTCCACTTTGTTTGAATTGCCAGCCACATTGCATGGGTTTAGACACGGCATGACTAGTTTTTGACAACAAGGCAAGCAAATATAAGTGAGGGGTCTTATCATAGCTGATGAAACTTTTTGAAAGAGCCTACCTGACCTCACTGCACTTATTGAATAAATAAAAAATAAAACTGAGGATTAGATATTAAGGTGCAGGTAAAACAACAAAGGTAGAAGTGAAGGAAAAAAAAGAGATTTAAAATACATGCTGTGCTCCTTGTGTTCTCTGGTTGTTATGGTAGTCTGCGAGGGTAATGAAAGGGAAAGAAACCGACTGAGGAAGATAGTCTTGTCTGTATTAACCATGGGTGTATTCGCCTTGTGGTTAATGTCAAGTGTGGCTAAGGTACCTGGGTCTCTGAGGGGTTGCAGAGTTAGAGCACTGTTGCTGTGATTAAAACGTTGGAGAACAGCCAGAGGGTGATAGTTGGCACAGATTCTGCTCCGTCTCCTCCCTCTTTATTTCACCCTCCATCCCTCTGCTCTCAGTACCAGCTGTCAGTCACGTCAGCCGGTGTGCTAATGATGCTCCCGTACAGAGCTCAGAGCACAGGGAGACATCCGTCATGCCCAGATATATCTCTCTATTCATATGTAAGCAGTTCACAAATGGCCCAGTTTTGTATACTGTGGTTTTTTACGAAGGATAAGCAATTCATGATCCTTAAACATTCAGGTTTGAGTACATTTAACTTACCTCTGTGGCATACCATTAATTCTACTTTTACACACACAAGACCCCATGTCTGACAGAAGATGAGAAACTTGTGTTCACTCCGCATTTCACCCTGGGTTCAAAAAACTCTACCCAGATCTACTATTTCAGTTATAAAGACGTCACTACTAATAGTATACATGTACAGTGTTACAGATTTAGTTGATATAACAGTGGTTGCTACAGTATACACTTAACATCCATCATGCCAGTTTACTATAATTATTTTCTTGGATGTTCTCAACCCTGTGAAATATGCAAATAATGGCTGTTCATAGCAGCATGAAGTATTTAAACAATGTAGTGACACAAGTTTTAACACAAATCTTCCAACAGCTCTCTTATCCCCTTTTTGTATGCAATTCACTTCATGCAAATAGAGTATTTCCTGTTTTTTAGACTTATATATTTGAAATGATATTATTTAAGGTCATGTATGATTCACATAGTGTTATCAAACTGCTCTGTAAGCAGAGGCTATAACATTTACTTAGTTTTTACACCTTTGTAAAAAAGAAAAATACAATTGGGAGTTGCTACAATAACTTCAGTTTTGGTCGTGTTTAACATCAAAAAATGTAAGGTCATCCAGGTTTTCAAGTCCTTGAGGCAGTCTTGAATTTTATTTAGGTGATTGGTTTCATCAGGCTTGATGGATAAATATAGTTGAGTATCATCCGCATAACAGTGGAAATGTACAGAATAATTCCTTATAATATTGCCTAGCGGAAGCATATATAGTGTGAACAAAATAGGTCCAAGCACTGAGCCCTGTGGCACTCCATGGCTAACTTTGGTTTGCATGGAAGATTCATCATTGACACATATAAACTGAGAGCGTTCAGATAGATAGGACCTAACCCAGCCTAAAGCAGTTCCCTGTATGCCAACTAAGTGCTCTAGTCTTTGCAATAGGATATCATGGTCAATAGTATCAAATGCAGCACTGAGATCGAGGAAGACAAGAATAGAGACAAGTCCTTTGTCTGAGGCTATTAGAATGTCATTTGTGACTTTAACCAGGGCTGTCACTGTGCTATGATGTGTTCTAAAGCCAGACTGAAAATCTTCAAATAAATCTTTGTTTTTTAAGTAATCACATAACTGTTTTGCGACCGCTTTCTCAAGAATTTTTGAGAGGAATGGGAGATTAGAAATAGGTCTATAATTGGCTAACACATCTGGATCGAGGTTGTGCTTTTTAAGAAGAGATTTTATCACTGCTGCTTTAAATGATTGTGGAACATAGCCTGATAATAAAGACATATTCATAATATTTAATAAAGAAGTGATAATTAATGGAAAAACTTCCTTAACAGCTTTGTTGTAATCGGGTCTAAGATACACGTTGATGGTTTAGAAGAAAGAATCATTGAATTTAATTGTTCAATGTTTATGGCTGAAAAGCATTCTAGTTTACTATCTAGTGTAATATTAGAGCCTACATTTCCGGGAGCTGTTGATAACATACTGGTCAAAGGCAAAAGGTCATTGATTTTGTTTCTAAGAGTAAACATGTTATCGTTAAAAAAGCACATAAAATCATTGCTACTGAGTGCTATGGGAATAGAAGGCTCAATCGAGCTGTGGCTCTCTGTCAGCCTGGCTACAGTGCTGAAAAGAAATCTTGCATTATTCTTATTCTCATCTATTAATGAAGAGTAGTAGGCTGCTCTCGCTTTACGCAGTGCTTTCTTATATTCATTGAGAGTAATATGCCAAATTAAACGAGATTCTTCAAGTTTAGTGGAACGCCATATCCTTTCAAGTTGTCTCGACTTTTGCTTTATTTTGCGGGTTTCGGCATTATGCCATGGAGCTAGTCTATGTTGTTTTATTTTCTTCTTTTTCATAGGAGCAACAGAGTCCAATTTTATATTCGCAGCGCATCTGTAGCACTATCAACAACATGATCAATTTGGGGTGGTGTACATTTTGTACAAGTTTCCTCCCTACCAACACACTCACTCCATAAACGTCCAGGAGCGACGCTTGGTCAGGGTCCCGTGGCGTACAGTTGTGACGCTCCTAGGCTCCTTCAGCTTCATAAAGGGACGCAAATAGCTTTCAACTGATTGCAATGTATTCCCATCTGCGATGGGATTTGACGCTCATGGAAGCACGGCATTCGTTTGTGTCGGCTGCCCTTAAAGGCAATGTGAGCGTCCATTCCCATTGGATAACGGAGAATTGTACACCCGGAAGTAAGTAATCTCCTTCCTGTCGATTGATTTTACAGTGATATCTGCACTACTCATCGACTAAAAAACACCAGATTATCCTTGTTAATTACACAACATTGATTGGTTTAAATTGTGTGCAATGCTTTTGTATTTTTCCCCTTCGATTCGGAGAAACAAATATTTTTTTGGAGTAAATTATGGCAGAAGACACTACACTACCCAGAATCCCCAGCTATCGTTTAGGACTACACCATGTGCTCTGTTTGACAAACCCCGTGATTAGTTCTCAAGCTCTGTGATTGGTTGACCTCCAACTGCATTCCATCATTCCAAAAAAAACGTTTCGTAAAAGATAAAATCATACTTTATTCAGCAGTGCTTGCTTTACTCTTCATCACATAAATGCATTGTAATAAATGGTTCGGCTGCATTAAATATATTACACATCTGTCGTAGATCTTTATTTGTATTTATCTACAGAGATCGGGCTCAGAATAGACCGGAAACTATTATTTTACCGTTCAGTTTGAATTTCACAATAA
>NW_011369945.1:17701791-17706821 GCF_000735185.1 Notothenia coriiceps
GCCTGCTGATGACACGGCCGAGGGGGAGCATATACAAGGTGAATAGGGTGGGGCCAAGCACGGATCCTTGGGGTACACCACAAGTGACGGGTTGGGTGGGGGAATGAGCACCTCAAGATTGCGCCTGCCCGTTAAGAGCTTTGTAGGCGAGAAGAAGAATGAAAAATTCTATCCTGTGTTCTATAGGGAGCCAGTGTAAGACAGCCAGAACAGGAGTAATGTGGTCCCTTTTCCTAACTCTAGTTAGTACACGTGCTGCAGCATTTTGAATCAGCTGAAGCAACTTAACTGACTTCTTGGTACTCCCTGATAAGAAGGAGTTACAATAATCCAGCCTAGAAGTAACAACTAAGTTTAGTGGAATGCCATATCCTTTCAAGTTCTCTCGACTTTTGCTTTATTTTGCGGGTTTCGGCATTATGCCATGGAGCTAGTCTATGTTGTTTTATTTTCTTCTTTTTATAGGAGCGACAGAGTCCACTTGAGCTCTGTTTTTGCAAGGATTTTTTGCCTTTTTAATTTGACCTTAAATGCCCTCTTCTTTCAGAAACTGCATGCAGATCTGTGATGAGCCAAAGCCAGCAGGGAAGTCACTCTTTTGAAGAGCATTATCTGCGGAGAGGATCAGTGAGATCTACATATAACCGGTCCAGTCTCCTTCTTCACATTGACTCTCAGTTGGCTTTCTCTTCCTTTCCTAACTTTCATTGATTCACCTTTTTTGTAAAAACAAAATGGGTATAGAGGCAGTTGCTTTAAAGCAAAATGAAAGTGCCAATGCCTGCTGTGCAGCCGCCTTTGTTTTCATATTTTCTGCCTGCTATGATTTGAAGCATTTCTTCCTGGCTAACAGATTTACTCACCTTTACTCTCACAGGTTGGCACCCTTCTTCTTTCCCCATTCGTCTTCTTCCCTGTTCTCACCCCTATCCAAAGGTCAGCAGCATTAGTGTTTAAATTCTTCATGGCAAAGTTATTCATTTGACCTCGCTATCTGTCAGTACAGTGCTGCTCTCCTGGGTCAGCCACATGAGCCTCTTGTTATGGTTCTGGGGGTCAAAGGGCAAAATGGATATCCTTTTAAATCGTAGTTCTTCCTCAAGCCTGAGTTTTGTTTGCATGAATGTGTGTGTGAGCCCTGCGCCTCTTGCATACACCATTAGAGCTGTATCAGGGTATCAAAGGCTGCAGGGCTGCAGGGCTGCTGGAATGATGAATGGCTGCCAGGTGCAGAGGTCTATGTGGTGATCACTTCAAGTAAGGCCATTTGGCCCTGCCGGCAAGGGAAAAGAAAGGGTTAAGTGGATACGGCGGCTCTTATAGCCTTGTAGCCCGTAGCCTCTGGCAGAAGCTCATCAGCTTATTCCCCAACATCTCCAATGCCCGGCTGGATGAGGGTTAGAGCTCAGTCAGGCAAGCGTAGGTGGAAATGGAGACAAGGCTTAATTTCCTCCAGACCAGAAAGGACTGGAGAGAGGAACGGGCTGAGTGGCTACTTTGCTTCCTTCCTCACTGCCTTCCAGGCCGGCTGTCCTGGGGCGGCCTGTGGAGCCGCCCCGTCTGCCTGTCAACCAGTGTCAACATCAGCGCTGCCCCTTGCCCCTTCTCCACCCCCCCGTCACGCAGCCCAGCACTCACTGAAGCTACAAAAGTGCAGATTTAGTGTGTGAATAACCTTGGCCTAGAGAGGTGTCAAAGGTGTTTAATTCAGACCTCCCAGTAATTCCCACTCACTCCCACAAATCTTAGCACACAGTTCACCAACGAGTCATGTAGAGCAGAGGGAGGGGACGTCAAAAGAGGAGAGGGAACACATAAAAGACTCGGCGTGACATGCTGTCATCATCACGCCTGTTTTTAAAAGCTTTTCGGGCTCTGATGTGCGTGCGCTGCAGCACTCAATTGTCGCAAAGATCAATAGTTTCCTGCCTCTAGTGCTGCCTCATGCCATCATAAAAAGTTGGTTATGTGAAAAATAAAATCTCTCTCTTCTTTTGTATTCCCTCTTTTCATCCAAGATGTTTTCCGTCTGTTAGCATCACACTTCAACTTTGATATTAAAGCGTCTTGAGGGAATCGCCATGAAAGGGCATGAAACGTTTCTTGACTGTGCACCTCACAAGCACGAGGGTCCCTACTGGCTGAGGTGACGAGAAAGCCTTAAAGGCATGGTTGAGTGGAGGGGCAGGGGGTCAAAGGGCAATGAGCTTAAAGAGATCAAGTTTATGATAGAGGAGGTGATGGGAGAATGTGTTGGAAATCAGGTGATTGGTTTTCTGTTACTTTCTCTCGGGATTCATTGAACGTATATGCCAGTGTGTTGATATTTTTAATGCCGCTTGAGGTAATCATCCCTTTCAAGTTATTTCTTTTAAAATGAGGATCAGTCATCTATAAATACATCTGCCCTTCTGAAAAACTCTGGGGGTTTGCAAGCATTGAGATAAATGAAAATCAGTCCTTCTGCACCACAAAACACACAAGCTTCAACTCTATTAACACTGACGCAGCATCTATAAATAGTCACACAAACACACTCTCTTTCTCTCCTCACTTTGTTTTACTCTCTGTGTTTCTCTCTCTCTATCTGTCCTCCTTTCTCGTGAGGCTAGACAGGGGCTCGGTCCCGACAGAATTCAATTTGCAGTCTAATTCCATATCAAAAACATGGTCAGAGCTCTGTATTTGTCAAGCATGACACAAACAAGCAAGGACAAAGTCTCAGTGTGGCTCCTCCCGCAACCTCATTATGGATATGCCCTCAAGTAACAGATTTGTCCTTAATTGGTGAATTGTACTAATTGACTTTAGCTAATTTATGGATTAGATTATTTTTACCCTCTTTCCTAATTGAACCATAACTTTCATGTGTTTTGCTCGCTGGCAGGGTCGTGTGTAATTGGTGCTGACTGCTGCGAGTCGTGCATCTCAGTGTGGAAGCTGAAGATTTTGCTACATCAGATTCAGTTAGCTTCCATATAGAAAATGAATCCTATAATTGAAATATGAAGGAAAAACAAGAGCAATGCCTGAACAGCAATGAAACAACAGAATTGTCAATTTCTCAGGTTAGTGAAGGCCTGCTGTCCAAGTCCATAATTACGACAATGAGAATAGCTGGTCCACCTTAAAGGGCAACCGACCTTAAAGGGGGCCTTAATGCTTTTTGGAGTTTTCCCTTTCCTTTAGTGTGTTATATAGGTTTTTGTGCATGTTAATTGTCTACAAAGGCTAAAATCCCAAAGTCTCTCCCACACACTCCGCCCTGCCTGAAACGCCTCAATTGGACTCCTTTTTCTACTTCCGTAAAATAGTGACATCGCTACGTAACTCACGCGCTTCTATTGGCTACCACTCCAACACATTGTAGGTGATTAAGGGGCGAGACATCTCTAAGTGGTTGTCCAATCACAACAGTCAGCCAGATAACCAATCAGAGCAGACTGGGCTCTGGTTTCAGACAGAGGGTGAAAAGAGGTGCTGCAGCACAAGCAGTATGAGAAAAATAAAGATACAAATATGAACCTGAAAATAGGCATAAAAGGGCCCCTTTAAGCGAGCCAGGGTCGTTGCTAATGCTACATGTAGCTTAGCTCTACCCTTTTACTTTCATCAGCAACCAAGACACAAGCGTGAACTTGGCATGGGTGTACATTTGTTGTAGCATTTATTCTCCAACAAATAAATTGTACACATGCTACCCTGCTACGTTCACAGTATATATAACATTAACGCTGAATTCACAATCAACAAAACCATCACTATTTATTTTCTGCTCTCTGTTTCTTAACCATGCTTACTAACGCACACACAACCTACGCGTTAAAATATAAAATGTTTTTATGGAGCGCAATTAGGTGGAATCTGCATGGTTTGCATCGACACCGCTTCAAATTGTTAGTTGGGTTGCGTTGGGTTTGATTGCAATTGTTTTTTAATAGACCTAAAGAGCTTCTAGCACTAGCTTATGAACTTCTGTTAACATTTTTGCATAATATCAGATAAGCATAGCCATGTGTTCTTGCAGGCGTCTAAATGCAAGAACAATAAGGTTCTCGGTTTGTTTAAAATGTGTGTTTTACTGAACTTGCATATAGATTTCTTTGCACTCTCTAGAGCTCAAAACAAGCCTGAGACACTTTTGATACCATTGTCCAATGCAACTACCTATCTTTTGTGTTTTAATTATTGTGTCTATCCAAACCAAATAATGCAACATGTTGTCGATGTAGAGGGAAAGGTTAAGTTCTAAGAGGTGTTGCATAATTTATAAATAGCAGCTGTGCGCTAATTAGAATATTTTTTTTCATTTTATGTCAGCAGAAGCAGATACAGGACTAAACTTTATGCATTGTATAAACTAAACCAGCATAAACCACAGCAACATGTTGAATACAGACACCTGCCCAAAGGGAGGCTCGGGTATAATGATACATCTTGGGGAATAGAAAATGATTTCAAAGTGATTTTGTCGTTCTCCCCTCGGAGAGATGCTGCTGTATCCTGTCACTCGCTTCTGTATATGCATGCTATTTTTTGGCGTGTGAGCATTACAGTATATACGGTCTAAAAGTTCATGATGGTGAGGAGAGTAGGTTGGGACGTGACAGGGATGAAAGTGCTGCATCCCTCCCTGGGGCTGTCAGCCAGGAATTCCTGCTCCTCTCGCCCACCTGTTTCCAGCCTCCGCCACACTGCTGCCACACACACAAATCCACACACACACACACACACACACACACACACACACACACACACACACACACACACACACACACACACACACACACACACACACACAAATGCTGAAAACATTAAATATGAAATAGGAAGTGAAAATGTTCTGAAGTTGTGAAACAGGAAATCCTAAACACTGCTGCATGCATATATACAGTGTGTGTGTGTGTGTGTGTGTGTGTGTGTGTGTGTGTGTGTGTGTGTGTGTGTGTGTGTGTGTGTGTGTGTGTGTGTGTATGTGTGTGTGTGTGTAGCTACTGGTGATAACTGAGGGGAAAGAGACATCACTGCTC
>NW_011369945.1:17706854-17711009 GCF_000735185.1 Notothenia coriiceps
ACACACACAAATCCACACACACACACACACACACACACACACACACACACACACACACACACACACACACACACACACACACACACACACACACACACACACACACACACACACAAATGCTGCAGACAACAGTGCATGAGTATAAAGACAAAGCTAACCAATAAAGGATAGAAGGAGATGGAGGGAGGTTGAGATAGAGAAGGGATGATTACAAACACATACCATTATATCCTCAATAATAGACAGTTCTTTAATAATAGATCAAATAATGTGTACACTTATTTGGCACTAGCAAATAGGCATGCCATATTCACCACTGTGTACCTCTATTCCCCCTCACTGACTAATATTATTCAATTATTAATTCTCACGCTCTTAGCAGCTGTAAATCTGCTGTAAATCAAACTTAACATATCCTGTCGATGTTTCACAATAAAAGCCTTTCGGCAATGAGAGAGGATGATGTTCCCTGAAAGGACTGTAAATCTGAAACAGATGGAGGAAGTGTGGGATTTGCATTAACATCAAACAGCAGCAACAATAAATTAACAGGGCAAATGGGGGTGGAAGTGACATCAGGGAGGCTTCATACATAACATGATCAGATTTACAGGCATTAGGAATAAAACCCTGTCCGTATTAATAGTCAGTTTGTCTGTTCTGTTAGGTAAATAAAGCTGTCAGTGTCTTTTGAAGATGGACAGGCAGTTGTAATATTTGAAATACCTGTTACTGTATCAGAATAATTTTTTCTCTCTAAGCTAAGACAGTGGAAGTTGTTTTTGGGTTGCTGAGTTTATAAAAGGCACTGAAAAAGAACAGCAGGGAGAAGTTCAGAAGGATGGTTCGATATCAAGGGCCAATTCACATTTGGAAGCGATAATGAAATAATTGGAATTGATAACAGTATACCATAGTTGACAGGCATCAATAGCTTCTGCAATGCTCCATTGACGTCATCATTCTGCTTATTGGACTACTTTTTGGCGGGGAGATATTGTCGCAGCTCCCACAATATTTAGTTTGAAAAAATACAACTTAAAATGCAAATACAGTATGGACATTATCGTAATAAACCTAATCAGCAATTATACATTATTATGCTATAGCAAGCAGGCTGCTTGGTGTTCAATCAATAGGAGAAGTCTAGAGGAGAAAGGGGGCGGAAATAATAGAGACGGCAGATCTTTATTAGGGTCTATCAACCCTCGTATGTCAATCTTTCGCTATTTATAGAGGCTCAGTAGTCTGCTCTTCAGCTTGGAGCTCTCACTCTCCCATTGTCTCTTTCTAACTATCTCTCCAGGTTTTCTGTGACGCTCTTTCTCCTAAATCTGAATCCTTGTTAACACAAGGGGCTTGGCGTAGGAGGGGAGAGATTCCATCCATCAGGTTCCATCTCCTCTCTACTCCTCCTCCTTCTTCTTCTCCTCTTCCAAACTGACTCACAAACAAGTAAACGCACACAACAGGAACAATTTCCCTACAGCCCTGCTTCCTAGTTGTGCTGTCAACAAAAAGAGGAAGGACAGAAATAGACGATAAGAGACGGAAAGAGACACATCTCACAGCTATTTGCAGAAGAGTAGAGATTCAGATGCTGACAGCCCTTTATCATTCGGTTTTTTATTCTGCTGTCTTGCCAGAGGAGCTCTTCATATTCCGTGCCAGGCTCCATGTGGGGGGGACTAAATCAATTCCGAATTATTGCACCTCTCAATAACTGATGGCCATGTCTGGGCGGGGGAGAAATGATTAATGATGATACTATGGACAATATGAGTAAGACACCGAATGAGACATTATCACCTGCGAGCCCACTGGAGATTTAAGTTTGTGTGTGTGTGTGTGTGTGTGTGTGTGTGTGTGTGTGTGTAGCTACTGGTGATAACTGAGGGGAAAGAGACATCACTGCTCAGAGTGAGATCAGTATGAGTGTATGTCAGAGTATCAAATAGAAAAGTCAAGTGAATAAGAGTGCAACATTGCACTGTAGGTTAGCTAACAATACAACAATATAAAAATCCTGTTTGTAATCCAATGCCACAATACAAGTGACTCTGCACCATACAATACATTTGAATACATCAATCAGAGACAAGTTATGTGTAACAGCTCACAAAAAGCCAAATGTATACCCCATTCTGTAGATTAATTGATGCATGATACAGTAAGACGTTTGAGAAAGAAATCTGGAAAATACAAATGTCTGTGTCAAATCACATGGCAATGCATCCAACAGTTGTTTAAGAAAACAACAACTAGAAGTCACTAGTGCATTTGCATTCGAGTCACAGAGCCATGCGTTTCTCTGAACATATATACCAGGATTTGTGGGAAAAACCCAGAAGGTCGTTTAGCAGCACTTACCGCTGCTCTGAAGGTATTTGCGAAATCCTCAGACTCTTCTCACCATCTGGCTGAAAAAACGATGCTGTCTGGTGCATGATAGAACTCCTAAGTTTCAACAAAACAAATGCATACTGTCTGTGTGACTCAAATGTTAATATGTCGGAGACACAAACTGAGGTTTAAAGTGGTGGACAGACCCTTTAAACCCCTAAATAACTACTAAATAATGATAATAATAAAATAAGTGTAACCCTTTTGACACTAATACATAGTCACATCTACAGTACATGGAAAGCAGATCCAGTGTTTATGGTATCAGCGAATCAACAACATTTTAGACTATAGTGCAATGAGTTTGTCTTTACTCGTTATACCAGCACCAACCTTGTCTGTCTGTTATTTCTGCAGGTAGAGTTTATTGTCATAGTGTGTCTATAATAAGAGAAAAGCAAGATAAACTGTGCACTAACCAAATCACCTGCAATTGCCACCCACACCCTCAGCCAATTATATCCGACTTTTCAAAAACGCAAAAACACTGAACATCCGTAGAGCTGCATCTAAATAACTACTTGCGCTCATACATTTGGGCCAAAATGTATAAACACACGTGCTTACAAATCAAAAATCTTTGTACAAAGAGCTCATGTCACACCCACAACCCAAATGGCTGTTTTGTGTTGTCAGTCATTTACTCGCAAAACATACACTTAGCCGCTCCGACAAAGAGTTCCATCTTTTAATATCTTGCCGCACAACAAAGCTCAAATTTATGTGTGCTTTCTATCCTACTCATAATCTTCCTCACAGCACTCAGGCTGCACTCTGGGGAGTCATCTCACAACAGTAAGCTCAGCCCCGTGCAAGCATAAAGTACGCTGTGTTTGCTTGTGCACACACATACACACTCGCTACACACACACGTGCGCTCCCCAAAGCTTCGTCCCCGATGCACTTGATAGCTGGCGATAGTAGCCATTGTGAGAAGCAATGTTCCCCATCTCAGTGTTGGGCTGTTATTACATTAGCAGCTCTGATTGTATCCCTGTCTCTCTTTCTGCAGCTCCCCACCTTGTATCTCTCCATTTCTTCCTCTGCCTCCCTCTGTTCCTCCTTCCTTCTCGCGCTGTCTGTTGTGATTTAGCACTCACAGTGTTTACTCTCCAATGCAGCTCCAGAAACCAGGGAAATTATAACTCTAACCCAAGCTGAGTCTCTCTCCAAATTATGACCATTGATTTGTGTCTTTATTATGTCTTCAGTGGAACCTTGTTCCCCAGCATCACCCGAGCTTGACGCCCAGAGCAGCTCAACACTGCCATCCAGTGATGGTTTACCCCACTGTTTTCTTCTGTGTGTTAGGATGCCTTTATGTGTCGCATACAGTGACTTACATGGTTGTCTATATGCATGCTTGTTTGTTTAACGCTATAGATTGATATAGAAGTGTGAGAATGGGAACTGCTCTGTGGTAATAGCTCAATTGCCTAGTGAATGCAATTAAGGCAACATTAGAGACCTTGCCCATTTGTGTGTAACCTCAAGGTGACTGAGTGGCTCTCTCTGCCCCTCTCTCCTCTCCGCGGTGGATTACGTTACCCTGGGCAGAGCGCTGTGGAACAGAGTGCGGCCCGCGGCTGGTTGAATGCAGGAATGCCCCGGCCATCTGCTGCACATTAGAATTAGACCTCCAGCTCAATTCAATTAGCAGCCCAAGCCAGTGCCACTGATTGGGCAGAGGGGGGAAGGCTACAGTCAGCCACTGGCCCGCGTTAAACACAATGGAGGGGAGCAGGGAGGGGG
>NW_011369945.1:17711031-17714795 GCF_000735185.1 Notothenia coriiceps
GAGGCAGAGGGACTGTGACGCCATGACAAGGTTAGAGAGTAAAACAACAGAAAAGCAACACGTTCAATGTTTTTAATGAGAGAAAATACACATTAATGGGAAATATCAGAAGAAACATGACTGATGGATATGCTTGAGTTCATGCCACATGTTTGATCAGCAACTCTTCTAAGCCCACCAGAGTTCATACTAACAAACGAGCCCCAAATGTCAGAGTTGCAAGTGCATTGTCTACTGCTCTCAAAAATCATGCCCACACAGCCTCAACAACAACAGCGGTGAAAGAAGAAATTAGGAGCATACAAGGCTGCTGCCAACTTTTGAGCCAAACAAGAGGAAATAGACAAAGCTTATTAAATAAAGGAGAAACGGCCCTACAGATAAGCATCTTGCTCGCTCTCATAATATTTGGAGAAAAACAGATGGAATCAAACCTGTCATCGTGCAAACCAAAACTCGAGTTCCGCGACTACTTTCACAACTTTGATTAGAAAATGAAACATCTGAAATGCACTAAAACTAAGGATACATGTGTCTATCTGTCAGGGTAAATATGTACATGCCTCCAAACCATTATTATTTTTGTAAATCAGCCAAGCGGCTTTCTCGTGAATCAAAAATCATCTTCTTCTATAATCATGGCTGCATAGGTCAGCTGTGGTTTATGTTAGAAGCTCCAAAAAAAGTCATTATGTCATTTGTTTGACCTTTTTCTCTAACAACAAATTATCGCAAGGAGGTCCTACCAACAAATTCAGAACAAATTAGAGTAAATGGAAATAGAGTGTGTTTGTGTGTCTGTGAATAATATCCTCACACAAAGATTGGTCTAAGTGAAAACAGCTCCGTGGTTGTACACAACCTTTCGAGCATGTGCCTACAGTACATTGAGTAATAATCAAGGATTACTCTTTCCAAGCATGTATATTATTCAAAAACATATGCACACGTAGTACACAGAGCTACCTGCCTAATCCCCATAACATACACACACTGCTTATCCACATGTTGACTGGATGGCAGCATACTTGCAGTGGAACATACTTTCTCATATGTTCTAGATGCTGTCAAATCTGCTCAAAGCCCTTGGAGACATAATGCACAAAAACATAGGCTCATGTAAACAGTGTGCTGTGAGGATATGTTCCCAATTATCTGCTGCATATTTCTCTGATTTTTAACTCATGCCAGACTGGCAACTTTGGAAAACGGAGACTTTTTAAACAATTGCGGGCTTGTGTATGTTGCTCTCCACAGCAGCATTTTTTTTTCTCTCTTGTGCTAGAATTGCAAAGTATGTTGAACAGTGTTTGCTCTCGTTCCCCCTTGTGCCCCCCTCATGCAGCGGTGTGTGTGCGTGTATCGGGATGTGATTCTGGTGCCGTGTGAGCACTGGGAGGGCATCTTGTCAACTCCCTTCTCTGTTCTCTCACCTGTTCCTCACACTGCAAAAACCCTGCTGTGGATCAGCACACCGCGCTGTGCAAACTTGCCCCGAGGCAGGTGCCACACACACAAACGTGCACACAGAGTACACATTTTTTAAAGTAACAAAAACACATTGGGCAGGAAACCTTGAACAATAGTATTACTCTTTAAATGTCTGAGAGACCCCTCAAAAAACAACCAGAAAGTAAAGCAAAGCGCCACACACAGAAACAGACATTCTCATGAACAGATAATGCTGCCGTGCTCATAGAGAACACTCCAAGCCTTTCTGTGTGATGGAACATGCGCACACAGACTCAGCAGGATAAACAGCATGGCAGTAATGACTGTTTCTCATTGGACATCTGCGTGTGTGTGTGTGTGTGTGTGTGTGTGTGTGTGTGTGTGTGTGTGTGTGTGTGTGTGTGTGTGTGTGTGTGTGTGTGTGTGTGTGTGTGTGTGTGTGTGTGTGTGTGTGTGTGTGTGTGTGTGTGTGTGTGTGTGTGTGTGTGTGTGTGTGTAATCTCAGTCCCCCCATTGCCTTGCCTTTCAGCTAAATTCCGCCATGAAGCCGGTATTATGGGCCAACAGGATAAACCTCGGCCTGGTGTGCTTAAGTATCCAGATCGATAAGTGTGTTACGCTGCATGTGGTTTATGAAAGTGTGAGTTTAAAGCAGGATAGATCAATGTGCACAGGGTCCTGTGTCAATAAGTTTGCGCTTTCAGAGTTGTTTCTGTCGCAGTAATTATGGCAGCCTTTGTGTCCTTATGTCAAGCTAATAGGACAGTGTACATCATTACAAATGGTTGTGCTTGTTATTGTGCCTGGATGGATTGCGTGCGTATTCTTTGGGTCGTAGCTCATCACTGTCAGCCCACTCCGGTCTCTGCGTTGAGTCAGCGTGTCATTACGAGTGTTTTCGTGTGTGAGTTTCAGGCCGGGTAAATGCTCGTGTTTACAGGCACACACCTAAGGTCACAGCACAATATGGACAGAATCAGAACATCCTGTGTGTCAGAGCGTATAAGCGCAAGGTTGCTTTAGCGCACATTTAAGGTCAAGTGATTTCTGCTTCAACATATTGTGCTCATATTTATGTGGTTCAGCCTTCATCACCATTGTGATTAGTTTAACACTCACCAACGTAAGCTACAATGAAGTCCACCAGGGAAAGACACTTAAGCATGTTATACAAATATTCAACTGTTCTGATTTATCAAGGTGACCACTTATAGCATGTTGCTCCTGTGTTGCACAGTAATACTGCATGTGTGCACAACTACCTTCAGGTATGTTAGGTCAAATGAAGCCACAATTCTCTAATGAATGGTAGCTTGCTCTTTAATATCTCAGGGTACCCAAGGCTTTTACTGAGGGATTATTGCAGCAAACATCATTTTTATATTATTCTTCCATCAATGTGATTGAGTATCTTGATTTCCAGCTATTGAAATCACTGGAAAAGCCCAAAAACGTATCTTCGAACTGATTCTCCATTATGAAAGGTTCTTTTAACACCAATATGTTTTGGTTTAGTAGTGGATCCCGGTTCTGTTTGGTTGAACAACAAGCAACATGACATATTTTCCACACATTTAGGATTATAGCACAATAAAAAAAAATAGTAATATGTTAACTTAATATACATTTACAAGCTGTATGGTGCCTTTTTCTTTCATTATTCTGTTTCTGTAAACATAGATCCTATACATGCATAGGTAAAGTATATATTTTATATGTATATGTGTGTTTTTGTATTAGTTTTAGTTAGTACAGTATTATACAGAAAGAATAGTGGCAGCCTTCAGGAAGGTAGAGACAGATAAATAAAAGGGAGCACACACTGGAGGTCAAGTACCACAATTTTCAACCTCCATCTCTCTCAAGGGCCCTCTCTCTTCCCTTGCTCTCTTTTTTTTCTCTTTGCCTTTACTTGGCTGCCTTTTATGCCTTCTTTCTTCTCTATCAGATGCAGACAGCCAATGCAATGGCAGAGCTTGGCTTTACATGCGCTGCTGTGACCGCTATCTTTTTCTTTAGCCCCACACACATGTACAGAAAGCCTTTCCTCTCCCACATCAAAATCACGTTTTCAGAGCACACAAAGGGCAAAAGCAGGCTATCATTCAACCTCGAACGCACACACACACACACACACACACACACACACACACACGCACACACACACTCTCCCCCAGCCCTACCTGTGTCCTCTTTGCCCTGTCTGAAATGTATTGTTTAGGTAAATGAGTCTGTGCACCCAGCGGGGGAATCAGCATGAATAAGAACCTGGATGCATTACGCCATTACTCTTCCCTCTCTCCCCCCCCCCC
>NW_011369945.1:17714817-17733242 GCF_000735185.1 Notothenia coriiceps
CTCTCGCTGTGGCCTCTGCCTCGCTCAGCAGCCAGGTCCTTGAGAGCTCAAATTGACATTGGAGACCTGGTTATTAATATGTGGGTAGTGGATGTGTGTGTGTGTGTTTTGTAAGTCTGAATATGTGTGTCTCCGTGCGTGTGGAGAGTGATATAGTGCTCTTGTCATTTGTGTGCACTAGATGTGTGATTTGTGTTGAAAGGAAGATGAAGATGTGTGTGTGTGTGTGTGTGTGTGTGTGTGTGTGTGTGTGTGTGTGTGTGTGTTTGCTGGTTGGCTTTATATATTCTTCTACAAATGCCTCAGTAAGCCATACTGTGCTCATGGCATATGAAACATCTACTGTATGTAGAAAGGCGCCTGTGGGGTAGAGTGTTAAAATAGAGTGTGTTAGCGGGTATGTAAGCGCCTGTTTGCAAATGCATTTACATATTTTGTATCTGAAATATTCCTTGAGGAGAATCTTTAGTCCAATCCCACATGGTATTCAGTTTTTTAAATCTGTTTTTTCTACTGTTAGCAGAGGGCAATACGGCACTATTTTTTTTAACACATTTTATCGTCACCAACAGGCTTAATAATCTTGAGAATCAAAGACTGCTACTACTGTGACTGCTATACAAGCCACCCAGCTGAAAGGCCACAAAGTGTAGCTGCGCTCTAATATAGAAAATTCCCTTTCTCCAACGGTTGATTTTTATGTTTCTATTTTGGATAAGGGATGACACAATTAAAAATATATTCCGCCCCAGTCCTGACTAGCCTGAGGTCCCCGTTTAGAAAATCAAATAAAAATATAAACTGTATAAGCTGCTTAAAAACAAGAAAAACTAGAAGCACGCAGACGGCTCAAGTTCAATTCGACAATTGAAGGGGAAAAAAAGTGTGTATCCACTCGGTACCGCTATGACTGGACAGTTATCAAGTGTCTTCCAATATGTTTCACTCCCTTTTGTAATGAAAAGCTTCACTTAAGAGCCTGTTGTTGTATGGAGAGCTACACTGCTGAGGTGGACTAAACTCAGAAGAATAGATTAAAGAAAGGATGGAATGTTGATCGGCTGAACATGGCCTGAAGGACATTTGTTCACTGTGGTTCTCAGGTATGACCAGGACATTGAAGTGTTCCAGAAACCTCAGCACACATTGAACTCAGGTTTTCCGGTCTTATCTCTGTGACAGCCATCTGGTTTTAGTTTTCTCACTTCCTTCTCTTCCTGTCATCCTTTAATAATTTGGTTTCCTTCTCTTTCTATCTTTATTTCCACCACCTCTCCTCCCTTTCTTCTTCATCCCTTTTCAGAATGATTCGAGGGAAGGAGGACATCAGGAAGTAGCTGCTTGCCAGATAAGACTAACAGTATTACCTTTCCTTGAAAAACCACAATGACCTAATCTTGGGAAGACTTCCGAAGTCATATTTTTAAGACACAAGGGTTGAAAAAATCATGTGAATAATGAAGGGCATTGTACATGTACAAACATTTCCAATATAAGGCAATGAAAATAGTTAATCTCAGTTTCAATCCAAATAGGCCTGTTTAAAACTAATTCAATTATGTTGACCGAGTTACATTTATTACTCGATTTATGAAAGAAATCATCTTTTCTTACTGAATCCCATGCTAAATGAGTTTTCTTTCAGGGTTTAAAAATGTCTCATGCCCGGCTTTATCAGATTTTCCTCCTGACTACATGTATTGAGTGTGACAGACTGCTGATCTTTCCCGTTTCAGGGTCTTACATCATAATGAATCAGATGTTCAGGATGAACTGGCCTGTGACACCAGTACATAACTTTTACCTCCTGGATGTGATTTAAAAAGATTTAATCAAGAATCTCAAAAGAAGACATTTGAGGCTCTAGCACGGAAGGATCCAAAGTAGAAGCTCGGGGACAAATGACCCTCGTGTAACCCACCTCCTCCCACCTAATGAAAGAAGTACGCTAACAGTATCAACAAAGCACTAATGAAACCCTGCAAGACATTAACCCTTGCATACATTTTTAAACATCAATCATTAGAATATGTTTTTTTGGTGTGTGGGATCATTAGAATGACACAAAATGTTCCAGTAAGTTAGATCAGCTACGCTTTATCTGTTCAAGGCCAGACTAAATAGGAAAAAAAGACGAAAATGCCAATGAATGCATTCGGAGGGCTGATGATGTTGTTATGATGAATAGATCTGAGCGTTATCGTGATAACATTGGAGGTAATGAATCCAATACAGACGGTAATGAGCCACATTTTATTTTGTATGCATGTAGGTTTGCCCGTGTGGAGTTGAATACACATTCCTGCTATTGAGCCTGAAGAGAAATACCAAACACAAATGGGTCCGAGGTTTGCCGGGACAGGTACATATTTTATTTTATTTCCTATCTAATCTCGCATTCTGATTTTGCATTTTCACAATAGCGCCTGAGACTGATGCAATGCCATGCTCGTCTCACTGTCTCTGAAGGTCACACAAAATGCATTCTGAAGCAATTCAAATGGATTTCCCTATTTGTAATCCAACTGCATTTGTTATAGCTGCTATCCACAAATAACAAAATGCATTGTTTTGTTTTTTTTGCAAATCCTCATCCCTGCAAAACTAATTTCCAACCATTAACCACTAACCATCCATCCCTTACCTTCAATTATAAAAAACAGACAAAGTAACATTTTGAAACTAGCACCACATCTTACAAGATATAAAACTACTTTAATAATTATGGAAGATCTCAGTTTGGTGCTGTTTAAAAGGCATCTGTTGAATGAAAAAATAATTTTGGAAAAGGAATGCACTTAGATAGTAAAAAAAAAATTATGTTGATAAAATAAATGAAATAACAAATGTAGATGGAGAGCTGGAAACAAGCAGGAATTGCAAAACAGAAAATGAGTTCCTCTGAAAGTGGTTGTTAATGTCCATTTAGAGGTCTGCTAGATTGGATGACTGCTTGAAGCCCTGCAGAGGAAATGAATCTTTAAAAAATCTCAATGTTACTTTCCACCACTGCTATTTAATGAAATTTGAAAGCCAAAATCAATGGTGGGATGGAACAAGACGGAGCGGATGAATAGCCTCACACATTCAACAGTGTGTGGCAGTGAAAGAAAACACTTATAAAGAATGCTGGCGCTCTCACACCCTCTCTCTGCTTCACATTTGTTCCTCGTATTATCAGCCTTCCTCGCTCTCTACCAACACTCATTACAATGCTGGCTCGTCTAACAGCAGCAAGAGATGAGTTTTTGGGTTGGAAGGGGACCAGAAAAACATCCACTCTTACTTGCCCATTTTCCAGTTTGTTTGCTCTTCCAACAGGATTGAGCAGGGGATTGCTGGTTTACACAGAATAGCCATTTCATTGCCACTTCACTATTCAGACTGAAATCGCCTTCCAGTTAACGTTAGCAGTTTTGTTTGAAGATTTTGGCGAGGGGAGGCTGAGATTTTGCCTTAAACTTTTGGCAATACCATGTCTGGATGCTCTTTCAGTCGAAACTGCAGTCAACTTTGAGTACACATGTTAAAGCCAAAGATTATGGAGTTTAAATAAGTGATACCGGATGGAAACCTGGCTACTGCCTGCTTTTACCTAACTTTTGTAGACAGAAGATAGCAGGCTAACTTAGCCATACTAGCTACATTTGATATCTGTAAAACTTTTTATTAGATTTTTGTAAATTTCATTTGAATTTTAAAGTTTTATAGACCAGGGGAAAATGCAATACTGAGCTACCCTGTACAACATAGCATGGCATGCAAGTTAAGGGGGCTACTTTTATATGAATTAAGCCGATACACACCTATATTTACCCAGGAAACTGTGGAAAGCTTGTCATTGCTCTATTTACCATTACATTCAGTCAACAGTGCAATGACCAACACGTACCGGAGCACAACAATCAACCTTTTTCATATCAGTCAATGAACTGCCCCACTGCAATACAGTTTGGCAGGCAAATACATCACATGGCTGTACAGTTTTTGTATTCCTGTTGAGTATTAAAACTCATTAATCACAAGATCCAGTCTACAATGTGATTAGTACCTTTTATAATTAGACCATTACTTTTAGGCTGACAAAAACTAACATTGCCAGTATAATAACAAGTTAACACATCTGCTCTGTGAGCATACTCTGTCCAAAGGAATAGTGCCCATTGTTAGGTTACTGAGTTGTTGTGTTTGCTACAGTAGTATTTGTATTGAATACAATATCTATTCATATAGGCAAGCACAGCATAATGCTTCCACCTACTACAGGTGCAAAGGAAGATGAGAATGAATATATAAATGACTGGGAAAATGCTGATTATAAAGCGTTATCAGAAGATGATGATGATGATTAGAGTTCAAATCACACACTGGTTATAGTGACATTTTCTAAATTCAGTTTGAACACATACAGTAACGCTGTGTTTGGTATTCTTAAATGTGTTTAATCGTATTTAAGGAAAACACGACTAAAATGGCTGTGATTCTTTTGTGTGGCCAACCAATGCTGTATTTTTTAGCTTTGACAATAACAATGGTGCTGCAGATTACTGGCTGGATGCCTTTAAGCATCCATTGATTGGCGTTTGTTTTAGAACAATATGAAAATCAGCGAGCAGAGGCTTGAAGCTTCTTTAGACGGTTTTATTCCAATACAATGTACCGTACTTGTAATTTTTTTTCGCTATCACCCTCTTTGACTGTTAGAAGTGCAGAATCACTTTAACTGACACTGGCTTGTCGTGTGTGTGCCATTGTGATTCTCTTCAACAAAACCCAGATTTGGCTCCTCATTCACTCTGCTGGAACAAAGGAGCTGACAGTATCGTCTTGTTTAGCTAGGATTGGCCTGCTGGTGGTAGGCCAGCGACAAGCTGTTGTCATTTATTAGGAAACACATAGAGATAAAATATCTCTATAAAACTGTAAGGATACATCATTCCATCCTTCTTACCTCTCAGTAACAAGGCCCGTTTATAGTGTATGTATCTGTTTAATGACTTCAGTCTGCATGCTATTTTTACCCTGTACACAGCTCTGAATATGCACTGATTTCTATATCTTTGAATTATCACAGCCTTAATGAAACCTTCCCGCTTCTTTTATGTGAAGAGCTCAGGCAATCAGCACATGAGATTGAGTTCTTCTACGCTGATAGAGATGTAATATCATCAAATCAATCTGATGGATTCAATTAAAAATACCCTGGCTGCCTTTTCATGTCAAAGATATCAACTTGGAGATAGTTGATAGATTAACATACAGTTAAAAAAAAAAAAATTTTAACACACAAATGTCTCCATTGCCACTTTCATAATCATAAGTGATTCCGAATGGGAAACGTGCCATCCCATGATTTGGAGCGGCTGGAGCCTCAGCTGAACATAGATCAGCGGTGGGTGTTGATCCATCTGTTTACCCACTGATTTTCAAGCTCCTTTAAGCAGCAAGCGCTGGCCTGGGATCAGTGTCAATATAGGGTTTGGTGCAGGGCCAAGGTGTGCAAGGATTTATGTGTGTGTGTGTATGTGTGTGTGTGTGCATGTGCGTGTGTGTGTGTGTATGTATGTACATGTGATGATTACCACAGACACATGATTCTCTGGGCCAGAGCTGCCGCAGGATTACTGCTGACTCAAGTGTGTGTGTGTGTGTGTGTGTGTGTGTGTGTGTGTGTGTGTGTGTGTGTGTGTGTGTGTGTGTGTGTGTGTGTGTGTGTGTGTGTGATGGCAGGTTTTTGTTGAGCATAGGTGATAATGTTATGTGTGTTTTGCAACCAGCATGTGATTACCCAAATCTTAATTCTGTCTTGCCCCTGAAAACGAACACTTATTTTGCTCCTTGGAGACTAAATCCATCTTCCGCCCACCCACCAATGCACACACACTCTCTAAACTTCCTTCATAGACTTTGGCAAGACTTGAGCAAACGGCAGTCTCTCCATTACTCAAGGAAACATTGACACTTGCACAGACGAACACAGATGCACACATATATCAGGCTAAATGTTAGCATGGCACCAATCTCACCATGCTGGATCCCGCTGGAGCCGTAATTATGTGCCAGAAAGAGAATAAGGAGTGTTAACCAAGCAGCAGTGCAAACAGCAACAGATTAAGACAGAAACAACACAGCCAATCACCGCCCAGTGCTGCTGAATACCGTGGTTTATGAGCTTGATTATTTTACGGGCTCCTCCAGCAAAGCTACAGAGCCTTATTTTTATGAGCCAAACATTAATCCTCACTACTACACGGCAAACTATTACCTGAAGCTAAACCATATCCCAAATTAACCTCAGCTGTAATTCCCTGCTTAAAGGAATACTTCTCCCACAAAATTACCATTTATATGTCAATTACTCACCCCCTGTTACCTTAAATTGTGGAAGAAAATGTTTGTGGTGTTTATTTTTCGCAAGCTTCCACAGTCGACAAAGTCAATATCTTGATAAATTGAGGTGAGCGTTAAACAATCACAAAACTATATTAAATAATGTTTACTATTTACACAACTGAATACAAACATGCATTATTTGCTAAACCTTAATGTTAAATGCAGTTCCCCATAAACATTCTCACGCTTCTGCGAGTTCACCATGGAGGCTTGTGAGATGAGCAGTTTTTAGAATACACTGGGCGAGGACTAATGGTCATTTTGTGACTAAGGTATCGCTTGAATAAAGAAAAAAACGGAATTGGACCAAGGACTTTAGCATCCAAAGTTACAGTATATCCCTTTTTTGTTCCGGTTGGAAAGCACTGAAATTATAATACTCAAATAATTGTATGCAGTCTTTGAACACACACCTACCTTTAAATACTCGCCAGGTGTCGACAAGACAAGGATTGTGTCACGTTGGTATAAAAACACCTACCTTGCACTGCAGGAGACTTTGGTCTGGATTTTGGGATTTGCCTCCCACAAGCTCATCATCTGTGCTGCGTACTGTGACAGCCACGCTGTGTCTGTGTGTGTCTATGTGCACGTATTGTGTATCTTCACACACTGCTGTGGCTCATGAGCTGCAAGGAGCAGGTTTTGATGAGAACAAACTGACATAGTGGCCCAGGTGTCCTGCATACTGATGAAATATGAGTCAGAGAATGGTTTATTTTTGACTCTCACATACAGCACTCCCTGTCTCGTTCTCAATCCTTAGATATTTTACTGTTGATTGAACCCAGTGTATTTCTATAGGTTAGAGAAAGTAATACGTATAAACAACTGCCAAAAATAAATAGGGTTATACGCAATAACAAGCTGGAGTGTCCTGAGTGGATGTCCAATACTGTACAGGCTGACCTGCACTGTGCTGAGCTCACATTATACTCTTCATGCTGCAATGCTAGCTGACTATATGCTTGAATGGATGCACGGTGTGAGACCTGTCTTTGAAGTCCTCCCAGGCAG
The DNA here is from genome assembly GCF_000735185.1 of Notothenia coriiceps. Classification (NCBI taxonomy): domain Eukaryota; kingdom Metazoa; phylum Chordata; class Actinopteri; order Perciformes; family Nototheniidae; genus Notothenia; species Notothenia coriiceps. Next base: position 17,722,228 of record NW_011369945.1, read on the forward strand.
GGAATAGGAATTGATGGATTTGTGTTTCATGAAATGCTTTTCTGGCACACTGCCCTTCACAGTCACCCTGGCTCATCTCTGGTTAATACCTCAAATGTAAATCCTATTTATCCAAAGCTGACAACCTATATATAATACAGAATTCTCCCTGTTACACTTCTTCCCAGTCTTTGTGGGTTATTATTACATCTCTGTTTGTGTGTTTCTATATACACTACTTCCATCCTGCTGTGCCCTTGTTTGTCTTCATCCTTCTCTAGCATTCCCCTTCACCTGTCTCTCTTTTAGCTCCTGGCTAACAAAGTGTTCACCCTGTACTCCCAGATGATGTTGTAGCTGTCTAAACCAACCAGTCTGATTTTGCCTGCCTTCCACCCTCACTCCACCACGGTGAAAATAAATGTTGCTCTTTCCTCAGTGCCCCTTATGAAGAGGTCAGTCTCTTATTTCTTCTCGTAATTTGGGTTAAAAGATTTAGTACAGACCAGCTACAACCCTTTACTTGTGAGCATAAAGGTAAAAACTGTTGTTCAAAAAGTCTTTGCGAAGAATTTATTTGACATACAAACGTTGACTGATGTAAAACAGTTGTTTATGATGTGAGAACATACGGATAGAGGCCAGCCTTTAATAAGCTGAGCAGGTTTAGTATACAGAGAGCCGGAATAGAAGTCCTTTGTTCTATCCTAGTTTTCTGTCAAATGTAATTTTAAAAATGTGTTTCCTGTTAAGTTATCAGGAAAAAAGCGGCCCTCCAGAGGTCAAAAACAGCAAAAGCTTTACCTCATATTTTCACTTATTCACAAACAAATTTGGCATAAAGCTTTCATTTATAATTTATAAAGGTAGTTTTCCCTCAAATGTCACATTCCAAAGCCCCTCAAAATCCCTAAAAGGCATATCTGTTCTTCCCTTCTAGCAAACAGGTCAAGCTAAACAGGTCAGTCATACTTACACCCCCATGTCTCATCAACCTATACTATATATGCAACAAATATGTCCCAGTAGAATTCAAGCTGGGCGATACAACAAGAGACTTGCGATGCAGTGACAGTTGTGAAAGAGTAAACAGAAGTCCAAATGAACGAATAGAAAAGCACTTTTTAAAGACAGTTCTTCCCTCATTGATAACTTCTCGTGGCAAAGCTTGAGACTGTAGCAGACATTTGCATCTTGTAGAGCATTTTGGCTGGACAATCAACGAATCAACGTTGTGCAGTTGAAACAGTGTGTGTTCGGGAAATGACATGGGTAATGTTTTGGACCAAACATCCTGAAATGGAAACAACTTGCAGATGCTTTTACCCATGATCTTATCCTTTTGGTCACTGCCCAAATTGTGTGCCCAGAGGTGAGAGATACAGTTGAACATCTGCATGACTGCGGCCCTGCAGTTCCTTTGGTGCAGAGCCTGACAACCAATCAAAAGACATTCCACTTTTCACAGGTAAACTATTGTGTTCTTGGACTTGAGGCTGCCAACTGTCAATTCTCTGATTGAAATCCAGTTTCAATCTGCTCCAGTGCACACTGATGGTCATAGCCTGACAAATCCTGCAGGACTGAATCATCAGCAAGAGGCAGTTCTGAGGTCACAAACTGGACACACTGCTCTTCTCTGCTGTGCATTAGCCATGGCAGACCTGATGAGCCATTGAAAAATGCACCTGATCGATGGCTGAGGTCACGGAGAAATTTTTTCAAGATAAACCAAAAACATTGTTGGACAACTGTTGTCTATTACCCAGCTTCTATTTGGGCTGCCTCAGCTAACCCCTTCATTCAGATTGCATGGCTCTGTCTCACAGATCAAGGAAAAGTCTCACAGGCAATTGGCACATGCAGACTGCAGTGTGAGCACCTCTACTCAACTCCTACCTGACCTCATATTCTCATCTTCTGCCAGTCAGACTCTCTACAGTAGGAATACAGTTCCCCCTTTTAGCTATACTTGTCCTCTGAGTTCTGTTGGGAAAGTTTCCCACATCCACTCACACCTCCTTACAGTCACCTGCGCACGAATATTCACACTCACTCACGCTTGACACCAGGAAAATGTGTATCTAATACCCCACAGGGGATCCGGCTGTGATCAAAAATGTATCAAAGAGAGGGAAAAACTTGAAACGGCAAACTTGAGAAGACCTCAAGAAGATGTTGTACCTGATCGCATAATCTTTTCTATTTTTGGGGCAATGTGAGCCAATCTTCCACTAATAAAAGACACTGTTTTTCACATTTCTCACCCCTAAATGTCGCACTTGTTAAAAAGCCTATTAGCTTGCATTTCAGTGTCAAATGAGTTATACGAAGCTGCTGCTGCCCTGATGGCTGACAGGTTGAGGAGAAACTTTCCTGGGAATATCAAGCGGTTGCTGCGGCTGCATTAGCAGGAATGTGAACGTGAACCTCTCCTTTAGTGCCCTTCCTCTGTCTGTCCTCACTGCCAAGTGCAAATATAGGCAAACTTTAAACTGCTACATAGCTGCACTCTCCTGGTCAAACATTCGAAAGTGAAATTATGTTTACACTTGCTTTTATGTTCTCAGAACCTGCTTACGGCAATGAAGGACATGAACATTGACCTTGAATGACCTGCCACTGTTCAGTCGAATCCCCCACGTGTTCACTGCTGTGGAATCTATTAGAGAATATCAAGGTAAACTGATCTAGGTCAGCAGAAAACTTGTGTTGTCTTGTTTTCTGACTGTATGCCTTTGTGATTTCCTCTTTGACTGTAAAATACAAAGAAGCAACATCCTCCTTTGAGACGAGATGAAACACAGTTCAGATGTAGTTCATTTGGCCCCAGAGAGGGTCCTGAGAGCTATCAGCTCCTCTAAATATGCAATGTGGCAGTAAAACATACATAGATACCTCTCACGATTGCAGAAAGTTAGAACAATTTTAGACTGCATCGTCTGTCTAACTTTGGTCCGTCTTGTTGCTTCTTTAGTATGCAGAGGGTTTGTGTGCCGACTTGTGTGTGTGCACGCCCATCATCATGTGCCGGAGTGTGTTTATGAACACAGGTGATAAGTTACAGATAGGTGAGTGAATACCTGTGCATTATCCCATGCAGAGCACACACAGGCAAAATTATTTATGCAGCCGTGGTATTGAGTTTTTCATCTCTCCGTGCTGTGAAAAGCAGATGGCATATTTTGAGGTGGCAGTCATGTGTGTAGAAAGATGGATAGATGGATGGGATAGTCTCTGTCTGCACATTTAACTTTTTTATTTCATAAAATGTCCCCTCCCTGCATACATCACCTTCCTTCCTTGGATGTGTGTTCACATACATTTGTGCAGATTCATGTGTGTGTGTGTTTGTGCATCCCGATCCAGACAAAGGCCCAGCCAGAGTCCATTGGCTGGGCGGGGGTGCGTGCAGCGTAGTAATGAGGGCGTCATTAGTTTGGCTGGGAGGCTCCTCCACTATTAGCTAATGGATTCTCAGCCATCTGCTGTGACAGGCTCCACTGGTTACTCATTTCCACCTCCGTCAGAATGTGCTGCTGGAGATGTCTTCCTCTCTCTGCCCCCCCCCCCACACTGTGCAGCTCCGCCTGTCTGTCTGTTTTCACTTCTGTACATCAGTCAGCATCTGTACCATTTTCAAACAGTCCACATTTTAGCCCTTTTCTCTTCCCAGTTTCCATTCCTCCTGTTCTGTCTCTGGTTTGCTTTTCTTTGAAGTCTCCTTGTATCTCAAAGTATAAACACTTGTTTGTTTCAGTTCAGTTCAATACAATTCAGTTGAAATTACAAAGTAATTATTAAGTACAAGCATAACATATTATGGAGATATGTGAAATGCAATTCCCTGATAAGCCATCTGAAGCTTTAGTATAGGAGCCCAGACCCTAAGCAGACAGTATTTGAAATATAATAACTAACACGTCTGGATTTACATCGTACAAACACTATTGGGATAAAGTTAAAATGAACTAACCTAACCCTAAAATATAAAATAGTTCCAACATATTCCAGAGACATAGGGCAAGTTGAATTAACAGTACCGATACAATTGATATCAGAAAAAAGAAAGTCCCAAACTGCTATTCAAGTTTAGGATTTTTCTAAACAACTGATACCTTAAGATCTTTTCTCTAAATAAACACAAACATTTTTGCAGTGTTATTAATCTTATTTTGTACCTGTTGACCTCTGTTTAAGTTAATATTTTTTTCTTTATCCAATTTATTGATAGATTTAGCTCATATTTTTTATTGGCCATTAATGTTGTTTCGAATACTTTCAGCATCACAAACACCACCCCAACAATTAGATTGCACCTCAGGGTTGTGTGTCTTTATTAAGATGTGACCTTGAATATGCCCCCCTTAGTACACCTTAAGTAAAGACTGAATGCCTTTTCTGTTATCTCCAACTTACCAGGTCAGGAGAAAGCACAAGGGGATCTTAAAGTACACAAATAGGCAACAGGCCATTACAAAGTGCAATGTGGTGACTGAATATGAATCACAATCACCAGAAAGTGCATTTAATAGCCCAGATTCCGCCTGGAGGAAAACCACAAGTTCTTGTAGATTACAATGTGTGACCTATCTTGCCGACTGCACTGGGTGCTGACCTCTTTCTTCCACCCGGGCCGGATCTAGAAATAGGTTGTGGGCCTATTGCTGCTGGGTCTCTACAGGACACAAGATGTAATAGAATTTAAACAGACTAGATAATAAACCTGCCACCTGGGATCCTTTTTGGAAAATGTTCATGAAATATCTTTTGAACTGTCTGGAATGTAAAATAGATACATTTTATTCAAGGACTGTACACATTTGAGGTTACTTCTAAGTTGTTTTTCAGTTTCCACAATATTTTCTGCTCTATGTGCTAGTCTGCATTTGCATTTAGAGACAAAAAACTAGACGAAACTAGTTTCCTGCTTCCAATGGTTTTAGTTTCTCTTCTATTACTTGTTTAGTCTTCCAATAAACAAAGCCTGATTCAGAGTCAGACAAACTATATTTTCTCAGTGAAAAATTGAAGTATTACTTTTGTGGGACAACTTTGGGGTTTTCAAGCATAAGAAGGTCACCAGTATGTGAAAAAGAGAGTGGACAATATACTTTTACAATAACCATACACATTCAGTATTGATGAACATCCTCACTGCCATGTAGATTATCTTGAGATCACAACCATCTGAGTAAGGAACTATCTATTTGACTAATAGCCTCTATTTGTTTTTATCTGCCTGTATTCCCAAGTCCCCCATGATCCTCTGCCTCTTTCTCTCTGTCTTACGCTGTCCATCCATTTCTCATTTACTATGAAAATCACAACCCACGTCCCCGGGGGGCCCTTCCAAGAAATTACACACCCCTCGCCTTGACACAGACGTGTTGGAGCATTTATCACACCTATCAGTATGCGTCGTCAACATATGATCACATCCGTAGTCCCTGGGGGGCTGCAGCTCATCCAGCACACACACACATTTAAACACACTGCCAAGCATTCAGATCTATCTGTCAACTCTATTATGCTCATCCCACATATACAAATCTTCTCTCTCCCTCATGGTTTTCGCTTCCTACTGGTTTAGAATGGCTCCCTCGGGCCCAGTAGAACCCCATCCTGTTTAATTGAGTGTATCTCATCATCTGCAGCGGGCCTTCCCACATCTAATGAGTTTCAAGAGCTCCTTTGCTTTCTACCACCCTTTATGCTTCGAAGGAGTCTCGCACAATGTGTGTGTGTGACTTTTCAGAGTTTTTCAGATGGATCAGGAGGGCCAAGTGACGAGGATTAAGGCCCCATGTGAATCATCTTGTTGACATTGAGTCTCAGAACGTGTAAGTGAGACAGACAGACGAGGAAGTGACATATTGTGAGTGACTGGAGACAAGGATCCGCCTCCAAGTGTCATAATATACACAGTGCCATATAACATTCAGAGGCTTTCTGCACTTTTACTTCAAATAAATCCTCAAAGGGTAACTCTCTTCTTTTTTTTTAACCTGTCTAAATGACTAATGGGGACAACCATTTTTGAAATTGCTCCAATATTGAGCTACAGCAGCAGCTAAACGGTCCACAATGTAATCGCTCTGGCCACAAACACACCATCAATGTTTGTCCACTAAAAGCACTTTTTGTTTACACTGACAGGCTCAGACTATTAAAAGAGTCTGACAACATCATGGAAAGGAAACTACAGAAATATAATGTCTGTTTCCCTTTCGCTTGATTTTGTGTGTTTGCTTTTGTGTCATGTCACTTGTTGCTAGTGGAAACATTGTCATGGCTAAATATGAACTTATTCTGACAATATGGATGTGATAACACGTTCTCTCTTTGTTTTTCAGGTATTTGGATAGCTGTTCTAATTCATTAACATACAACATGTTACAGTATTTTCCCCTCCCCAAAGCCACCAAACTCCATTGACATAAACAGTCATTAAACCTCTATGATCAACACATTCAAACACAGGGTATTCATTCCTCGAGAGTGGACTCTTTAATGTCATACAAGTACTTAAGCAGTGTGGTGTATTGAATTAGGACAGTGACACATTTTTGTTGTGTTTACTCTAGAATTCAGCCCTTTGTTTATGAAATGACTAATTAGGAGCTTAAAACGCTGACCTTCAGTTTAAATTATATGATGATGACGTCGCTAGCACAACAACCATGAAGGACTAGAACAAGTAAGCTGGTGGTGACAACATTTGAAGGTTTCAGGTTTTTTTAATAGAGAAAATAACTATGAACTAATATTGCACTTCCTGATTGCACTGCAACCTCTTTTGCTCAATTAGTGTCTCTTTTTCATGCGTCTTTCACTTCCCTTCCATGTCTTTCAATACTCTAATCTGTTCATCTTCACTGGTATTTTAGTCAGAAGTGTTGATCAAGCTTTATCACCCTCAGAAAATCAAGTCACACACTTGGCAGGATGACAGTGACAGACCCCAGAGGGACTGTAGTGTCACCATTTTACCACAAACACATTTAGGCTGTAAAGACCCACATATGCTTATGCACCTCTCTTGTATTAATCTATAGACACAAATGCACTTACTGCTGTAATACCTCTCACACAGAAACCCTCACACTCAGGCAGGGAAAGCAGCGCTAATTGCCACCGCTTATCTGTGCTTTTTAGTGACAATATGTTTGTGACGGCGCATCAGACACAACTATGCCGTTAGCTGTCAACCCCGCTGGTTCCTGCAACTGGCTGATGCCTCTCGAGGGCATAAACAAACACACACACGCTGTGGTCTAACTCTCATCATCCCTCCATGGCCATCATCTGTCTCCTCCTCTTCCTCATCTCTGTTTTTCTCGCTCTCTGTGTCACTCTTGTAGCAACTCCAGATGCTGTTATAAATAGAAAATGGAGCAGGGGATAGGAAAGGAAAGATTAACCTCCTTTAAAAGTGTGTAGATGTGTGTGTGTGTGTGTGTGTGTGTGTGTGTGTGTGTGTGTGTGTGTGTGTGTGTGTGTGTGTGTGTGTGTGTGTGTGTGTGTGTGTGTGTGTGTGTGTGATGCTCCCTGTGGTTCCTTCTGTAATTCTGTATGCTTTCAGCTTGTTCTAGGTTCCCAGTCTGGGAACCTAGAACAAGCTGAAAGCATACAGAATTACAGAAGGAACCACAGGGAGCATCACACACACACACACACACACACACACACACACACACACANTAATACAGTTAACAAGTGGAGGACAGAGGAGGCTCTTAAAGAAGAAGTTACAGGTCTGTGAGAGCCAGAAATCTTGTTTGTTTGTAGGTGACTGAATACTTATTTTCCACCATAATATGCAAATAAATTCTTTAAAAATCAGACAATGTGATTTTATGGATTTTTTTTTTCTCATTTTGTCTCTCATAGTTGAGGTATACCTAGGATGAAGATTACAGGCCTCTCATCTTTTTAAGTGGGAGAACTTGCACAATTGGTGGCTGACTAAATACTTTTTTGCCCCACTGTAGCTCTTGACACTTAGCATTACTGATGGTGCCGTATGTCCAAAAGAGTTTAACTGTGTTATGTCATAAGTATTCTGGAAGTCTAAAAGTTTATATCAAACAAGTTTCTGACCATGTTAACTTGTAGTCGTGTCATTTATGCAATGTTAAAGCATATTGTTTACTTTTGAATCATCAAGTCACTAGTGGAACGGTCAACATGCATTTTGGATTCAAACAATCCGATAACGTTGAACAATGCTGTTAAACACCAAAGATTCACATCGCTCTACGTTTCTCTATTAAAATGGTGATTTACTGAAGATTGGTTGTATTTATTAAGATACGCAAGATACCATGTTCAGTTTTTCGGGAGCTGAAACGTGGTAAAAAAAAATGTAGATCTTAAATGTGTTTGGGTGTCCCGCAAGTCCAGATACCTTAACATCAAAGTTGCTTTAAAGGCTTTGTCTCTGATGGTTTTATCTTCAATCTCTATTATTCGTAGGGTTTGGCCATCAAATCTTCTCGTTTAGGGTTAAGGAAAGATCACCTTTATGGTTCAGAGAACTCAACAATACTACTGACTGATCCCCTGGAGTCTATTTTAAAACGACCCGTCTGTTTGCTGTGGTTTTGTAATAACACATCTCACTGTCCTGCTCTACATCAAAATGGGTTTGTCACCATAAGGTCAGCCTATGTAGAAAGAAAGGGTGAGCAAATAATGTGGAGTTAATGAGCAGAATATCATAATACATAATACAATTTGCTTCTTGTTTTAGTTTTTTTTACATTTTGCTTATTTAGTCTTACTGAATCACAGCATTGCTCTACTGGAATTAAATTAAATTGAACTTTACTTGCAGCTTGAACTTGCCCTTTACGATGGAGAACTGAAATCATTATCTATACACACTTCATAGCAAATAGTGATTTATTGCCAATTCTGTGAATAAACTAATCCTTTAAAAACAGCAAAGTCACTATCGAAACAAGACAAAAAACACTGAGACTGAGACAACAGTAAAGCAGCAACCCACAGGTTTGCACAGTAAAATGAGAGCATAGAGGAAGGCTTCAGTTCCTGTTGGAAAAGACCATGAAAATATCAAAACAATAGCGAACACTTAAACTGATGTTGATTTAAGGTAGGCCTTTCTATAAGGGGTCCAAATAGCTTTTTCAGCTGCCCTTTGGCAACAACAGTAAATCGCTCTGATCCCTTGCAGTTACTCCTTTGTTTCCTTGGGGCGTACTCAGCACCATCTACTGTGCACTGACTGAGGTCCAGTACAACAACCCCAGTTCATGCATCTTAACGAAGTAGCTCAGATTAATTAATGTTACTCCTGACATTAATTTGTATTTTAAATAGATTTAAACATGTTTTTCCTGTTCACTGGAAACCAAGAAAACAGGGCTCTCGACTAACTTTTTTCACCATCCTCCCGGAACCGTCCCGAAATACAATCTAAGCCTTCCCGAAATTAATGTGGACCGTCCCGAATTTAAAATATTAGTTTTTCTACTACTTATCATTAGTTAAAATCATTCAAAGTGACCTTTAACATAAATAAAACATCATACAAATCATTAGATGATAATTCATCAATCTTTTTATTTGAGTAAATCAGTCAATCACATGACAAAGGCCAAATATATTTAAACAAACGCACAAACGAGAAAATTACTAATATTGAATCCAATCAAGTCCCATCCAATTAACAAAAAAATCCAACACTCTGTCCTGAAGACAGAACCCAGAGTAACCACTAACCAGGATGACAGTCTGTAACACAGTCAGGAGACCTTTACAAACTGCCCCGCCCCCTCGCACACAGACGGGAGAGAGAGATCTCGTCTGGATTGGAAAGCTCGAAAATACATCATAGACGCATGTTGTAGTCTTATTGCATATTAGAAACGGAGTTGGATAAACTAAAACTGCGATATAATGTTTATGTAGCAATACTACATATGACATATATTTTTTAAATGTCTCCAGTACCGATAAAAAGTCAGATAACGTCGGAGCTTAACGTTACCACTGTCTTTAATAATTCCGGCCCGGGCGGAGCCCGTTTAATACCGGGGCTCGGTACCCATCCATACATGGGGAGAGGCGCAGCATATTGCTAAGGACTAAATACGATGGAGGGTTCTCATCTCAGCTTTATTACCCATAGGGGGATGAAGTGGAGTAAGTAAATAAGAGGCCGGCGCTCCAGGGTCNCCACCAATTGTGCAAGTTCTCCCACTTAAAAAGATGAGAGGCCTGTAATCTTCATCCTAGGTATACCTCAACTATGAGAGACAAAATGAGAAAAAAAAAATCCATAAAATCACATTGTCTGATTTTTAAAGAATTTATTTGCATATTATGGTGGAAAATAAGTATTCAGTCACCTACAAACAAACAAGATTTCTGGCTCTCACAGACCTGTAACTTCTTCTTTAAGAGCGTCCTCTGTCCTCCACTTGTTAACTGTATTAATGGCACCTGTTTGAACTCGTTATCAGTATAAAAGACACCTGTCCACAACCTCAAACAGTCACACTCCAAACTCCACTATGGCCAAGACCAAAGAGCTGTCAAAGGACACCAGAAACAAAATTGTAGACCTGCACCAGGCTGGGAAGACTGAATCTGCAATAGGTAAGCAGCTTGGTGTGAAGAAATCAACTGTGGGAGCAATTATTAGAAAATGGAAGACATACAAGACCACTGATAATCTCCCTCGATCTGGGGCTCCACGCAAGATCTCACCCCGTGGGGTCAAAATGATGACAAGAACGGTGAGCAAAAATCCCAGAACCACATGGGGGGACTTAGTCAATGACCTGCAGAGAGCTGGGACCAAAGTAACAAAGGCTACCATCAGTAACACACTACGCCGCCAGGGACTCAAATCCTGCAGTGCCAGACGTGTCCCCCTGCTTAAGCCAGTACATGTCCAGGCCCGTCTGAAGTTTGCTAGAGAGCATTTAGATGATCCAGAAGAGGATTGGGAGAATGTCAATATGGTCAGATGAAACCAAAATATAACTTTTTGGTAAAAACTC
>NW_011369945.1:17733280-17746280 GCF_000735185.1 Notothenia coriiceps
TGTGTGTGTGTGTGTGTGTGTGTGTGTGTGTGTGTGTGTGTGTGTGTGTGTGTGTGTGTGTGTGTGTGTGTGTGTGTGTGTGATGCTCCCTGTGGTTCCTTCTGTAATTCTGTATGCTTTCAGCTTGTTCTAGGTTCCCAGTGTGACTCAACCTCCATGTCTATTTGTGTCTCTGCCTCCCTGTCTCCTCACTCCCTACATCTGTCTCTTAATAACTCTTCCTTGCTTTCATTCTTTAACTGTTTTCTCTCTCTGTCTCTCTTTATTTCCCACTCAACATCTCTCTTGTTTTCCCATTTCATATCACATGTTCTTGTTTCTCTCTGTCCCTCCATCTTTCTTACGCATTTAAATTTCTTCTCACACTTTATCCCACCTCTCTCCCTCTCTCCCCTTCCTTCTTCCATGCCTGCCATCTCTTCTTTCATTTTCTGACTCAACACCTTGCTCTTTGCATGTCTATTTCTGGTGTCTATCTTCCTCTCCCCATGCCAGCATCACCTCCCCCTGGTTCTCATTATCTGTCTCCTTCTCTTCCTCTCTCCTGCTTGTGTCTCTGCTCAGATACTTTCTATTCCCGAACCTGTCCCACCCACATGCGCCCACACAGACATACGGTACACCTGCACATACAAACACAGATGCCTGTTGTTAAATGGCACTTCATCCTCAGTCCAATCAATTATGTCTCTGGGAACATGAGATACATGCTAAATTAAAAAGGAAGTGTAACCGCAATATCAAACCTCGTCAAAGATTGTTTTCCTTCTTCCCTGAAACCCATTTCCAGTATTTCACCTGAAGCAGCAGGCACATATTAATAATACACAGAGCTCCATTTGAATCTCAAAATAAATTATTAAGGAAATGAACCATTCCTTCCTTTCTTTGTGTATTCACATCATCTATTTACTGTATCATGTGATGTCCTTGCTTACTTTAGTAATTACAGATATTTAAAAAAAACACACATTTCAGGAACAGACGGCATACTGCCAGCAAAGTAAAGATCTGTTACTGAAAGGTCTTTGTTCTTCTTTTTAAGTGAGTAAAAACCCATATGATCTGGCAGTGTGATTATAAGTTGTACAAAAGCTTTAATATGTGTGTCTCTGTTCTTTTATTTTTTATTTTGTCTCTTTCTTTTTTTTACCATGAATTCGTGTTTTTGTCACTAATGATCCCCACTCAGGAGCAGATGTTCCTCAGATCGCTCCTGTTCAATTATAGCAAATTATATTGGTTGTCATTCAAACCCTAGAACAAATAAGCTGGTACATGTCTCTACACCTTTGAATTATTTTTCTTTTTTAAGTCTTCACTGCTTTGGTTTTGCACGTTGATACAGTTGCCCTCATTTTTTTGTCACTTGAAGTGGAATAGGCACACTGCCTGCTTCCTCCTCACAAATGGAGCAGATGTTCATTGCAAACCTACTGTTAGATTCTAACACATTTCATTTATTTTTCATGCAATCCTTGATAGCTGACAAACAAGAAAGACATTAGTGATATGATCCCCCTGTAGCACGCATTTGTGTCGTTACGTGAGCAATTACAATTTTCTCATCATCTTTTCTATATTGCTATTAGTATTTTATCTCTGCCTTTCCTCATGTGGACAATTTCTTACCATGCGCTGTTGTTCTTTTTCCGTCTCATGTTCTCCTAGATCCCCAATGGGAAAACATGAATGCTTCTTCCCTCATGAGCTCAGCCTGCACAGGTACAGATACTAAATACACAACACTGTTACTGTAATTCAAATGTATAATGTCAACTCAATTCAGGCTCTTTTGCATATTTTCTTTAATAAAGCAATGATTGGTAGAAGTAGAAAACAGCAAAATGGGTACATGAGGAAATCAAATGTAATCTGTGGCTTGCACCGTAATGTTAACACACATTTACCAGCTTCTATTGCACGCCTGTAATCTAAAAATGATCATCTACAAACCTTCATTTCTTTGTTTCACTGTGCACACTGGGATGACGGTTTGTTTTTGGCACTCGACCCAAAGGGCTTTTCTTGGCATCTCTATTATGCTCCATTCAGAATGGGTGCAGGAAAGTGTGCTACTGGTTCAGTAGTACTGTATGTCCCTGTCAGGCTTGTAGGCTGTGCTACTGTAGTAAAGCTGCTGTGAAAATGGATTGATTTGATCCTGCACACTATATTGTAACTCTAATGTGTTTTTTTACACTGTGTACGTTTACCGTTCAATACACACAGAGCCAGGAGAAAAAAAAGAGATGTTCATTTTTACGCTCTCTTGTACAGTAGATGCCTTGACGTCTGCTGTAGAGGCTTGAAAATGATGGGATTTCCAACAAGTCAGTGCTGCATTGTGCGAAGTGTGAAATGCCTGGAGTACAGTTGTGACCTTGGCCAGTTGAGAACCTATTTATCTACAAGGGATGCACAAAGTTATAATAACGTCACAGCTGTTTAAATCTGATGCAGTTAAAATTGCTTTCTGAAAATACTGATAATCTAATCTCACACTATCCAACCAAGCACACAGACAAAGTTAGCAATTAGCTGGCTAACAAAGTTGAGCGTTTATCACAGAGTGTTAGATATCTCCCTCAGGGGTTGGTGGAGACCAAAGCGGAGCTAAACAACAGTGAACATCGGACACAATGACATTGCTCCACATCTAGTTAAAAGGCATTTGTTCTCCAACAGGTTGCCATACCCACCTCCTAAGATAATAATGTCAACTTGTTGCGAAAGTTGTCAGAACTAGCACCAAGATATTTTGTACTTGGCAGAGTTCTGTCTGGCACCCACTTATTCCAGTGGGAAACGTTTAAAACCTGAAAATGTTGACACTTTTCTCAGGGTGTTTACCAGAAAGCTTTTAGTCCAAGTTGGATTAGAATATTTTCGTTATAATGAGAGTAAATGGTCAATTTTAAAGGTGTTCCCACTTTAAGTGAGCCTAACTTCTGCGCTAACCCTTGCCACTTTTGTCTTTTAGTCATCAGGCCACAAGCACAACAGGCTTACTGGGAGCTGGTCTTTTGGAGTTATAGCATTTATTCACTGACCGATAGCCTAAACTGTACACACACTTAACTGCTATTCAAAGCTATGATGCTCGCTAGCTTGCAACCTATGCATCCAGTCATTCCTTAAATGAGTTCACTATAAAGCACACATTGGTTTAAAAAACATCTTAAACATATGTGTTTAAATCCCTGATGCTTAGACCAGGTGGAGAGTCATCTGAGGCCAACATCTAGCGCTTTCCTGGCACTTCAAATTGCTTGAGAAATGTAAACGCACTGCACTGTTAGAATAGAAAATGAGCACAATGTTCTCTCTAATTATATATATAGAGAGACATAGGTGCTATTCTGAAAAGAGTAAGATATTTCAAGGAAGGTTGAGGGAGGTAGACAGAGAGATAGATTGAGATAGAAATGGCATATCGACTGAAATTGGAAGTGAAGTATCTGCAGTACTTTGGACACGCACACACACACCGTCATCTCCTCACAATGAGGTGGAGAGTGTTTGGAGAGAGGGGGGGGCATCTTTCATACAGCTGTGTCCTGTTGCCTATCAGAGCTATCGGCCCCCTCCCGCTTGCTTTCTCTCTGAAACCGTGTCCGTGTTTAGCCTTCACACATCATTACCTGGAAACCCCGCTGCTATCTCCTGAGTCCTTTCTTTCTTCACTGCCTCCCTTTCTGCCCAAACTGCTTCCTCCCTACAGGGCGGTGAGGGTGAGGGTGAGGATGNTTGTGCACAGATGGAACAGAGATGGAAGGCTGACAGGCAGGTAGGCCATCCAGTTATTTTAGCCGGGTCGGCTAAAATGATTGGTCGTGCTTTTTACAGCGCTACGGCTTCCAGAGATTAATTTTGTTATGTATTTATTGTCAAAGCATTTAATATATTAATTGCTATCGGGACGTTAAGAGCATTCCATGGAATATAACAAAAAGTGTTTTCTGAAATAAATTACATACCCCATTGAATTATGACTGAAGATTGTCAGCTGTCTTCCTCTCCCGTGTTGTTCCTCGATAAGTAAAGGCTGCAGCACCGTTGACAACTTCTCTCTAGATATCAAACATACCGGTAAACCAGCATCGTTTACTGTGAAAGCATATAACTCTGTCCACACAGAATTAAATCCTGTGTTCCTCCGGTACTTTTCTTTGATTTATCCATAGTTCGCTCATCGAGCCGGGGGTCCCCGCGCGAGTGCCTCCAAGAAAAGGCGCTCGCGCGGGACCGTAGCAGGATGTCACGCATATTTTAGTTGACCTAATTAAAACCGTTTTGTTTTTTATTTATGTGTCACAGTATCACCTCAAAATACAAGATACGAAACATTTTCAACCGTGCAACAAAATATAAATAGTCCTACAAGTACTTTTATTTTATTTCCTTCTTATTTTTGTCTAAGCTCAAGGGAGCCAGAGCAGAGGGCTTAAAGGGCCGCATGCGGCCCGTGGGCCGCGGGTTGCCGACCCCTGTGCTAGACCAAGCACAGAACAAGTCGGTTTATGTCCTACAGGGTTAAAACATATGGAGTCATGTCTAACTCATCATCAGCTGTTAGGTGTACCTTCAGTGTGAAGCAGAAACCAACTGCGGCCATTAAGATGCATACATCGGGTTCAGCCACACATTGAGTCTCTGTGGGCCTGGGGCATGTCTCCATTTGGAAAGTTTCATCCATCCTGATCATGTTATTCACTTATAGAGAGGAAGAGATGCAATATGGATAAAAGAAATAAAGTGAAAGCGAGTAAAGACCTACATACACAACATAATGTTTACAACACAACATTATCACTAGATTCTCCTGGTATTGGTTTTATTTTTTAACAACATCATTAAAAGTACTTTGTATTGATTAGCTTGGCTACGAATAAAATGGGATCATCTAATGTCAATAACTTTCTAAAGGAAATCCTTTTGATTGTTTTCTTTCGACATCGAGTGATGACTGTTGAACCACTGGTTACTTTTGCAGGATTTTAAATAAATCCAAAATGCTAACATAGAAAGTGTTTTGATTCTTGATATTTTTTTATTGACTGACATATCTTTTTCCCAATAAGGGTGGGCCGAGGCCGGAGGATGAGTTGGAAGTGGCTCGCGCCGGACAGGAGCTGAACCAGGAAGTGAATCGTCTGATGGTGGCAATGAGAGACATGCTTGCAAACATCAGGTTTCAAGAGCCGCCGAGAGACGAAAACCCCTACAGAGATGAGGAGGAGTGGGACTGAGAGGAGAGAGACTGAGGTGGAAGAAAAATAATGACATTAAGAAAATTAAAATATTTAATGGGGTTAATAAATCATTGAGAAGAAGTGCTAGAGTGGGAGAACTGAATAGTATTTTTTAATTATCACAATTTCAGAGAACTGGACTGGACCTGGTTTTATGAGGTCGTCCAGTTCTCTGCCTTAGATACAAACAGATGGTTATTGAACATGTCATGTCCTTTAAGCTTGTACACAACATTGAGCAGTTCCAACATCTTCAGTCATGGTCAGTGACATATAATGGCCGCTACTCTTTCCTCTGGTTTCTGGCAAACCACATCTTTGGGGGAATCAGTCCAACAAATTAAAGTCCATGTGAACTTTCAATGGCTTACAAATGTAGATGGGAAAACAGAGAGCTAATTACACGTCTTTTTTATATAATTATATATACAATATTAACCACCTTTTTGTGTTGTGAAAAGCACAGATACTGAAAGGCATACCCCTCCTCAGACAACCGTGCTTCCTAGCAAATAAATGAGTACAAAAAACTCCAAACGATATCACACAAATTCTGCTAAAAGTAATTTCTGGGGGGATTTATAAAAAAAACAAAATCTTGGTGAGGTCCTGTTGGGACTGATCACCCTGGTGATTCATTAGGATCTAATTTCCCTTCAACGAGAATGAAGTTTAGTTGAGTTTCCTGCTAATTTAAGCATTCACTAAATCAAAACTATCACTTTTTCTTTGATCGTATCACTACATTATTCAAGAAGAGATATATTGCTCAAGTGTTGTTTCTTCACATTGTCAAGCAACAGTCGAAAACTCGAGATCACATTTTTCATGGGCTCCTTTTTTCTTTTTTCTTTTTTAAATGTTGGTGTAACCCTTATCTTCACTGCAGGAAGTCTGCTGTTTTCCTGCTCTGTTATGCTCCCCCGCTCCTGCTCTGTTTGCTTCACCCAATAAAACGGTACAGAGAATTGGCCCACTTCTTTCTAGTCTGCTGTTGTCTGTCAAACTATATTCAGTGCAAGAGTATGGCAGATATTTTATACATTTTGCTTTAGGTTTGTTTTATTATTTGAAGCCATTAGTCAAACACTAATGGCTTCTCTCAGGATGGCTATAAGATATTATATTGAACTTTTCATTCCTGCATTAGTTATGACACCAGATGTTTCCCAGTTTTCAATCTTTTGTTGCTGGTTTTTGTCATCATAATTGGGTCCTGAGTAAGGCTACAGAGATTTCTCCGCCTGACAATCTGCAACGCCCTCACATGGTTTATCTTCTGGCAGAAGGAAGTTCCTGTCTCATGACAACAACTTACTTTGTCTTCCTGTCAAACCTCTCAGACAAACGCATGTCACATTAGTTGTAGCTCTTATTATTCTGTAACAACTTGCACACAAGCTTTTTGGACAGAAATATATAAATCAAATTCAACCTAAAGGCTTTTTTTTTTATCACAACGAAGATACACACTTTGGATTTAACCACCACACACTGTAGCTGTTCATACATTAACTGTGTTACTCAGCTCACCACATGATAACAAAGTGTGACTGTGCTTGATTGTCAAATGATGTGATTGTTCTTAGATCACCTGGAGCTTGAGTGTGAGAAGTTTCATGTGATCGTTTTCAGTATAGATAGGCTTTTATATTCTCTGAGACGGTAGTGTCAGAAACCGTCTGATGCAACACTAATGCTGCAACCACTGCTGCATAATGTATATGTATGTATATAATAACTTAGGGGTCACGACAGGGTTATCTTTTTTTTTTTTAGTACTAACCTCGTACTCGAACTCGAGTCCTCGTACTAACTCTAGTACTAGACCTCGGAGAACTAAAACTATACCTGTAGATATCGACCTTGGTAACTTCTGTTAAGCACTGTGCATTTGAAGTCAAAAGTGTAAATGCTGATGATTATTTCAGAATCCATTAATGTGGAGATTATTTTATAGATTAATAAAATAATCATTTAGTAAGATGTATTGTAAGAATAGCATGTTGCAAGTTCCCAGAGCCTGAGACGGTGTCTTCACGTATTTTTGAGCCAAACAAGACTCAAAACATGTCCAGATTATAACGAAATCATCACATTTGAAAAGCTTAATCGAAAGAGACAAAAATACTTTTATATAAACAATTAATAGATTATTCAAATAGTTATTAAAGTAGATTAATTATTTGTCCATCAATTCATCTGTAATCTTGATGTTTAGCTTAAATTGAGAGGAATTTAAAACTTGAGAACCTCTTTTAAGAAGCAGAACAGCAATTCTACACTTTCCCACAATGCTAATTGTATACCCTGTTAATTCTGATTTAAATTATATAGCTTACAGTTTCAATTACATACTATACACATATACCCCTGACTGAACTACACCCCAATACAAAAAATACCAAATTCTTGCTCAGTGCAATGAGTCTTCTCTTTAATCCAGACCTTAACCATGCAGCAACTGCATTGCTACTCAAATGTAAAGTAGACTAATGGTTGTTCAACATATTTGAATAAGAACACATGGTGTCATGTTATTACAGTGCGTTTCAATATAGGCAAGGAAGAAATCATCAACCATCAAACACCAGCTTTTTGTTGATGACTTAAATAACTTATGTGGTGACGTGTCTAAAGCAACAACAGTATTTTCTGCAAATAATTGATTTATCAGATTTGTTTTATCCGTAAAAAATTGCAAAAAAAGGTCAAACTCAAATCTGGAATTGAATGCATTGATTCATATCTGTTGATGTTTGTCTGTAAGAAGGGAAAAGCAATGGAGGAGGCATACACGTTTGGTAGTCGCATTCTTGCATTAAATAAAGGGTAATTTTTAGATGGATGATATGGCATTGTCACTGTCATTATTATAGCATAATAACTTACACGTTTGTAAAGATAAAAGGAAACTACAGCATGCATTTAAAAAAAAAAGAGGACAACAAGATGAACTACTGGGCTGAACAAATCTGTTCACCACCCTGCTCTCCTCTACATGTTTTCTCCAAACTGCGCTTGTGTCAGGCATGACTGAAGACCACAGCTCAGCAGACAACTGCTGGAGAGGAGGAGTCGCCGGGGGTCAAGAAGCATCACTGAGAGAAGTGTTCAAACAAGTCACCAAATCCCAAGTTAACAAGGACACTTTATTCACTCTCACCATGTTAGTTGGAACTGTCGTTGCTTTTTGTGGATTATACTTTTGAAGCCATGTTTTGACGAAGAAGGTCATTTTATGGATTCCTATGCTGGACCACTTGCATCCATAGGAAAGAAGAAAACTGTCGTCAAAGAGACAACATCGCAAAATCTCTGGAATTACTTTGACTTCACCCAACTGCCGATTAATATTGATTTAATGGCTGAAATATATAGACAAAAAACTGTTTTTAGTTATTAGGGGGTGCATTGTGGATAACTGAACCACTCACTTGATTTTCTTCTAACCAGTTTGACTAAAACCGCTGATGGTGAAGCATCCTCCAAAAAGAAAACAATAACTTTCTTCCCTCGTTTGAGACTTTGCTGCAGTAAAAACCAGAAGCGCAGTGTGTTAACCTGCCAGCATCAGTCAGTCATGGAAATGAGCAACAGGTCACACAATATCCCCTCCATCCTCCACCTGGACTTTGGCCCGCTAAGTGACTTTTTGGAGTATAACGAAACTAACTCCACCGCAGGAGAGCGAAACTCTTTGGGCTGCGTGCAGATCCGCATTCCTCAGGAGCTCTTCCTCGCGCTGGGGCTCATCAGCCTGGTGGAGAACATCCTGGTGGTCCTGGCCATCATCAAGAACCGCAACCTGCACTCACCCATGTACTACTTCATCTGCTGCCTCGCCGTGTCCGACATGCTGGTGAGTGTGAGCAACGTGGTGGAGACCATCGTCATGCTTCTCAACGACCACGACCTGATGGACGTGCACCCTGGCATGCTGCGCCACCTGGACAACATCATCGACGTGATGATCTGCAGCTCCGTGGTGTCCTCGCTCTCCTTTTTGTGCACCATCGCCGCGGATCGCTACATCACCATATTTTACGCGCTGCGTTACCACAGCATCATGACCACGCAGCGCGCCATCGCCCTCATCGCGGTGGTGTGGCTGGCCAGCATCACCTCCAGCATCCTCTTCATCGTGTACCACACCGACAACGCTGTCATCGTGTGCCTCGTGACCTTCTTCTGCATCACTCTGGTGTTTAACGCGGTGTTGTACCTGCACATGTTTGTCCTGGCTCACATTCATTCCCGGCGCATTGTGGCTTTCAACAAAAGCAGACGCCAATCTACGAGCATGAAGGGAGCGATTACCCTCACAATCCTGCTCGGGGTCTTCATTGTATGTTGGGGCCCCTTCTTTCTCCATCTAATCCTCATCCTCACCTGCCCAACCAGCCCCTTCTGCAACTGCTTCTTCCGAAACTTTAACCTTTTCCTCATCCTCATCATCTGCAACTCGCTCATCGACCCTCTCATCTACGCCTATCGGAGTCAGGAGCTGCGTAAAACCCTGCGGGAGCTGGTGCTGTGTTCCTGGTGTTTTGGTGTTTGAGACCGTGTACTTCTAGGAAGAAAAAGAGCACCAATCTAACTACAATGTCGGCTACCTCTTCTTCCTGAATGTGAATTGTGTCAGAAGATGAAGTATGCTGTGACTGCTGCGTGCTTTAAACCGCTCATGGGGGACTGTAGCGCTGATAAATACTTGTCTCTGGATTTTAGTAGGCCTATTTAGTCTCGCTGTACAGATACCTTTGGTGTCCTTGCACTGTGAAACACCTTGACATTTAATCCAATAATGTCTGCTGGTACTGGACTACTTATTTTAGCTGACTGGCCTTTTATTATTGTTGTGTGTGTTGTGTTTTCCTCTATAAAACAACACGTTTTTTTTTGTATAGTGCCTCTGTGTTCGTCAACATATGTGGTCTTATTGACACTTTTTAAAAGAAATCAAAAGAATAAATAAACACATGCACTGGCTGTTCAATGTAATGTGCTGGATAAGAATCACTTAATTAAAACGCAATGTGAGTTTAGTGTCCCTAAGTAATTAAGAATATAGGCACGCATTCATTTAAATAAGTCTCTGCTATTTACTCTTTTAACGAAAAGTATAGAAGCAATTCCCAATTCTGATATTGTTGTGATTTGCGTGGATTTCGCGGGTTTGGGACCTCGTCATTTTAACGCTGTCCATGTTCTAAACTTTTTGAAAATGTGCCATTAAGGCATGCATCCCCGAAGCATTTATTGAGATGAAAACGTTTCACTGCTGATGAAACAATTGTTTTAATTTCGCAGTGAACGCGGGGATTATTTGTTTGAGCAAGGTGCAACAAGGGGAGGCTATAGATGACATTTTTTGTAGTTACCCTTTAAATTACACAAGGCCTATTGAATGTCTCGTTGCAGTCTAATTGGTGGCGATGTGTGTGAATTACTTCCCCTAAAATAAATGTCCGAGTGACGGGGATTATGAGAAAAATCACATGAACTGTCACGCTTGGTAACAGGCCTGGGGCATCGGAGGGTTTATGAAAGAATACATATCAAAGTTATATTTCTGGAAGTGTCTGTAGTTCTCTGAATTGTGGTTGTTCGAACACTTGGGACTTTGGGCCTGGTGGCCTGCAGATGTGTTTGTAAAAAAGCCATAAGAGCTTTGAAACAAAATCCTTTAAGATATAACCTATTGCTCTTGAAATTACCAATATGTAAAGCTCATATTTTATTTGTAATTATCATGATATCCTATTATTTATTGATCCTAAGGATTAACAGAGCTTTTGGAAAAACTGAAATGCTGTCTGTATAGTTATGGTATCTTTTAATACAAAGTGCTTTTGAAAAGTTGTTCCCAAATTACAGAAACTGTGCACTGGACTGTTTTGTCTCACAGGACAAAAACTATTTAACTTTAGTGTTTAGGTGATGGCCATGTATGGAAAGCGCATGTTAATATTTAAAATAACCTAGACTGATGTAGTAGTTGAAATATGCTTGTCAGATTATTTGCTGCTGTATTATATTATTCAAACAGTCCCCACTCAATTCATTCATTTTCTGTTGATTTTAAATTTTCAGCCAACTGTTGACAGGGACGCCGCCAGGGATTTTGGGCCCCATGAAAATATATCACATTGGGCCCCACCACCAGGCACAGGCCACTTTGTTTATAAATTACCTCGAGGGCCGTACCAAATGGTTTAGCGGTCCGTATACGGCCCGGGGGCCGGAGGTTCCCCACCCCTGCTTTAATATAATAACATTAGTATTAATATCATAACCAAAATGTCGGTGATTAACATGTAGTTTACCTAATAAAGACTCACTCAACGCTTCAAACTTTCCATCATTCAAACTTTCCATCATCCAAATAGACTAAAAGCAGTTTTTTGTTTTATATAGATCATTGGCTATGTGGGAAAATACTGTGTTTGAAATGTTTAATTAAAATTAGATGTTAGCTTTTTGTTTTATATATATATATAGGAGACTATATATATATATATATATATAGTCTCCCTTCAAATATGTTAAGTTTCATGTCATTCAACACAATGCTGCTCACCTCCTTCAGTTGGGAGAAAAGCTGGTTCAGGTTCAGCATTATGGGGGGACAGGGCTGCTGAGCTTAGAGATGGATCNTCACTCAACGCTTCAAACTTTCCATCATTCAAACTTTCCATCATCCAAATAGACTAAAAGCAGTTTTTTGTTTTATATAGATCATTGGCTATGTGGGAAAATACTGTGTTTGAAATGTTTAATTAAAATTTAGATGTTAGCTTTTTGTTTTATATATATATATATATCAAATATGTTAAGTTTCATGTCATTCAACACAATGCTGCTCACCTCCTTCAGTTGGGAACAAAGCTGGTTCAGGTTCAGCATTATGGGGGGACAGGGCTGCTGAGCTTAGAGATGGATCTGTTTGTCCTGGCACCAGGGGGAGGGACAACTGATTTAGTATGAATAGCCGCTAAAAATATGCCTGCATTTATTAAAGGTAGGGAGGTAAGAATGGAGAAACCAGCTCAAGTACGCTAGAATCTGAAAGTACACAACCGAAAAAAATCTGCCCCTTCCTTCAGTTCCTTACAGAGCCCCTCCTCCAACACACACAAATGCGCACATGACCAATGAGGGCACGAGATAAGTTTGTGCACAGATGGAAGGCTGACAGGCAGGTAGCCATCCAGTTATTTTAACCGGGCCGGCTCAGATGATTGGTCGTACTTTTTACAGAGCCACGGCTTCCACAGATGACATTTTTTTATGTATTTATTGTCAAAGCATTTAATATATTCATTGATATCGGGATGTTAAGAGCATTCCATGGAATATAACAAAAAGTGTTTCTGCAGTGAATTACCTACCCACCTTTAAATGTCAGCTAAAAGAGCAGTGAAATGGAAAAACTTTTGAATTTTCTGTAAAGATATTAACAGTAGCCTACTTAATGTCAGCTTAGTAAAAACAAAACATTAGCTAACAGAATAATTTCCACCACTCATGGACCACACCTTTTTTTGTGTAAACTGGGGACATACTGACTTTTGAGTCATGAGACATAGGTACAACACAAAGTGTAGGCTAAGTAACTAGCATCCTCCTCAACATGTTTCACTCTCTGCAAGTGCCTGGTGCCGCAGCCGCCTTTGGAGGCAGGACATACATTACATGTAAATAAGGGGCGTCGAAGACGGCCTCTTGATATTAACCTTTGA
>NW_011369945.1:17746325-17754902 GCF_000735185.1 Notothenia coriiceps
CTCTGGACTTGAGTCCGGACCTGAACCTGAATGTGAGTCCAGGTACACAGCACTACTCATGGACCACACCTTTTCTTGTGAAAAACTGGATGACATACTGTCGCCCTTTAGTCCCTCTCTCTTGTCTTTCTCTCCTTTCTCTTCTTTTCTTAGAGCCTAACTTTTTGAGTCGTTGAAACATGGTATGACACAGTACGTAGGCTAAGTACTAGCATCCCTCCTCAGTCCTTGCATGCTTTCACTCTCTGCAAGCGCCGGTGCCGCACCGCGTTTGGAGGCAGGACCAAACCATTACATGTAAATAGAAGGGGGTGTACAGAGGCTTTGGATAATTAACTTTTGGAAGAAAATAAGTTAAATGAATCGTAAGTTTAGTGAGTACTTTATCAATATAACGTTCTATTAATGTTAATTATTGAGGATTGATGGTTACTTACATTTTCTTTTCTTAATGTTCTAAACATTTTGGGGCCCCCGTCAGTCACGGGCCCTTTGAATCGTCCTAACTTTTCACCCCCTTATGGCGCCCCTGTGTACATATACCAATATACCGATTGAATCAAATATAAATGTCAGCCGAATTAGTGTTGATACTGCAAGGAGACGTATTGTGTGAAGAGAAATTGAAGATTTTGTTTAATTGCTGATATATTTATGATCCACGTCACATATTCAGTTTCGGCGGCAGTTATTCCTGTTTGTCTAGAAGTCCTCTCACCAGGCCTCTATAAATAGCGAACTACGGAAGATCTGTAATATTTAATTTCACCGAACCGTGTATTACAATGCCGTTATGTGATGACCTCCAAAGAGAAAAGCAAGCAAACTCGGAATAAAGTATTATAATTTTATTTTGTAAATGTTTTCGGATTTCACATCAACAGGAAGTCCAGTTAACTAACAATTTCCCTACTATAGGTCCTGATGTTTCAAAATAACTTGATTCTCCATTAACCTCAGATGAGATCATCCTCGCTATAACATCAGGACCTATAGTAGGGAAATTGTTAGTTAACTGGACTTCCTGTTNTGTGTGTGTGTGTGTGTGTGTGTGTGTGTGTGTGTGTGTGTGTGTGTGTGTGTGTGTGTGTGTGTGTGTGTGTGTGTGTGAGAAAGAGAGAGCGAGAGAGAGAGAGTTTGTCTGTGAGAGAGAGAGAGTGTGTGTGTGTGTGTGTGTGTGTGTGTGTGTGTGTGTGTGTGTGTGTGTGTGTGTGTGTGTGTGTGTGTGTGTG
This sequence comes from Notothenia coriiceps, assembly GCF_000735185.1. NCBI lineage: Eukaryota > Metazoa > Chordata > Actinopteri > Perciformes > Nototheniidae > Notothenia > Notothenia coriiceps. Next base: position 17,747,558 of record NW_011369945.1, read on the forward strand.
TGTGTGTGTGTGCGCGTGCGCGTGTGTGTGTGAGAAAAAGAGGGAGATAGATTTTGTTGAGGTCTCATTCAACTTTGAGCTTGAAAGGCTGATGATTTGCATAAACTGCATGCTGTCTGAGGTGCTCGGGGGTGGCAGCCATACTGAGAAAAGATATGAGGGAACATGAAAAAAAAAGAAAGCACGATCCTGCTTTGTGAAGCTGCAGGAAGAAAGAGGAGGTTTGAATAAGAGAGAGGGTGAAAATTGGCAAAGAAAGGGTCTTACCATGTCTCCCAGTGGGATTAAATTGTCCGGGAACCTCTTTATATATAATTTGGTGAATCTGGCAGCGGCATGGCTGCGGGCTGATCTCACATCAAGCTCCCGCCTGAAATTCAGAAAAAAGAGGACAATGTGCTGGGATGATGCAACCAGTTGGAGAAACGTGTAAATGCTAAGAGTGAACATCACTTTATCTGACTCTATACATGTAAATGTTGAATTGCAGAGCTTATTCAGATTTCTTATGTTTATGTCTGTTTTAATTTTTTAGGAAAGGACCATAATGATGCAGCTGTGCAGCGGAGGCTCGTCAGAGCGTGTATCAGCGTGTTAATCACACGGACTCACCGGACAACACATGGGGCTTTGTCTCTGTGCGACTCAGCTGCAAATACAGCTCAAGCCACAGTTCATATACTGTCTGCCATTAAACCTTTGCATAAATGAGTTTTGATTCTGAAAAAGAACATATTCTAGATATAATTATATTCAAGTGTTAAGTCTTTGCTTTTTGAGAATTACTTTTGAAAAATGTGTAAAAATGCAAATGGATTTGATTGAAATGTGAGCTTTGATTGATGACACAGCTTCAAGTAATATGGACTTTGTTTTTTGTAGTTGAATATGTGTGATGTCATCCGCATTTGGATGAACACATGTCCCTTAAAATGCTGCTGTCTCTGTTCATTTACAATTTGTGTAAGTTAATTTATTAAAATGGTATTATAGCATTTGAGATTATCAAGTGATCTGAATTACATGTTTTGCTCTTCCCTTAATAAAATAAATGTTTGAGAAATATGAGTACTTTGTTATTATTTACAGTGTTTTTGGTTATCAGCACCTTGGACAGAGACGTTTTAGACTGCATGTTACATTTGTATAAAAATGACTCTTGAAACTGCAGGGTGGTACAAGGAAGGAAATAATCTTTTTTATATAAAAATAGACGATACAATGTGCAATATGTTTACCGTATACTACCACCTTTAATACTTTCACCTGGTCGCTATATTTCTTTACTGTTTCTGGTACTGGATGTTTATTTTGTAAATTGTGTTACTTTTCACATTTTCTGCATGCTTCTTAAGTTATACTAAGCTACCTTTGGCTCTACTAACGTGGGAACAGATGTAAATGTCCCCTCTGTTGGACAAATACAGGCATTCTGATTCTGAAACCAGGGAATAGGTAAATACTGTTGGTAGAAAAGGGTCCATGAATGAAAAATTGCACACGATAAGTGATGAATAAATGTAAACTAAATTTATATGTTGTCTGAAACTTTCAATACAATGTTATTAAAATGAGTTTTTAAGCTTAATCGTAGGCCTCGGCTAAGTGTCGCACTAACTTGCTCAGATTTAGCCATCTGATAAATCCTCTAAAAATGTTATTAAAATAACATATGTAACGAAACATATGAATTCAAAGAAATAATATAAATAATACAAGCCTAACTTAAGACCTCACCTCTCATCTGTACCACAAATCAAGTCACTTTTACATCTTTCTCTAATGTCATTCAATAATGAGATGATGTAATCGCACATGATGGCATAATTGACCGGCTTTTGTGTAGTACTTCACGTCTGTTGTGTTGAACCTCAGATTAGTAAACTGCCTCCCACATGGTGACGACCTGGTGTCCGCAGGGCTGCAGTGTGCTGCCGGACACAGGGAGCACGACCTCTCACTCTCCTGGGACACAACTTGACCCGGGACAAGCCGACACACACGTGTGTGTACCAGTTCCTCTGATTCTTCAGTTACTCTACCCAGCGTATTTAAATAAAGTCACACAATCATGTTGCCATATATTACGCTTTCTAACAGCAGAATATCGTACTTCAGTATCTCATATAAAAAAAATGATATATCGTTTTGTGAAAAATTATGTACAAGTGTGTCTTTGGCCTCTCATAGGAGTCAAAGGTCATGCTAATTTGTCTCCTATTTTTAAACCACAAGTGGTGACATGCATGTATTTAATACTGAGGGAGAAACATTACTTGGTGACAGTTTAACATTTGTTTTATCAATCAATCACATTTTATGCATAAAGCCCAATATCATATCACACATCTGTCTTTGCAGTCTGTACTGCATACCACACCCTATCTGAGACCCTCACAGTGCACAAGGAAAAACCAATGCAATGCAATATGCTAATTCATGGCGCCTTTTATCCATGGTTTGGACATTTATTTATTTTCTAATACAGGAAAGCTGGTTGCAGTGCACAGTGATATTTCTGACCATTGCATAAAGAGAGTCAATAAAGAAACCATTGTCAACACTTGGTGTGGAAGAACTTGACAGTCCTGCAAAGAGCCCTGACCATAAAGCCTCATCACACAGATTCAGATAGGAGGTTAGCAGCATATTAAAGCCAATGGTTTTGCAATGAAATATCAAAAATCACATATTTTCGGTAATGTAATTTTGCTCTCTCATACACATTTAATCATCTGAGCCTGATGTGTATTTGACTAGAGGAACTCATGAGCTGCAGGTGTTCTCTCTCACGGCTCTCAGTGTGAATTCATTCATTAATCCTGCGCTGTTCTACTTGTCAACAGATGGAGATAGATGTTGTCTATTGTTGTACAATTCACCAGAGGTGGCATTATTCACCAAGGCTGAGAAATACAGTTTCAGGCTGCATGCAACGAACAAAGCTCACTCTTATATGTGTTTTTTAAGCTTTAATAACCTTAAACTGTTTGTGACATCCTGTTTATTTACACATACAATATGGAGAACAGGCAGTAGTTTCCATTCCATTCAAGCTTTCAAAGGGATCAAATTTGGCACTGAGTAAGATCATTGTGTACATTTGGTTTTCGCAGTAGGAAGTGAGACGTTCAGAGTGAGCTCAGACAGTAGGCAGCTGTAGACTAGGTTTGTGTCTGTGGAGGGCTGTAGATGATTGTCCCGTCATTTATATCTTCCAACTCAGTGAGCTTTAGGTCTTGTACTCGCGTTTGCATAAGAATAGAATCAGGTCCTGTGAACTTCCCCAACCTATTGACCCAGCTCCCCAGACATGAATGGCTCTGCTATGAGGCTCCCCAGCCTCTCCAAAAGGCTTTAACCATGCCTTAAGTCCCAATCATGGTAATTTAATATATCTTAAGCCCCTGGCTGTTTTGCTGAAGCCCCTCTACAGTTTGTTTTAGGCATTCTGTGCTTCTCACCTCATCAGCACTATTCCCTTATTTGGCAAATTGAAGAGGCTCCTGTGGCACCACAAGTTCCCTTTCAGTAGCCAAAAAAGCAGAGATTCCATATAATTAGAGTTTTTACTTATTTTCATTAATTACTCAGATTTATAAGAAAGAGGAACGTTTCACCAATGATTCACAGCTGAATAACTACATGATGAAGCTGAGTCTTGTATCATATTAAGGGAATTACCACTAAATATGAGCATATTTTTAGTTGCCATTTTTATTGTATTGTTGGTTGCTTTGAAGGATAAGATGTCAGACTTACAGGCTGAGTTTGTCCTAAAATTATAACATGCATGTGGGGTGCAGACAAACAGAGACACAAGTGAATGCATACCAATTTGGCCTAAATGAACACACATGAACCTGGACTCCAGAGGGTTAAAGCAGGTGTCCCATGCGTGTCAAATGTACAGGAAGGGACCTCTTCAGGAGAATGGATGGTGTTTTAATGTCAGATGTCATGTTTCCTTATTGCAAATCAATCTAGTTCTATATTTGATGCGCTGAGAAAACACAAACTCATAGAAAGGCAGAAATATCTGTCTGTCCGCAATCTAGACGGATTAATCAATTCCTTAATGCAACACTAATGCAACCAATTATCCGAGAAGAATTACATTAATTTATATGACTTAACTGGAAGGTCATTCAATTGTAATACAGTCAGTGTACTTTTTATGCATTTAAGTAATTATAATAAAATGTTTGGACTTCGGGTTAGCATATATTACTTAACAAATCAGATGGATGGATACATTTTAAGTTATGAAGTGAAATGTTCCTTCTTTTTCTCTCTGTTGATATCCTAAAACACACCTTTCATAGATATATTTAATTTATTATTTTATTTCCATAATGATTAAGTCTTATTTCAGCTCAAGCAACATGCAATTATCCCAAAAGGTTAATATCATGTTCATACATTATTAATTTGTAAGACGTGTTCTTGAATTATTTGTAGCTGTTCTAATTTAAAATGAGCATCCATCTAATTTATAGGAAGAGGCTGGCCACACATGAGAATGTTTTCATGTGAGTAAAATGTTACTCAATGTACTGGGTGATTCAAATAACACTAAGTAGCTCATAAGAGAATGTAACACTTTAAGGGACTACGTTTTGGTGACAGAAAATAAGTATGATAACTTTTTTAAGAGCTTAAATTATCAAAATCCTTCACTTACATTTAGTTTGGAAATATTTGAGTATCATATCAGAAATAGTTAGAGGACCACTCACGTTCTTCAAACATAATAGGTAGGAAGCACAGCACTCATTCTACTTCCAAAATATGGACCGAAAAAAAAACGTCACATAAAATGAATTGTGTGTTAATAAATGTGCATAAAACACGACCAGCCTGTGTCGGAGTGGCACCACCTGCTGGAGGTCTTCTCACCTGCATTTACTTTACTGCACCCACACACACAAAATCCATTTGAAAGGTATGTTTGTGTCCTCTTCCCTGTGAAGGATCTTGTGATGCTTTTGCAATTGACAATCATCTCCAGCGACATAACTTGTGGCTCTGTTTTGGTAAAAAACAAGAAAAACATGGATGCATACCTATTGAATTTGATGAATAAAGAGACACAAAAAACGAATTCAACTTTAGGTATTGTTTATACCTCCTGCCGATTAATAATAATTTTATATTTTTAGACAGAGAATGGATTTATTTTCACCAAGGTTAACAGAGGAGTGTTTAAGGATTCTGGAAATGTATTCAAAAAAAGGGTTGACAAATGTGTTACTATATTTTTTAAAGATCAATCTCCAAGGAAAAATGTAAGATTTACTTTGTGACTTGAACAATGGGAAACGGAAATAGACAAAGAGGGACTAGTTTATCTTTACATAACATTACGTTGTGGAATCTAAAGGCTTTTAAGAAACTTTGTGAAGAAAAGAAGATGTATCTAAAGGAACTCAAACTACACATTGTATATAGTAAAGCATTTTCAGTCCTCCATTATAGTCATTGAATGCATTGCATTGTTTTAGTTCACTGGGATGGCTGATGAGCTTGGAGGATGGGGCACACATTGATATTTTCCCAAAGAAAGAGATGGGACTCCTGAAACAAGGACCTCATCAAAGTTTCCGACACAAAAACTTCCAGCTCTGCACACACAAAAAGCCCTGAGAGAAGAAATGTGTACAAAACAACAAAGCACACGTTTGTTTCTCTTCCCTTCACATCCTAATCAAAGCCTCTCATTAACACGGTTTCTTTTCAGAAAGTGTAGATCAAATAGTAGCAATTATCTGTGCAAACTTTGATGAGGAGGAATCCCATGCACGCATTCATGGCTGCACATTCGACAATAATCTGGGTCCAGGGCCTGGTTCACTGCACAACCAGTGCTCGGTGAGGCCCACTCACCTCAAAATATGAATGATCTCTAATGAACGTCCATACAATGATCCGTGCCAAAAAAAAATTGCAGGACACACACACACACACACACACACACACACACACACACACACACACACACACACAGACACACACACAAACACACATATATATATCTGGTTGGTTTATAATAATAATTTGAGAGTATTGACATTTTAGTGAATTCACTAGGTAAGACAAATTAATGGCGACCAGGGGCCTCATTTATAAAGGGATATACGCTCAAAAAATGGCGTACGGCAGTTTCTACGCAATATTTGCGATTTATAAAATACTAACTTGACGGGAAAACGTGCGGTCCTCCACGCAAACTCTAACCCATGCGTACGCACTAAGCACAAAAACGGGGGAGTGTGTGTGGGGAAACTGCGACACCGTTGGCAGAAGGAAGAATGGAGAGAAATATGTGGAAATAATACCATAAATAAAATGTTACCTCTCATTTATCATATATGAAGAATTCATTTTCAAACATTGATTAAAGCCAATCTTAAAATGATTTAACAAACACCTGTTTAAAACTCCTCAGTGCACACAAAAACATAACTTGGAGAAATAAATAAATAAATACGGATATGTTATTTAAAACCACCTCGAATATGTTGTGTTAATGTTATGAAATGTTTTCTCATAAATTATGCGGTAAGCAGGAGGACATAATTACGTCTAAACTGACGCCGTTTTGCATTTCTATAGGTTGTAGATACGAGCAGGGTTTTATATATGTTTAATACATGTTTAATCGTGTTTTATGCCGTTTGCCAAGACTTGATAAGTCGNACACACACACACACACACACACACACACACACGGCTTAGTTTCCCAGGCGCTTTTATTTCAGTTTTTAATTTGAAATCCTGTACTTCATTACAGGTAGCCATAGTAAAGTGAGGTGTAGCAAGACGAAGTGTGTGTGTGTGTGTGTGTGTGTGTGTGTGTGTGTGTGTGTGTGTGTGTGTGTGTGTGTGTGTGTGTGTGTGTGTGTGTGTGTGTGGCAGGGCGGTGGCTGGAAGTGTATGTGAAGAGTGATGTTAAGTGGTGGATGGATTGACACTAGAGTTAGTTCGGGAGTGTGTGTGTGTGTGTGTGTGTGTGTGTGTGTGTGTGTGTGTGTGTGTGTGTGTGTGTGTGTGTGTGTGTGTGTGTGTGTGTGTGTGTGTGTGTGTGTGTGTGTGTGTGTGCATGATGAATGTGAAATTCTTGGTGTTCCCAGGGTCTGGGTGATGTTTGAAAGGCCTGAGGGGGGCTGGCTATGGGGGGGGGTTCATGTGCCCAGCTGTTGGGGGGGGACCCGAGTCTCTCTCTGACAGGCTGTCCTTTTCACCAGCACATAGCCAGGCCAAGCAGACCGCTACCATAACAACGCCACAGGCCCTCTGTCATAGCAACGCCATGCAGTCACTGCAGAGAGGCGGGGTTTTTTTT
>NW_011369945.1:17754928-17799932 GCF_000735185.1 Notothenia coriiceps
TTTTGGGGGGGGGGACAGAAGTGAATGAGGAGTCGAGACGTTTCCACCCCTGTGAACTTGAACTTGACTGACAGTCTGAACGACTGGCGGGGCAGAATGGAAATCCATTCCTAGAGATATTTTCAGTGATTCAGTTCCCACAATCATTTTTTATTCTGTTAACAAATGTTTTCTCTTAATCCTGTCTGGGGGCTTGTGAGGGATCAATAAAATTAAGATAAAGTGATACAAATGTGACACGAAATGTATATAATAGACTGTTGCCTTGAGATAAATTGTTTGGTCATATTTATGAAGATAAAGTGTTTAATTGCAATTGCATTTCTGTTTGAATTGTCCTGTAATTAAACAAGGAAACAGATTGTTATAATATCATAAAGTAAATTAACAAATACAACCACTACACAAACTAAAAACCGTGTAATAATGATGATAATATTAACATGAACAATTGGAATAACTTACTTAACTATGTATTATTAAAAAACATGTTTTCTACTTTTTTTAAATGTGTGTACGATAATGTATTTTAACAGTTGACATGAGTACAAGCTGCAGCTCAATTATAATGTGTCTAATATGTTATCTCCCTCTCTCAGGGTCGCTGTAACCTGCAGCATGTTTGCTCCAACCTAAAGCCTATGAATGGTGACTGGTCCACATCGGGGGTCTTAGCTGCCCAGACCCACTCGACCATGGGAAAAGAGGGAGCTGTGAAAGGTCCCCTGTCGCCGTTACAAAGCCAAGAACAAGCCATAGCAGGATAATCACGTTTATCCCCAGATTAAGACAGAATTGCAGCTGCGGTGTCCTTGTGGGGGGAGAGGGGGCTGCAGGGACGTAAAACATACAACGTCCTTCAGCCCTGAGTCCTTCAGGTTCTGGTGCTGAGGTACGAGGCTGTTTGTCCTGTTTGGATCAGGATGCGCAGGTTATACTGTGAAACCTGGGCTTTGTGAGAGTGAGGTCTCACAACAGAAAACAAAACAGCTCTTATAACAAATGACACCCAATGCAGCATACTTCAACAAAGTGTGAATTCAGTGTAATTTACCCCAGTAACACATTTTAGAGTATTTGAATTTTAAAGATTTTATGCTGTTTTTTTGTTATTTATTCATATTTTAAATATTTTTTACGTTTGGTTTTATTTGATCATATTGTCTTCTTATGTCCAGTTCCAAAGTTGGATGTAATTACTTCTGGCTTTCAATTAATTTGAATAATAAATTGTGTGTTATTTGTGTGTTGTTTATGAATTGTTGTTTTGAGAATAGTTACAATTCATCAGTCTGAGTCTAGTAACATGAATCAAGGATGATCATGTGACACAATGGCCTCTTTCTTTTTCATTAACATTAGTTCTGGAGTGAGACCCCACAGCCATACACTGACTGTGAGAGAGTCAGCACAGACATAAAGAGGCAGGAAGACAAAGGGGCAACTTTTCCAGGAGACACTCTCATGGCTGCGGTGCTAATGCAGGCATCTGCCACTGTCTGGTCTGACGTTCCCACCTCACTTCCCGCCTTGGCTTCACTGCAGCGCCCTCTCACATATAACAACGTTGGGAAAAAGAAGTGGCAGACCTTTGTCAAGTGCTCCTTTCACAAAGCAGCCATTGTGGAGCAAAGCCAGGATCAGAATGATAATGTGGACGCAGACTAATGTTTACCAACAGGTCTCTTGCAGCTGCATCCAATCAGACGCTGCACTGTGTTTGTTCATCAGGAGACAAAACAACAACACTTGTTTTTTAAGTACAAACACATTACATACTAGGCTGATATTAAAGTCAAACGGAGTAATCTACATACAGAAATGTTTAAAACTCTGATTAAAACTCATTTTAATCAAGCTCTTTGGTAATCACAGTGTTTTATTGTATGAGCTCATATATTATCACCAGGCTTCACACCTGCCCCTCCCCCAGCATCTTGTCTAATTACAGCCTGGTGTCTAATAAAGGAACAGTACCCCTTTTTATTTTTCAAGCAAATCCTTGCCTTTGTCAACTAAACTGCAACGTTTCAACACAGATATTTTGTCTGAAAGTAGGTGGTGTGTTGAATATGACAGGTCAACAGCATTACAATTTAAAATATGAAAAGTAAGAGTTTGTTCCAATATGGACATGCTTTTACTGTTTCGGGAAGGTATACTTTCTAAAATTAATCTTTAAACTATCATTTAATTATTGTCCATGTATGACCTAACACGAAATAATTACATATTAAAGGATTCAGTATTCTCCCCACAGGAGTTTAAATCCTGGCAATTCCCTTTTTCATGTTTCAGAAAATGAATATTTGACAAATTCTTATACAACTTCTGGTGTCAGGTTGATTTTTTTTAGGGCAGGTTGGATGGTGGCAGGGGGAGTAGGACTAATGATTTTATGATTTTTTTAATTTTACAAACCAGTTTGCAGGCTGCATTTAAAAAAAAAGGCCTTAGGCAGAGCATAGACACAGTTCAGGTTTTTAGGGCGAATCATAGAAAATCTACATAGCCTACTGCACCTTTATTAAAAACGCCATTATAATTGACTGTTCATTTTCTCTGTCTACAATTTAAATATTCATTTTGTTCTCCAGACGGGCAGATAACAGCGGATGAAGGGGCGCTGTGTGCTGCTGCGCCTTTAAATACTCTCCCCTCGTTTCTATGCAATTATGTTAATATGCAGAGCTTGTCTGGCTCCTATTCATTATCGGCTGGACTTGCGTGATTATTTCCTTTATTTTCCATCTTTGTGAGGCCACTTTTGGGTTTTTTGTCAAGCCTGCTTTATCCCAGCACAGTGAAGGTCTGTCGGAGGGACCAACAGAGAGCGCTCAGAGAGACTTTCTGCAGAAGCGTTCATGTCGCCGCACATTGTGAGAGCTTGATTATTCCCTCTGTTTCAACACTGCGGATAAAACACACCGCTCTGTCAGTAAGTAGCTTGTTGTCTCTGGGCTGTATTTGTAAAATAACCCGGGTAAATTAGCCCGGATTTTTAATGACAAATATGCAATTGCATCGAACTGTAAATACACAATTAAACCCGCAGATTAGGCCTTGTGTTTGTAAAGGTGAAACTAATGGACTGATGTTTAAAATGGCGGTAAAAGAAGAGACATATTCTTTCTAATAAATCTTCATTAATCAGCATCTGAGCTGTGGTCTTTTTGGAAAAGTGTATAAAATGTAAATGTGAAATAAAGGCCTCCTGCTCCAGTCGGACTTCTTTATAATTTGTTTATTGCTTATTAACGAAAACTCATATCACTTTAATCTGCACTGCAACACCGCTTTAATGAGGAATCTTGTTGAAAAATATATGTTCATGTTGATGAGACAAATGGTTAGTGATCTCTACACCTTAAACCTAAAATGATAAACAATAATTATTACGTTTCTTCACTGATTGGCTCTGTAGAATATTAACAAAAGGAGACTGTAATTAAGGCCTTCAATTATCTGCTAAAAAGGAGCAGTTCTCGCAAATAAGTTTCATATAAGGGCCCTATTCAAGGCCTAACAGGGCTTATTATCTACAATATTTTTAAATAATGATAATTCAAATAATTACAGTAAATGCAAGCTAACAATATTTTGGGCTATTTATTTGAAAGGTGATGCTGCTGTCTCTCTTTTTTAAAGGAACAGGTAAATACAGGCAACATACAAAAGCATCTAAAGGCATACAGTGCTTTCTGTTTTCAGTGTTAATTATTTCATTTTTACCTGCCAACCTTTTCAATAAAATCATTAATTTAGATATTTTATATATCCATTTATTTTTGCCATTTTGATATGAGTGTAATCTGACATAATGAAGATGTGGTCACATTAAATCTGACAGGTGATTGCAGGAATTTCTTAAACTGTTTTATGACCTTAAAAGGTACAGAGTTTAGAATACCACATGTGGATAAACAGATGTCTGTGAATATATTGAATGTAATTTTTTAAGGATCTGTTTTACTTACTTAAAACAAAAACACAATTTTAACTTGTAGTATCTGAATCATGGTTTTATAATTGTAAATGACTTGTCTGCTAAAGGCTACATCTGCAACACTGTTTTGTTTCTCTAAACTTCTGAACTAATAAGACTCATTACTATTTCCACATGCACTTGTGACCTTAGGGTATCCAGGAACTTCAGCTTTAATAAAATCAAATGTCATAAGATTGTTTACCAGTCGAATCACTGATTCATTCATTTACGGTTCAATCACAGAATCGGTTTATGTACACTGACTCATTGAGTGACCTTTTACAGGGCTCAGTAATGTGACCTCACTAATTACATGTGGCTACATCTCTTAGTTAGTGAGATGACACCACAGAGGAGACGTGTTGTAAGACGGGAAGCCTTAAAGACAGCGCTGATTAAAGTCTGACCCACAGCTAACGATGGAGCATTTAGAGCGGCTGCTGTGTGCCAACACAACCATTTTAGAGGCAGCAGAGAGATTCCGTCAAGATGGCTTCCATATAGACAACATGATGTTCTGGCAGTGAAGGAGGTCTAGCCTGCACCGTCCGACACAGGCTTTGTGTAGTTAAGAAGTCACTGCTTTGGACATTATTTGAGTTTTTCTCTGCATTTCCAACACCTTGTATGAAATTGTTGCCAGCACATAACTGCTGCACATTGTGTCCTTACATGAAATGATTCCTGTAATGAATACAAAATATTGTACCCTCTGCTGTAATGGGATTTATGTTGTCATCTCATGCAAAGTCCCCGAGAATAAATAAAATAAATCTCCTTAAAATGTTCTGAGTAATTTGAAATTAAATGATTGGTTTGGGAAATATAGAAATTAGGCCTCTTCACACCAATTTGATGGTTTTTGTATCTTATCAGTCCCATGCAGACTATTTTCTTTTGCTGCCTATAGCTTGTACTTTTTTTGTAATTATTTGTGATATTTCATGTTATTTCAAATATACAGGACAGGGGTTTGGGAAGCAATGTGAGGTCCTCTGGGTCACAGTGAATATAAATGTTGCTTAAAATATGTCTTCTAGCGTAAAAAGATATACAACTTCCAAAGTTATGCACATCTAAAGAGTTATGCATCATATTTTTGCATTAAATGTGCAGTATTGACAGCACACATTTACTATGACCAGGTAATAAAGTCTATGCGTTTAAGGGAAGTGTGCTGGGACAGCAACATGTATGGGTGTTTGAATACATAAAGAAGGGAAGAATGTCTAAATAATTATTCTTATATTTCCCCAATCCCCATAGATGACAGAAGAAAATCCTTCAGAAAAGTTATGTCCTTTGACAGGTTAAATCTCACAAACCAAAACAAGAAAGAGAAAGAGTAAATATTGCTTGTGCAATCTTATTTGTGTGTGGCCTCTAAGATGGGTAAACACATGATGTCTGATACTGTTTGAGAGGCTGAACAAGAAACCAAAGTGAAATTAGATATGTATGAAATCAGTAAGCATAAGAAGGGATATTTTCAAAGCATATTACACAGGGGTGTTTAAGCGATTACAATAAAATGCCATAAAACTAGTTTAAGGTATTTTTGCATGCAACAAATAACTATTTTCATTGTTGATTGATCTTGGTTTACATCAGAAAACAATTTCCTGATGCCTAAAATGATATCATAAAAGTGCCCATTTTGTACAACCAAGAGTCCAAATAAAAGCGTAACCCACCTGAAAAGACATGATGTCCTCGGGTGTTTGTCTTTGTCTTTTCTCTCATTAACACAGGAAGCTGAAGGTTTGGAGGTCATTCCTACTTTCGGTTATCTAGCTTTATGATGGAGGTTTAACACTCATACAGCTAGATAACCAAAGATAGGAACAGGCTCCATTGTTGACAGAAATGGCAAGTCTGAAGCTGCCTGGGAACAAAGAAAATGATTACAGAGTGAATAATACCCTAATTACTTTACTTTAACATGGCATTGGCTTCAACCTAAACTGTTTTCAACCAGCAGAATTAGGTTTGGGAAAACTATAATATCTCATACTAAACATGATTTCACAAATGTTTCAAAACCAACTGAAATTAGCTTTTTTAAGCTATTCATACAAAGACAAATATTATCTTAATACCCATTCAAACATATATCTGGCAGGTCTTTCAAGTAATTGTTTAACATTTTAGATTAAACCATTCACTCATCCTATGACTAACTAGCTACCTATGACCAAGTGAGGTAGAGTGACAGGCTGATGACAAGCATTGTGGAAACCATATTGCACTTTATGTTGCTAAATAATACTGTACATTAAATCCCCCCTGCTTTGCAATAAGAAGGGACCCAAGCTTAACCCCTTTAGCTCCACATATGTGTTTTTATTAAAGCCCAATCTCTACAGTAAAGATGTAATTTAAAAAAACAACAACTATAAAACCTATATTTGGGATGTGGACACTTTCAGAAAGGCCATACAGGCCTGAATTCCTAATTTATGAAAGACACTATCTCTTAGTTTCTTCTGCTTTTCCAAACGAACTGGGATTATTCTATGGATATCATGCTGATTAAATTATGCTGAATTCTTAGGCTTGAGGATCACTCAATTTTCCAACTCATATCTATACTTTTCTTTCTCTAAATTGACCTTCATTCTTTTATGAATATATATATGGATTTAAATTATAATCTATTTCATTTTAAAATAACCTCGTGATGAACTCACGCTTTTCTTGTCAGTACGTCTGACGTCAGTCGTTTTAATTGGGGAGTAAATGCATGGCATGCGTCACTTTCTTTGAATATCTAGAAAACTCACAAATTACATAAATAATAATAGACCTTTATAAATTAACAAGTCCAAAATACAACATACTTGAGTTTGTGTCTATAGTCCATTTCAGACATGCAAGGCACATCAATAAAGCTCCTAATGGGTGTGAAGTTGTCTATTGACTCAATCTACTGGGGCTCTCGGTTTAGCAGGCTTTAATTGTTACCATAACAGCCTAATTGTGCTTTTGTCAAATAGGTCAACCCGTATCTTATAGATTTACTCCTTGTGAGATTTTACTGCAAAATACCTAAAAAGTAATATTGACCTTATCTGGCTTTAACTATGAACCCTGAAGCATTAGACTTGGACATAACATGGTTGAATTAATGCAGTATGAAACACCCTGGTCCTAAAATCTGTCTAAGGCCAGAGCATCTGCAGGCTGACAATGAGATGCATTCATTTAAAAAAACATGCATGATGTGGAACAGAACCACCTAATCCAAAACACTCACCTCCACTCGCATCGTGTCTCCTGCATCCATGGAGACTAAAACATCCACATGTGGTGCTGCTGAGGACGGTGGGCAGCATCTCTCGGACTCCAGATGTGCAGGACGACACATGAGTTGGTGTGCAGCCTCGCTTTGACGAACAGGTGTGGATCAGATCAATAAATCCCACACCTCCTGCCGAGGCTGGGTGTCCGCGGCGGGTTGTGGGTGAGGTTATCCTTGTTCAATTGTGTTTGTATCCGTGTTCAGGAGGGTTTTCTCCAGCAGGTGGGACGGCCTCCTCCGCAGTGTGAGCAGCGAGGGTCCCTTCAGTCCGGGGTCCTGAGTCCCTGCCGGAGCCTCCAGTGATCTCCTCTCACCTCCTCGCTGCCTTTTCCCCCCTCAGGCTGCGCTGACGTCACACCGACGGCAAGTCGCTGATAACCAATCAGGTGGTCTCCCCGTGAGTGGAAGTGCGATGTTTAGAAATAGCTTGTATTAACAATGCACGAACCAATAGGAACTGTACTGTAGTGATATATGTTTATATATTTATTTGTATATCACCATGAACCCAACTGTTAAAATGTTAGTCTTAGTATGTATTCTGTCATTAAATGGTTTAGGTATTTCAATTGAAGTCCATGGATGATATGACATTGTTAAAAAGGAAATACAGCAACTGTTAATCAATAATATGTTGAAGTATGCGTTCACCACTTGATTTAGCTGTTTAAACAATACACTTTAGATTTGAAGCCACTATACAGAATTGGAAAATATCTGACTCTGCTGCCCCCTTGTGGGAGTGAAAACAAACACACAGTGGAAGACCAGAGTGCTTGGAGTTTTGCAAACCATTGTCGCAATTTTGAATTTCTCCAGAAAAAAATAAAGAACAAAAATAATTGTGTTCTCACCCACTGCCCGCACAGTACCCGACCCTGTGCAGGCAACAGTCCACAGGTAGATTCAGTTTTGTATGTATCCCTCAGACCAATGTTGAGTTTTCTCATCGTTCATCATCTCATACACATTTTAAAACTCAATATACATCAATGTTTGAGTCATTTACATTAAAGCCAGTCGCTAGAAATGTTTATCAGGTAATCCATTGCTTGCCCAGATAAGAAGGAAAGATACAAAACAGTTAAAAAACACACACAAAAAGCTCATCAAGTCTGTGCTCTCCAACCCCACTAGTATTTATATTTAGTAAAGAAAAACCTATTTTTGGGCAAAATCATAAGACCCACTGTACACGAAAGATTGTTCCCCAATGGCTAATATTTATATTTAGACTTAACTAATTACATGGCTATGGTTCAGACATGTTGTCAAAATTAAATGCATCATCTCAGCCCCTCAGTCAAGATGATCATCTCTATCCAATAATTAAAAAATGATTTGGCCCAATTCATGCCCCAATTTTTCCCAACTTCAGCTTTTTTTTCTAGACCATTTTAAGGTTTGCAATTATTTGTGTAATTATCCCCCCAAATGTAATTACCCATTAAACTATATATGTATTGTAATTCTATGTATATATGTACCTGTCTATCTATATGCTGAAATTCTCCTCTCAGGATCAGGAAAAGCTAAACTTAATTAAAAAAAAAACTTAAATAATTCATTGAATTTATTGCTCAAACAAATACATATGCTCCTTTAAAACTGCACATATTCACCACCAACACTTGCACTTTCTCTTAACCTGGTTTGGTTTCGAGTTTTAGTCCAGGGTGAAATAACACTGTTGCTGACCCTCATGGAGATGAGCTAAGAAATATTGGACTCAGGTTTTGAGGATATACCGCCCTCTGCTGCTCAGATTGTTTGACGCTCCCATCTCACAAGGTTGAATTTCTCTGCAAGCTAGTGAGAGACGACCAGGTACAAATGCTCATGTACATAATGACAAAAATGTTAAATGCAGATGAGAAAGCTTTGTCTTATTTGTTTTTTCAAAGGAAATGATCCTCTGAGTTTTTCATCAACGGATCCTATACTTTGGCTTGTTTGGGACATGAAAACAGAAACTAGGATGTTGATAGGGTAACCATCCTTCCAATTGAATGCAGGATCATCCCAAATTAGAGAATACATTACACTTTTCCTTTTTGAATCATTATTTTCATGCACTCATTATAGTCAAATGCATTGCTGATTATTTTCTAATTGATTTGGGACACCACATTATCATGGCAGAATGTAGTGAATGTTTATGTTGCAGATAGTAAATCACTACATGTGTCCACATCAGACACTTAGCATAAAAGTCCACATGCTGGTGGATGTTGAAACATTTCTGAGTATTTACCTCCATCTTGTGGAACATTTGCAAACTGGAGTTCCTCAAACCACATCCTGAATGCTGGTGTGTGCAACCGCAAACCATACACCTCCACGTCATGTCCAGCCTGAAACCGACATTTTAGGAAACCAAGGCCAACAATAATAAGAACTATGGAAACAACTTAATGCAAAAACATGTTAAAATCCTGAGACACAGTGTACGACTGAACACATTTCCACAAACCCGAAAGTAACATTGCATCAAAGCTCTAGCTGTATATGCAAAGACTACATTACCTCAGCCATTAAATACAAATTGCAAAAACATAATGTGCACAAGTAATACGGAAAAACATTTTAATATAAAATACTGTAGAAGGTCACAAGACTACATGTTTAGAGCACATCCTATGTTTGTCATGATGCAAATACTTCCTCTTGGTTCATGGTTGGTAGGACAATATACCTACAAATTCTGTATGACATGGAAACAAATACTTTACCTTAGTGAAAGTGCTTTATATAAAAAATTAGTGGGTGTCCTTGGTTATTAAAAAAATGTTATATACAAGTACAAAATCTAAAGGCAATTTATAGCACAAACTTTTCAGAAACAACACAAATCTAAGTGAAACGCCCAAAACTGGCAATAGACGTTTTTTTAACTCATGATTATAAAGATAATTTTGATTGCACAATGGCTGTAGAGTAATGACATTATTAACATTAAGATTGGTACCTTATAAGCCTCGCTTTTCATTGTGCAAATCTCCTGGGAAAATGAAGGCTTGGTTTACGGCACAAAGCTGTTAAAAATAAAATGCAGTGTGTCCTGTGGAGTGTTGCCAGCTGTTTGTAAATGAAAGAAGCCAGCACTAGCTCCAATAGACGCTAAATGTCATTGCGCATCATTTGCATAAAGCTTTGTAGTTGAGTCGTTCGGAGAGACTTCTGTTGGCAGAAAAGCTGTGGTGCTCTGCAGCATTGAGAATTCATTATAATAACATATATTTCAAAAATATTTTGTGCGTCTTTCCAAGTCAATAACTTTGCTGTTAATAGTAGGCTCTGAGGAAAATGAAAACATTGGTAACGCTGGGAAGGGAGGGGGTTAAAAGTTGTCTATTGCCACTTTAAGGGCCACAATACAGTTCTTTTCAGACAGGATTCTTCCGTACATCAATTAATGAATTGTTGGAAGTCAGTGGTCCAATGTTAAGGCTGGAGCGCCGCGACTCTCTGCGAGACTTCACCACAGGCATTGGGACCGGCCCGCCCCAGGACCCCGCCCCAGTTTGAACTACACGGTTAACAGGAACGTCCCCCGCTGCCTGGAGCCACAGCTCCTCCATGACAGCAGGTTCCTCTGTGGGGAGAGAGGAGCGCCTCCATGTGGACGGGAGGGGAGTGTTCACCAGCTCACGCATCTCCTCCCGGGACCTGCAGGCCTGGTCCGGGCTCCTGCCCCCGCTGCTGTCCTCAGGGAAGCGGGTCAACTTCTCCATGCTGTCAATGCCTGCTGCTCTTCCATCATATGCTACATCGAAGGACAGCACGTCAAAAGGAGAGTTAGAGCCGTCAGATAGGAATGCTACGACATGGAACTTACTGAATCAAAACCAATGTTAACATACAGATCTGAGGGCTAAATATCTGATCAAAGAAACAGAAAGCCAAATAACATTCCTGGAAGCAAATCAACGTTTACCTTAGACGGCAGTGATGGAAATGTAATCGATTAACTTAAGCAATATACTTAAGTGAAATGTTTGTGAACTATTTACATTTTGAGGCAACTTCTTACTTCTACTGAGCATTTCAGAGAGAAATGTTGTGTTTTTTTACTTAAACACATGTATCACACAGCTGCAGCTACTGGTTATTGTTTTTGTATTAACATTTTACATAGAAAGTCTGCGAAAATCAAACTAAAATCTTAACGATGATACATTTATGAAGTTAGTATTAGCTCATGCTGCTGCCTTGCTTGATTTGCATCTGTTTGGAGTGTGGGTTGTGCATGTCCTCAGAAAGGAAGGAAATGCATTGTTATGGTTAAAAAGCAAGAATACCTTCAACCAGAGTCTTCTATTCAACAACACAAAATATTAAAGATGTAACTTCAGGCTTTAGGAAAGTTGGGGATATTTAACTATTTTTTACCTTCTGCCATTTTAAAGAGTAAGTTGTTGTTTTTTAGAAAATAACAGGCGGATTGGTGGATAAAGAAAATAATAATTAGTTTTAGCCCAAAGGAAAGATGTATCTGATTCCTGGTTCCTCAGCAATACTCCAGTGAAGCTTTTCCCACACAGGCACAGAAGCTGATATGAATCTATGTAAGGATCTGAGGGAAACAAATGATCTTAAAAAAGTGGATGTGCCTCAGGATATGTGGAAGTGTATTTGCACTGAAGTCGTTTTTTTTGGCAAGAAGCTAATTATAGCTTGGATAGTCAAAGCCATCTTGCTGGAAGCTGTAAACACAATGATTATGTAATCATACATGTTAAAAGCAACAACACTTTTATCTGAATACGTGTACCTTTAATATGCTCCTTTGGGTGGCTGCCTGGACCACAGAGCTCCCTGAGTTTGTTGCTTAGTTCCAGGTTTGCTGCTTTGTAGTGGTTCAGCTCCATGCTGAGGTTATGAATCCATCCTTCATACTGCCGCTGCCTTCCTGCCAGGCCCTCGTCTATTTGGTCTGTGGGGCACACACACCATAGTATGCACATTTTGATTATTTTATAAGTTGATTATGTAAATAATGTAATAAAAAATATTTTCTAACACAAAAATTGAACTTTTCGCATTACCTTCAATTTCAGTTCTACCTGGTAACCTTAACTATGTCCAATTTAGACCAGAGTGATGATTTTATATGTTTTATGGTGGTGCAAGCACAAAAACACATGCAGGAAACCTTTTTAATTTAGTGAGAGACAATAAATGTATTTTTAGTCCATGTGACCCGCACCTCGACACTGCTGCAGTAAGAGCTGCACACTCCTCTCGTGCTCCTTCTGCTGCTGTGTGAGCCGGCGGTCGGTGTCCAGCTGGGTGCGATCCAGAGCGTTGTCCAGCCACTGCACCAGCTTCTGCTGCTCGTCCAGCTGCATCTCCAGCTCAGCCAGGGCCAGCTGCAGCTTACGCTCCTCCTCACGCAGAGTCACCACCTGCAGGAAACAGCAACACTGTTCAGCCTGAATATTGCTGAATGTATTAAGAGTCTTATCCAACAAGGTGTGGCACTGCTCAGCTTTAGGAAGGAGTATGGTCGTTTAATGTTATTGATGCTCAAATAACATTAGTGTGGTGTGATCAACCAGCCAGCTTTTTGATTGAAAGCAGTACATATCGCATTTTGTAATGGTTAAGTAGGCCGGAATCTCTTTTTATTTGTGTACAGACCTTGTCGAAGTACTTGCACAGCAGAGCTCTGGTCTCAGAAGCCGAGAGGTAGCTGAGTTTGGCCATAAGGTTCACCTCCCACTGGGAGAGCATACTGGCAGAAGCCCTCAGCTGTCTCTGTCTCTGAGTGATGGCCTCATTTTTGTACTCGATGGCAGCATCCAGAGCCTCGATCGCCTCGTCCAACTGGAAAAGTGTTCGCTCCTCCTTCAAATGTCAGAGGGAACAGATGGACTTAATTAGAGTGTGAACATTCAGTCAAAAACAGACATTATCACCGATTTGTTACGGCTAGTCATATTTCCTAATAGTGCCATGTAAGACATGAATTCAGGTTTGTTGAACAGAAATATCTCTTACTTTGAAATACAATTATATTCCTCTTGCACATATTAGAAAAGCTGTCTGTACCATAACAAAACAAAAAACAAATCCTATCCCTTCTTATATAGGTCTTTCTGTTGGTACTTAAACCCCAGAGCAGAGTCCTGCATCGGGTCGGGTGCCCGCGGGTACCCGACGGGTGACCCGCAAAAAAGGTGATTCACGGGTGGTATTTTTTCAAACGCTTTTTTCCGGGTTCGGTTCTGGGTAAAACAAAGATGATGCGGGTCGGGTCGCAGGTGTTGCATACAGGGCCGTATCCAGGATTTCCTAAATACCGAGGTCCAAATATGTTAGGGGGGTTCGGCGGACACCCCCCGAGATTTTGGGGATTTTCATGATCTAGTTAGGTGCTTTTTAAGTCCTGTGGGGGGTCACAAATTGGATAATATATTGATTTCAAACCATGTCAGTGGGCTGCAGCATCAATTATTTTTGAAAGTGTAATGCATAAGAATCAGTTGATTGTTACTATTAATGATCAGGACATGCAGAAGAGGCTAAAATGATCACAACACATTGTCAACATTCATTTCCACGTCTCTCTCCTTTCCATAACCTGCAGCCTCTCTTCCATCTTCTTTGGTCTCTGTCTTCTTCCTGTTCATTACTCTCTCTGTCCTCTACTCTTTCTCTTTGTTCAATCTCTCCCTCATTGTTCACTTTTTGCTCCTCCTCACTTGTCGCTCCTGCCAGTGAATCAAAAGCAATTCAGCAATTTAGTTCATTTCACTTGTTTGTTTGCATTATTTTTTTTATTTAAATCTGTTTTGTTTGATTCTCAAAAGAGAACAAAGATGTAAGCAAATTGTGTTTTAAACAATTGTAAGTTATTATGACATCATAACTGCAATAGATGTATGTTGTTTTACAATTATGCCTATTATAAATTAAGACTATATATAGATAGATAGATGGGGTTATTAAGCCTACATTATTTTGTGTGACTATACCTGCAGTTCCTCCATGACTTCCATCACTTTCTCTCTCTGTCTCTCTTTCTCTCTGCCTGTCCTGTCTCTTCCTTACCAAAGCTGAGCTTCGACTGACGTAGTCTTTTCATTATATCTGAGTCAGTGTAAAAAGTAAACAATACAATGTTATATCTCCATTGTTTTACTCAAATTGAAATGAAAGAAAAAAATTACAACGTTTGTTAAAAGGTAATCCTTCTGACATTGGATGAACGTATTTCACTTTAGCTCTCTAGCTAGTTTATTCACGCAATTTAAACCAAAGTATAGCTACAGCTGCAATATGAGTTAGTGTGCATGTTTTCGGACGTCCACTGACTAACGTAGAGCGTTCACACAGGATCTGCTGGTCATGTGATGTCCTGATGAACAGAAACACAAGCAGCCCGCTGGACTCAGATCTCTAGATACCTCATCACTCCTCCGCTGCTCCGATACAAGTCCGGGCTGCGGTGGTTTGTTGATACATGTTGTGTTCTTCTGTTTGCTTTAATCAAGGCTACGTAGTTGTGCACGTTCTACAAATAACCCCGTTTAGTGCAATAAATGCAACGAGTTAGTTACATACAGATGTAGCACCCCCATACGAACGGTGCAACAATTATTTCACAAGTTTTGTATCCACAGCTCGAAAAATATTACCGAGGTCCGGACCTCGGTGACCTCAATGGTAGATACGGCCATGGTTGCATAATAAATATATTAAAATAATAATAATTTAGTTTAATGTTTAAATCCTCAGACCTCTCCCCCGCGGGACCGCGCATAATCATAACCTCTGCAGCGCATCAATCTGCTTCTGAGCGCGCCACATTCGAAATGGCTGAGGTGAAGCTCTCTAGCGGAGAATACAGCTTTTTCAATAACACTTCCTCAAGAGCGAAATCCAACGTCTGGGAGGCTTTTGGTGTCATCCTAGACGGAGAAAATAACCAACATCCCACGCTTTTTGAGACAAACATGTTCTGCGTGTGTTAATAATTGCACGTTTTCGGTTCGGGTCGGGTTGCGGATCCTGTGCCGACGGTTGGGGTCGGGTTGCGGAACTAATTGGCAATATGTGCGGGTATCGGGGCGGGTTCGGTATTGCACGTCGCGGGTGCGGGGCGGGAGCGGGTCGTGAAAATCAGACCCGTGCAGGACTCTGCCCCAGAGTGATATCTGACCTCAGGTGAGAGCAGGCTGCCCTGCCGCAGCTTATCGTCCAGCTCCACTCTCTGTTTGAGCAGGGAATCTTTCTCTTGCCGCAGGTTGGAGATCTCCTGACGAATCTGTTGTGAGTCTTGAGCACTGCTGCTGCGAAGTTGTCCATTCCTATCACTCAACTCTTGCTCAAGTGACTCAATGCGCCCCGTCAGAGTCACCAGGTTTTGACTCAGTGCCTGGGGAGAAAATGAGTTCAAACATGTTCAGCATGTGATTGTTTTCTTTGTCACTGAATTGAGTTGTTTGTGGTTGTTTCTACCTGACTGGAGCGAAGCCTCTTTGTCTCCAGTCCGCTGCGTTCCTGCAGCAGGGCTTCCTTCTTGGCCAGGATTGTTTCTCGTTTAGTGAGCTCTCCTTCCAGATCTTCCAGTTCCTTCCGCTGGCCCAGTACCCGCTCCATTTCCTCATCCAGCCAGCGTTTTTGTTCCTCAATCTTCTGCTCACAGAGGGTCGAGACACAAAAAGCCAACCGGTCATGCGGAAATAGAGACACAGGCACACAAACTGAGGATGAAGGGGAATGACAGCCCAGCAGGAGAAATGTAAGGCGCCAAAATGACAAATGTGACACATTTTCAGGGGTGTTTTAAAGCAGTTTGTTTTCTATACATTCAAAGTGATTAGAGATATCATCTCCGTGAGGTTTCCACCTGTTGTTCTTCCAATGAGATGACAGAGCCGTTACTGCCGCTGCGTCTCTGCCTCTGGAAGGCAGCGACCTCCTCTGTCTTTATCCTGAGGATCTTCTGCTGCTGCTCATTTTTTATCTCAAGTTCCTAGAGAAGAGATGGAGAGGAGGAAGAAAGGAAGATAAAGATCAATTGCAGTATATGTTTTCCTACAAACCATTGGCAGACATTTGCACGTGGCCGGGATGTATTTTAGTGATTTGCAATGAACTACAACAAGCTTGGTTCTAAATGTAGTCATTGGGTTTCCTGATACTGTGCATTTAAATCATATTCAATATTTGTAATTAGCTACAATGACTTAAATTAGCCTTGGTTTTCTGATAAAACACCATTTGAAAATGTATACAAAATTATAATTTTGCATTATGTAGGGGTGAATCAGTCCAACTCTTATACAGTACTGATACTTTGGGTCTCAGCCGAGGTACCTTGACTCTGTGGGTTCTTCTTTGCATCTCGGTCTCCAGACGTCGTTTCTGCTGACTCTCCTGGCGCAGCCTCTTCTGCAGCTGCTCCTGCTGCGTCCTCATGCTCTGAACGCTTCGCTCCAGCTCCAACACTCGCCGCTCGCTCTGGGCAGGAAGGTTAGCGAGGCGAGCGGTGTCCCTCTGACGCTGACTGAGAACCTAACACAAAACCATAATACACGTTTTCAATTTCAGAAGGTCAAAACAAACATATAAATAAAGAATAGTGCAGTATTTTTGCATATCAGAAAAAGAGAATTAGTTAGACATCATTCTTTCAGATTAGGGCAGAACAATTATTGGGAATTTGATTGAAAAAGCAATATTTTGGACTCGTGTGATATCTGAATCGCAGGAGGCAAAATCTAACCCAACAACACCATCTTTAAAGTATTGTGGTGTTGCAGCTCCTTTTTGGGCCTATTAATTCTACAAACTTCCGAAAAAGGATTGTTTGGGAAAGATCAACGCAAAAATCCCGCCATGATCATTAATCATTTATCGAAAAACAAAAACAATGATGTGAAAATGAACACTCTCCAATATTTTGAATCAATTTTGATATCAGTCAAACAAATCACACTTCTATATTTTATCTAAATCCTGGAACCCTACAACGAATATCAACTCAAATCAGCATCATGACCTCCTAGTTGTTTTGCCTATGTATAACAAGGTAAGGCCTGTGTAATATAAAGGTATAAATACAGAGGTGTGGCAGTCCAACCTGGACTTTGCTCTGAGCAGCAGCTATCTTCCTGCGACATTCCTGAGCTCTGGTCTTGTCCGATGCGCTGACGTCCCTCTCTTGCCTCTCCAGATCCTGCAGCTGCCGTTGGGCCTCCTGCAGCTCCTGTCGAGCCTGAACAGCTTCACGCTCCAGAGCCGTGATCTTATGGCTGTACTGCTTGTTCAGGGCCTGAGCATCCTTACCTAAAAAAAAAAAATGTGAGGTGTAAAGACACAAAAGAAAACCTTTATTTGGAAAAGATTTAGCCAAGGAAGGAAACAAAATGGGAATCGTTACCCGTTTTGACCAGCTCCTTGATGAGCTCCTCCTTCATACGGATGGTGACAGAGAGCTCCCTGATCTTCTGCTGTGCCTGAAGAAGACCCCTGTCTGAAACACCTTCAAAGCTTTTCAGACTTTCACGCACAGATGTCTCCCCAGCACTGGAGTTGGCTAAACAGAGATTTGAGAGAAAACACTGGAGGTCAGCTTGGTGGTATCATGAGGAAGGTGACCGAGCTTCAAGAAGGCAGACTGTGAGATCTTCCTCAAGTATCATCACAGATCATTACGCTCTGTATTGTTTCTCAAATTCTATGTGGGTGTAAACTGGCTGACGTGTGAACATTGAAACACCATGTAGAGACTAATAAAAGGAAGCAAAAAACGACGTACATGCTTTTCTGGCTAAACAGCGGTGCTGGTCCGGATAAGGCAGAGAGATAAGACCTCTAACACCCACTGCTGGTGCTCCTGACAGCGCGTTCCTCCTGGTCCAGGTCATGTTCACCTGTCTGACAGAATTATAAACATTACACATATATTTCACACACATAACATGATCACATGTACTTTTTGTTTTATCAACACTCGATTTAAATAGTCTAAGTTGCAAGCCATGATTTCTTAGAAACATACTGGCGTCTCTCCAGGCTGAGGTCGTAAAGTCTGGCCTCTTCTTCTTCTGTGTCCTCAAGCTCTGCTCCTCTTAGGTTCTCCTGCTCCTCATACAGGCTACCATCCTGATCACCAAACATCCCATCACCAAGACACCCCACTGGACTGATCTGCACACACAAATAAACCCACAGATCAACACATTGGGAAGCTACATCATACTTCTATTTCTTACCTTAAACATACACACAAGGCCATAGGCCAAAGAACTAGCTGCTTGGTTACCTGTCTGTGCTTGCCTCCATTCTGACTGTGTACCAGGGAGCCGATAGGGGCTGTGTGAGGCCGGGGTCTCAGGTTATGGCCCAGGCCCGTCAGCCCTGGAGTGGACAGCAGACACTGCAGCTCTGCTATCAAGTCCTGTTGCTCCTGCAGCTTATCACTCTGACACAGAAGAAAATGAATCAAATAAGTAACAAATCAGCAAAGACAACAAAGCAAAAACTTGAAGTGAAAATCAGTCCATTACGATATTATATTTTCAGGGGTGCACATAACTTTCTCAGTGAGGTACTCAGATGAGTACCTGGAGTCAGAGTTTGGTACTCCAACTTCTGGCTCCACTCAAAGTTATGTGGTGAAGCCCTCTGTGTCGCGAACGTCAACGGGGGGGGGGGCTGCTAGTGGAGTACTTCATGACCACAGAGCGTGAACGTCTCCAGTGAAGGGGGGGGGAGTCTCCCTCCGCAGCCGGTTGACGTAGTTTTGGCACAATTCCGTTGTACAGACCGACGTTAACAGCAGCCCTGTCTGTGCACACGGAGACCGTCTCTGTCGTCCGGTGATCTAACCGCATTCTGGAAAAGCTTCACAAGTACGTCGGTACGCAAATGCGCTTCGTGACACAAGTGACGGTACGCATTTCAGATTGTTGCCGCGCATGCGTACCTGCACCCCTGATTATATTATATTCAGGATCACCGCACCCTATCTGACCCTACCCTGTTTTGACCAAGTACATACATATGTCATGCCATGATTACTCTGGGAAATGCTGCCCTAATGGGAAAACAGTATTAGAATTGCTCTGCATCTTACCTGCTGCTTGTATTGCTCCATAGCGTCCTCCAGAGCAGCTAAAAAGTCTGTGTTCTCTCCCTCCAGCCGCTGGATCTGTGCTTGAAGCATGTCCATACTTTCCTCTTTCTCTCCATGCTCAAGGCTCCACCTCTCCTCCGCAGCCTCTGGATCCTGAGTTAGTAACACACATAGTTACATATTTGTGGTGTGTACCTAGGGTTCTGACTAAAACCTTTTAATAAAGAGACAGACCTGGTTCCTCACAGAGGGCCAGCCTCTCCTCAACCCAACAGTGTCTTCATTGGAGCTGTTCTCGATGCCGCTGTCAGGTCCGGAGCCCGTGGTCAGTCCGCTGCGCTCCTCCTCCACTGAGCACAGCCACTCCTTCACTCTCAGACTCTGCTCTGCACTCAGAGCCCCTTCACTCTGCAGCTCCCGCAGCAACCTGGGATATATTTAAAATAGAATATGTGAAGGAAGGCAGCATCTCTTTATAATGAATGAAACTTAAGGAAAGCTCATGTCATAGTCATGCTGAGAGACAAGTAACTCTCCAGCGAATGAAGCCTCGTCAAGATGATACTGCCTGTAGCTTTATGCCAGCAAACATCACTGTTTGCCAGAGAGGTGCCATGTTTTACATATAAAAAAAACAGTAAACAAAGATGTCCTTTTATTTTAGCAGAGAGCTACACTCGATAAAATATAAAGTCATAGCCGGTCTCTGGCTGTATCTAAAATACAAAGGCAATGTTGATGTAAGGAGGAAATATGGCATTGCAAAGGTATAGCTTTTATTTCAATAGTTTTTTTAATGTCAGTAGAGTTGTATCACAAAAAGACATAAGCTACTATATATTGAGCTTTGGCTGAACAGATACTCTAACGTCCCGTCCACACAGCGGCGTACGTTGAAAGCTTCACCATTCACTTTGAATGGGGTGACATCACTTTTCGCCGAACTGCATTGTGGGAAGCGAAGCGGAGCTTTGCTGGCGTGGCTCGCTGCAAAAGTTGAGCAATGTTCAAATTTTGAAGCTTTGGCGGAAGCGTCAGCCAATCAAATCATATGCCAGTACAAGCTCTAGCCAATCAAACCGCGTGCTTGTGTGTCCGGGGCGGGAGATTCATGTGATTGGTTGTTGATCGAGTTTCAGACACGCCCGCTGGCAAGCGTCAACGCACTCCGCCGTGTGGACGCTGCGTAATACTTGTTTGTAGGATTTGGCCTCCTAATGGAATTTTCCATTTAATTAGGATATATTTTTGACAATTAGTAAAGTTAATATTATGGAGGTAATTTGAGTACCATTGTTTTAAGGAAATAACTGGGACCAACGGCTTATACATAGTAAATCACAAATCATCTTACCACTTAATAGAGAATGAAGTATTCATCTTGCACACTCAATGTGCTCTCACCTGTAGGCAGTGTCTGTGCACGTCCTGTAGTGGGCGCTCTGAGCCTGCAGTCTGCTGATCTCTCCCTCTCCAAGTCGAGGTCTCCTGCTTGGATCCGCGTGAGAAATGATGCGGGTCTCTGAGCGCTGGCGGTTTTCGAGGGCTCTGCGAAGGGCTTTTATTTGTTGCTCCAGCCCTTCTACCCTATCAGGCTCACGCTTGCAGTTGACCGTCGCCCGGTTCTGAATGTTTCTGGCCCTTGTGGCGTAGTTTAGTGTATTCAGGCTCTCATCAAAGTCTGACGAAGAGGGGCTGATGCAGGCAATCATCAGGGTTTTTGAATTTCCTCCCAAAGAGTCTTTTAGGATCCTGGGTGAAACAAGGATTATATGATCAACATAGTAGTAATGCCTAAATTCTAAACAACATCACACGTAAGGAAAAGGTAAACACTGTTAAATCCTGCACTGCTGCAGTAGTATATAAATTAAATGAGTATTTCCTGAGCTTATTCAAATGTACCTTGTGATTTTAGAATCCCTGTATGGTATGTGTGAGCCTTTCCTCTTGGGATCTCCGAGTGCTCCGATAACATTTCCCAGAGCCAGAAGTCCGCTGTTAATCTGGATACTCTCTTTCAGTCTCTCGCCGGTGTTTCCCGTCTTTAAGATGCGCTCTGACCCCGCGAGGTCAACAAAGTGGAACTTGGAAGACAACATTTGCGGTCCAGAATTTGCAGCAGACCCATAAAGGCGAGAGGCTCCCCGGCGCTGGTCCATATACACGGTAAAAATGGTGTGTGACCGGCTGGAGTTCTGATTCATCTGGGTTGCACCAGTGTGCCTGGCTGTGTTTCCTGACTCTAGTAAACTCAACACCTCATCAAGACCCTCCACCTCGCACTCCTTCACGCCATACAGAACTATGAAGACAGAGACAAAAAATGTAAAGCAGAATAATTCATAAATCAACAGTCAAAAGTAAAATGCTATTCAATATCACAACGACAAAGAGATTCTCAAAGTCAAATCTGGCTGTCAATTCTGTACCAATGTTGCCTTTATCCTCCCGGATGAGGATGTCCTTGCTGGCAGTCTCCACTTCCAGCAGGTCGTTGAACTCCTCTTTGTAGACCTCCAGATAGGAGACGCGGACAGAGAAGTCATTGAGGTCATTTTCATCCAGCAGCTTGAAGACATCTGCAACAGCCCTGGGGATGATACCCTGCTCCTCATCTCTAAAGGAACCTACAAACACAATTAGAAAACAAACTATTGGCAACAACTTGTTTGAGTAAAACTTGATTAGAGCAGTGTGTACTTTGTTGGACAAGACCAACTAATGTGCGATTGACTTTATGACCTTGAATAGTTTATAAAGTAAATCGCACATTAGTTGGTCTTGGACCAACTAAGGACTTAGCTGACAACAATTGAAGTGGACATTGGATGAAATAGATCAAATAAATCACTTACAGATATTAGCTTCCCCGATGGTGTAAGTCTTGCCTGAGCCTGTCTGCCCATAGGCAAACACTGTGGCATTGAAACCTTGAAAGAAGGCATCTATGAGCGGCTGAACAGACAAAGAGTAAACATCGTCTTGGCAGCAAGTTTCTTCAAAAAGGTAGTCGCAAAGAAAGTGTCTGTCGTGACCCAGAGTAACACGACACAGCTCTGAGTCCACGGTGATGCAGCTCTCGTGGCAGTGAAGAAGCTCTTTGGGCAGCAGGGGACGCACTCGGACAGCTACTTGAACTGCAGAATAATCCCCTCTGCCTTGGCCACTGGGAACCTTGGGAGACATTTCTGCTGCTCCGCTGAAGCTCTTCTGGATTCCTCTGCTACATGTGGATCATCTTAGTGGCAATGGATAGAAATCCTCTTTCACCAAATTCTTCGTCAACACCCCATGTTATCTGGCTGAATGATTTAAAATGGTTATATGTGAGAATGTGATAAATTAGAAAGCAATGAACAAAAGTAGCAGCTCAAAATTAAATGTAAAACCATATTCTAAAACACACTTTAACCTACAATAAAAAATGGTGATATGGATACATACTTTAATAATGAAAATTCAAAAATTGTATATATGATAGTAAATAGCCTGAAAAGAAAGGCGTTACTGATTTTGGTATTGATTAAATACCTGATAAATCAAGTTACTTCATCACATTGGTTTTTCTGTAGACCCGGCCTGCCTATTGCTTGACCTTGGTATGATTATGTTTTAAAAATCTATACCAAATACCAAATGTACAGCCTTACATTTTCTCACCTTCTAGATAATATGGCCTTTCTCAGTTGAAAACGTAATACTTTATAGGGATGTTTGCATGCATGTTATTGTTTAGACATACAGGGCATGTGTTTCTTTGGTTTCTATGAAGATACAGGCATTTCAAGGTTATGATGTTAATACCTGTAATGCAAATGTAACCCAACCTGGGAATGCCTAGCTTTTAAGCGAAAGATACATGTCAAAAAGACGTGAGGTTAGGTATACATTTTAGTTTTTTGCTTTGAAGAGGTGGCGCTGCATACATTTGCCTTATACAAACACACTTTGATATGCTTAATTATACGAAACATTAAATACAACTGAGGTTTCTAAAATATGGATTTAGATTTATTAAGTAATGGATGATTAGAAAACTGATGAGATGACTTAGCCTTATGCTAACGCTACTACACAGTGATATGTGAGACAACATAACTTTATATCAAACTCCTTAAGTTTCAGACTATCTTCCCGTTAGGAAAGCTTGTTTACTTTCACTAGGTTTCTTAACTTTACGTAAAAAGACGAACGCCATCATTAGATAGCATTTTTAAAACACCATGGTCCCATAAAGTTATTTTGGCCATGTTAGCAACTTAGATTACCGTTATCCACAAACACACACACATGGAGACTCTTTTCTTTTACTTGTAAGACATATTTTCAACAAATCTCCCACGGTGGTTTGCTCGCCTGTTTCCCAGATAACTTCAGCTAAGCTAAAGTTAGCAAGTTAGCCAGAAGTCCGAACAACAACATCAAAACATGGGGATGAGGCTGGATATCGTGCTCTAGAGGGGCAACTGAGATAAATGATCCCGTAAGAGATACAGCATGGACTGATGTGGTAAGACCTTACAACCATTAACAGTTCACACAACTTACTTTTTAATGTGGCAGAAATCACACCGCGGATTTAGGATAACACTGGAGTTTTTTTGGGAGTATGGAAGTTGAGGGGCAGTCAGGGGGGAGGAGCCCGAAAGTTAGAGCTGAATGTTGGGTGTGGTCTCCACCAGAAAGCATCATCGCTGCAGAGAGCCTGGTTGATCTTTTTAATAAAGTTTATTATTACACATACATTTACTAGCGAAAGTTAAGGATTGTTCCTTTAAGATTGTTCATCACAAACAAACGTAGAGAAATAGATGTGAAAATATTAGACAGAATTAATACAACAAAGATTATATTTCCTTTTTCTGTCTCCCTTAATAACAAATGTAGGCCTACTGTTTGCAAGACTGAACAAGATAGTATTTGTTTTATGGTTGCCTGCCTCTAACATAACATTTTAAAAATGTTCAAAAATGTTAATATATGAATAAGTGTGCAAAACAGCATATTATCAATTTTCAATACCACCACTTGTTTTGAATATGATGGAGACAATAACTTGTTAACTTTTTTTTCAAATGTTGTAAGATACATTTCAAATCATGGTTTAAAATAAATCAGCATTTTGACATGTCTTGTGTATCTTACCTTGAGCCCTCTGCAGGTAAAGTTCATAGAGAGAGACATCAACACTATGTAATGATGAATTGCAAAATAACTAAGATCACACACAAAAGGAGATATAACAGGAGTTTATCACAACCGCTGATTTCAAATAGCAGTGTCTTTTGTAATTTTCCGCACAAAGATTACAATATATTCTCTACTGAGTAGCAAAACACAAATTTTGGCCACTTTATGATGTCATAACGATGTTTTTGGCTATCGGCTAATGGTTACACAAGCCATTAGCTTATTACCTGAATCCTCCTTCCTTACTCCTGCACGTGTTGTCAAGTTGGTGAAGATGTTTCTTCATTTTCATGTGTTGGCAAATTTGTGTTTTTATATTTGCATTGTTTTTGAGAGTGCAGCACATTTCTCCTAATGTAAGTGTTTGCACCTGTCGGCCACCTCAGTCTATACTGTTTAAATATAACCCCTGTGTGTGCTTAACATATAACCCAGACTCAGAAATGTAATTCTTAATTTCAAGGCTTACACTTGCCATAACTTGAATATGCAATTTTTTTCTTCTGTGCATCTTCCTAACAACCCTAACCCTAAAAAGACAATATACATAACCAAGTATTGAACAGAGTAGAACTGGGCAGCAGGGGGCAGTGTAACATCATGGATTAAAAGTACACAGAACACACACAGGCTTTTTTTCTTTTGCAATGGATTTTAGATGTAAACACAACAATACATGTGCTCATTGATAATTGAATGTGCAGTATTTGTGTACAAAAACGTGATGTTTTATTGGTGCAAAAGCAAATCAAGTAATATATTTAAGATTTGAAAATGAGGTCCCATGTCCCAAATCCCGTCTTCGGTATAGCACAGGGAAGATTTGCTTTTCTGACCACATCAACTGTGGGCACTCTTGGCAGGCCTCTCTCCACTCACCTGCATGTCCACATTAAATGGCCCTCAGCCAAACTGGCTTTGGAGTCCTGTCTGCACTCTCAAGAGCCTCTGCAGACTCAGTCACACTCTCCTTTGTTCCATTAGACTTCAGAGGAGACCGAGGTATTCCCTTTCAAAAGTAAGTACCAGTGATAATCCAGCCTGCTGTCAAAGATAGTGTGCTGGTTTCTTATGACCGTAGCTCACAACTAGACTGAGATCAGGATATTGATTTCAGGCCTCGTACACACTGCCAGCACTCATTAGGATGGTTTTTATCTGTATGGTGTGACTCAGCCACATTGGCGAGAGCTGAAGAGAAAGGATAGTTGATGGAAATAGAGGAGTGGGGATAGAAGGAAGAGAAGGTGGATGTAATATGATAAGGTAGAGCAGGGAGGAAAAGTGAGGACAGTGAGTGAGGGGTTGTAAGGTGAAACAGCACAGTCAAAACACCAGATATGAGACCAGGGTCTATCAGGCAGACTTTCTGAGAGCCAAGTTTGTATTGATCTTTGTTATGTACCATGGCTGGATCTCACACAAGTAATGCAGAATAAAAACACATACATGATAAGCTGTAGATGATATGAAAAGGGTTGAATTTTTAATTTATGGGGGGGACAGGGGGTGAAAAAGTTAATCGTTAGTTCCTGATTCACCTCTACCTTAGTCTATTCCCCCATTAAAACAGAAGAGGCAGCAACAGAGGGAGAACAGTGAGATGTCTATTCTTCGGTGGTAATAAAGACAGCAGATTTTAATTCAGCTTGCAACCCTCAGTGACTGGCTGGCGTGAATCGTCTTCCATTCAGCCCTCTCTATTCAGCCATCACTCTCTGTCTGCCTCCCTATCTCTAAGCATCTTTTTTCTTCCCTCAGCTTGCAATCTCGTTTAAGGATCCCCCCGCCCCCAAGGCTGTGTCCTCTGCGAACCTCTGCCACAGTATGGAGCCCCCTTCTCCCACTAAAGACACCCTGTTTGTCTCCAGTGAACCTATACACTTTGCCTCACTGTGCTACAGATGCACTTCTGTGTGGTTTCTTTTTCCGACAGTTGTGTAACGCAGAGAAGTAGATGGCTCCTGCAGCACAGAGGTGTCACATTTCAGCACACTTCTCTAAATTGATTTTTTTCCAAAATATACACCTCCTCTCAAAGGGAAAATCATCACACGTACCTTAGCTGCTGGGTGAATGTGCATTTTTCTGTGTGTACTTGTTGTGCAAATTGAAACGTTGGAGTTATTCATGCACTGTAAGAACACAGTGGCTCTTTGAGCAGCCTGTCTTTGGCTTTCTGTCTGCTGAACAGCACCGCTCTGTACTGAGAGAACTGAAGTGTTTTGCAAAAAACCACAGCCCACATATATCACTGCTATATATATATAAACCATTTTCTTAACATTTTAGGCTTTGGCAAATAAAGAACTTTTAAAATGTTATGTGAGGTTTTAATCATTTTATTATAGATGTGTAGAACCAGAATATAAATAGAATATGATCGTAAATACAATTACAAAATCTTCACACGTCATCAATACATATCCAGCATACTTAACATTAATTTCAACATAGCAGAACTTTCTTTGGCAAATATAGCACTTTCCTTCAGGTTGGACTGAGTCTAATGATTTTTAACTGTTTGCTACAGTACATCATGTAATTAACCTTTTACAAATCATACTCTCATGTCTTTATTTGTGCAATAAATATGTTTCAGATCAGCAACAGCACACTAGATATTCACCATCCAATAAAGAGTCCTTGGCCCAATCCAAACAATGCTTTTGTTTGGCCTTTGTGCTCTTAGCGTGATTACAGGTTCTTCCCTATCTTTTTAAAACTCATACTGGGAAACAAACATTGTGACTTTGGTGATGTACCTCCCCAGCTGGACTCGTCTCTCCAGCTCGCTCATCTCAACGTCCGCCTCCAGCGTGGCAGGGCCCTGCACGGGGCTCACCAGCATCAGCTGACCCGTCAATCGGTCTGATCGCTGGACTGTGAAGTGCCGCCGGGTTAGCCTTCCCCCCAGCAGGGAGAAGCGAAGCGTGTCACCAATTGGACGTAATGCTGAGACCCTGAACATGACGCGAGGAGCCGACAGGTTGGACACAACAGCCAGGTAATGGTAGGAGAAGGAGTTTGGTGTCTGAGAACATGCCTTGTTGTCCAGAGCACAGGGGTTACGTTCACAACGCCTGGAAAAAGAGTTTATGTTAAATGATCAACCAAGATAATAATCAACCAAGTTATACTGTCAATGTTTGAAAGGTCCCATATTGTAAATATTTATCTGTTTTTTATTTGTATTTAAAAGCTGGTCATGGTGCTATAAAATACTGTGTAAGTATTGAATCGCTCAATCCAAATGCTCAGCAGCCAATATTCAGAAGCTGTGGCTTTAAACAAAGACTTTGGTAAAAACACAACAATACTATATATATGAAGAAAATACCACTGCAATGTTTTTAAGATTTTTTCCAGATTTCAATGACAGTGAATAAACAACAAGAGCGCAGATGCACTGACCAATCAGAGCAGAGTTAAATATATATTTTTGATTATCAAGGTTATTAATTATTACTAAAACCTCCTAATAGATCTCAAATGAAAACTAAATTCTTACAATGCCAGTGAACTTAGATGTAAAAAATGGTTAGGTAAAATGCTCACATAGGGGACGTCTTGACATATGTTGCATGAGGGATTTTTGGGCAGTCCACACGTACACACTGGAAGCCACCATACGTGTTAATGCACATCTGATCCTTTGTGCAGTTGTTTTGTCTGGTGGCACACTCATCAATGTCTGTGAAGAAACATCAGCATAGTAACACAATAATTAGACAGAAAAGTTGGTTGACATTTTATAATTTTTTGAAGTATCGTTTAAGTAAGTTTTGATGAGACTTTCTATATATTTTGAATAAAAGTAACCCAGAATATAGCAAGTATGATATATGTAAAAACGGGACAATATTTTTAATCTTAATAATTGTTAACAAATGTTTGTATTATATAACTGTTTTATGGATTATTTTATGTTGAGAGCAAATAAAAAAAGAAGAGAGAAATAAAAGGGAAACAGAACAGGAAAACACACCTTTACAGCTGCGTCCATCGCGGGTCCCATTGTATCCGACAGGGCAGGTACAGCGGTAGCCTCCAGCAGTGTTAACACAAGAGTGTAAACACAGTTTGCCAGCCTGACCATTATGGAACAGCTCACATTCATCTATATCTAAAAGCCAACAATGCAAACAGTTAACATCTCACAAGGAGACATACATGTATGGTTTAGTCACAGCTTGGGCAGGTGTTAGTCGTACCAGTGCAGGTGTTGCTGTCCCTGCCAGAGATGGTGTATCCTGCCTCACAGGTGCAGTGGGTGGTCCCCTGTATTATGCTGCAACGTGATGGACGAACAAAGGGCCCAGTGGTGGCAGCAGGCAGGGTAACAGCAGCAGCGGTGGATGGGGAGGTGGCGGCAGAGGTGTTTGTCATGGTGACAAAGACTGAATGAGGGGGACAGGAAAAAGGAAAGGTAAGCAGTTAAAGATTGGGTTTTCCTTCCCTGATTCGCCTCCAATCAGCATATGGAAATGATGGAACTTTTAATGTATTCACACATAGGTTGTCATATTTTTTTGAGCTGGGCTAATAGATAAGCTGCACTTATATTACAGTGTGAACATTACATAGTTTGTCCACTAGAAAAGTTTAGTTTTCAACTCTCCCACTTTGCACTGTACATAATATTGTCAACATTATTCACAAAATTAAAGGAATCCTTTCAGCAAAATGTTTGGATGAACTTTGGATTTATGTGATAGAATATCTTACTGTCAATATTGATATCAGCTTCAAAAATCCAGTACAAAAAGAATAAATAGAACCTCAGTGATCTAATGAGCAACATAGAATTCTGAACAGTAAATTAGCGCGGTGATATAACATGAATGGAGATGAACAAAGTCAAGTTCAGAGATTCACAGTCCCCCCACTCACACCAAGAAGCAGACCAGACTCTGAACCAGCATCGTCTTGGACTTCAGGATGTAATTCATTAAAACACACTTGGTGGTATGTAGCAATGGCTTGTGTTGGCAAGCCAAACCCACAGCCAATATAATCCCCTTTAGTAGACTAGGAGGATTTGAATCCTAGCATAAAAACATATGCTCTGCAGTAAAGTTTTGTCTTTAAAATGTAAAGTTTTTGTTACATATATCATCCATTACTATGGTATGAACATATTTGAAGGAACCTAACCAAACTTCAGGTTTTAAGTGGAAGTTGGTGAAGCAAAAGTACACCACCAACATGTGACTGTGGTCTGAGTATGAACTGTATTATACCCACATGTTGGCAGAGGGCTCTGACAAGTAGCTCCGGTCCAGCCTTTGGCACAGATACAAGAGAACTGGTTCACCTCATCCACACAAGTCCCAGCGTTCAGGCACGGAGACGACGCACACTCATTGATGTCTGGGGGTAAAGACATACAGGAGGGTTATACAAGGAGACTCCATTGCTACATTTAATATTTTTGGAGGCGATACAAGGACATCTGGAACTGAATATCTTTGATGCTGAAGAGTGGGTGACATCTTGCATGTTTAAAGAGTGAATACGGCTCAAATGGAGCAGATGAGTTAATGTTAGTGTAGGGTTATCCCTGCTCTTGATCAAACAGCCTTTGAGCTGTTATCTTAAAGTCAGCGAGCTGTCAGAGGACATAGAGGTTAGAATATCTTATGTCAAGGCATTCAATGAGCTCTCTGGACAACAGCCAGAGTACATAAAGAGGAAATATGATCATGGGTCACATATGAAACGTATCTCTACATAGAAAAACGTTGGTGACATGCATGATGCACAAAAAGAGGAATGGCAAAAGAGAGCATGAGGGCAAGGTTACAAAAGGACGATGACAGGGTTGTTAAAGTGATCATAGGGTTAGATAACAGGATGAGTGATGGTCAGGGTGAAGAAGAGGAGAGACATGGTGGAAAGAGGATGAGGAGGAGGCAGTGAAGACCAGCCAGGGAGCAGAGGATCAGCGCTAGTCTCTCACCCCGGCAGGTAGCCTGGTGGCCGCTCCAGCTCAGGCTCTCCTGACAAAACCGGCTCTCAGATCCCACAAGTTCATAGCCAGGGTCACACAGAACGTGAACCTCATGACCTACGCTGTGGGACTTGCCAAGCTTCCTCCCATTGATTGGCACGTCAAGTTTGGGGCAGGTACCTGAGAGGAATAAAAAAACAGAATGGCAGATATTTCAACAACTTCCATTTGAATGCATTCATGTTTCTGAGGGTTTTACTTACTGTTGGTGGCTCTTGTACTCTGCTTTCCAGCACTGCTCTGCAACAGGTTTATTTTCTTTTTCAGGTTGCGAAGGCTCTGCATGTATGTGGCTTCATGGGCTGAGAGAAGTTTCTGGACTTGCTTCAGAGAGCCATGCAATTCCTGTCTACCAGGGCAGTCCTGGAAAAAAACAGAGAGGATGACTAAAGTAATAAAGTGCTGATTATCTTTCACAACAACTTCTTCAAAGCTGTGAATTACCTCACAAGACCAATCGATGTTAGAGTATGAAATATAAAATGTAAAGTATTGACACATACTGTAATTCTATGCATAATTTCATTCAATGGGTTTTATCTGATACGATTTAGATTTTAGTTTTTAGGAGGTTATTGCCTGCTCTTTTACTGAATTGATGAATACATAACGTTAGTTAAAAATACATCTTTCGACATAAAAGATTCGGGACTACGAGCCAGTGATTGAATTGATGTATGTTCTTCCCATTCAAGACTCAAAATTATGTAACAGATTTTAACAACAAAACTATCTTGATTTTTTTGATTGTTCAGACTTTCAAAAAGCTGTCACACAATCTGAATCACACTCAATTATGTGGCAATTTCTTTCTTTGCACTTTTATTTATGATTTAAATGATTCAGCAACATGGTCACATCACATAAATTACACTGCCTGGTTTTTTATGTCTGCAAAGTGACAAATACTGAATGGGCATCACCTTCAACTCCTATGAATACCTGAGGTTAATTAAAAGTACTCCTTGAGAAAAAGGTTATGGTCCAAAATAAGCAGCTCCACACTGCATGTAAACAAATGAAATTCTGCTGAAGGAGTCCCTTGAAGGCCTGTGCAGAGGGCGACAGAGGCTGGGCTGTTATACGAGCGATTAAACGCTGCAGGATCAGAGCATGTTTGGCCACTGTAAGCATTTGCAAGCAGGAACCTCCTTCTCTCAAAGCTAGATACTGTAACTCAGTTATAAAAACAGAAACACTCTCTTAAAATTGTGATGTGGTTTTTAGGTGTGACCCCGCATTGATGTTTAAAGTGGTCATCAGATAAACCTATGTAACTTCCATATGTCATTTAGGTGGTTTCAGGGTTCGGGGGTCAGTCAGTCGGGTATAAACGCCCTCAGCATAAACATCACCTGTGTTACAACCTCTCTTTCTATTGGCTGCTGGGGCGAGGGAGTGGCACAGACTTGTTTGTCCTCTTCAACTGCGTCATTCTACGCCCTCTGCCCTGCCCCCTTACGTATGTTTTCAGACAACCAATTAGTGTTTGCGTCCAGCCAGGGTTATGTAAGAAGGGTCAATATTTGTTGAAAACACCTTTCTGATTTCGACAGAACTGGGGTTTGGCGAGGCTTCAGTCAGCCGGGAGGGGAGGCTGGTGTTTATAGCGTAGTTGTCAAAGGCCTCTTTCTGCCTGTGCTCAGCGGCATTTCACATGGCTTCATGTTAACTTGGTAACAGTGTGTATGAGGCACTGGAGCGCAAGATGACAGTAGGACTATTAAATATAACCAAATGATCAACTTTAATGCTTTTGGTTCTGTTTGTTTGTCTGTGTATCAGCAGCATTACTGAAAGAAATACCGCCCAGATCTTCATGAAACTTAGTGCAAAGTTACATTCGGAGCGGATACTGCAGTCAGCATGTCGTTGTGTCCCTGGGCAAGACACTCACCCCAAATTGCTCCTGTGGGGATTGCCCACAGTATTGAGTATGAAAGTCGCTTTGGATAAAAGCATCTAACAAGTGACATGTAATGTAATGTAATATGAATCACATAGCAGATACATACATTTTTAAAACTTTAAATAACATTGAAAGATGCATTTGGAGGGGTTCTGCGCCCTTTCAGTTGAATGTGCAACAACTTTAGCTTACAGTCATACCTAACCATCCCATATTCTACAACATGCTGGCCATCTCTCAGTAACACACATGCACAGACACAGACATGCATGAAACGACCTAAAAGCAGTCATTCACAAGCAGATCTTGCTTTATGGAAACATTTAACAGAAACACTACATACAGTATATTTAGTATATTAATTAAATTGAGCCTCTGGGGGCTTGTTCCTGAGGCTTGCATACAATATGAAAGCGACCCAAGGTGTGATCTCTCAAAAAATGTATGAATGAAGCCAAGCAGTTACATTTACAGAAAGATTTGTTGTAAGGTTACTCATATCTGTCATTTTTGTCTTCTGTCAGCAATTGGTGAGGCTTTAAATGTATTTAACTGAAATAATATCCTTAGATATAGCTCCACTGCATTAGCCTGAGACATTGAATCACTCACCTGTCCAAAAGTAGGGTGTAGCGAGCAGAAACACAGCAAGGTGATGACAATCGGAGCAATCATGATTCCACTGATCCCAATCCAACTCACAGTCGACGATCAGTCCTCACATGTGGAAGAAGTCGCAGTGCTGTGAACTCTGAGTGCGTGCAGGGACTCCAGGTCAGAGAATGACCAGAGTGAGCAGTTGGAAAAGCTGCTCTCGAAAACCACTGAGGAATGTTGAGTTTACTCTTCAGGAGCCAATCAGGGAAAAGAGTGTTTAAGAAAAATGCGACCACATTTTATCCTTTTACTTAACTTGGTGCGCACTTCCTCTCCAGTCAGGGCAGCTTAGTTAATATCTTGTTTATAGAGAAGTGAGAAAACAGAGCTCAACAAACAAAGCTCTGGATCATGTGTGATTTGATAATTATGATTTTTTGATGTTTTGTGATGTTATTATTTGCCTGTTTACAGCAATAGTTTTTTTTGTAAACATTAGATTAAATGTAGCAGTTAGACAAACAATACAAATATTGTAGAAACATTTTCTATCCAAGTTCTATCTGTTTAAATACAATTTATCATCTAACTAATCTGAAAAGGATCTGTCAGTTCAATTTGAAATATGAATGCTGTTTTTGCGACCTTTAATCAACACTATGTTGACATGTAGAGAAGCTAAGCTGTGCCCTCTACAGGAATATCTTAATGCATGCATCCCTATACTGTTTATGAGCTTGGCTGAACAAAATAAGACACATGCTTCTGAGGTTATAAATGTAAGGGTCCACATACCTGACATGTCCAAATGATTATGATCAGGGCAGATATTACTATAGGAGTCAGGGAATAAAAATGATATGTGAAGATGACTGGTACTAAATATTTATTTTCCATTTATATATTATTACTGAAGGGTGCTTACACTGGAGATATAAACCTGTAAAAATCAACAATACCTTACTAAATCTACCATATTCCACCGCTATATGAATAAAATAATACCCAGCTGCTTTTTGCTTGTTGCAACTCTTTTGTGCGCATATGTAATACAATTTCTACTTCTTTTTATAAAATACTGCAAAGTTGCAATTGAGAAATATTTATCAGGTAGTCAAGTCCCATCTGTTTGGACTCACAATACCACAAAGTAAATATTATATGGCTTCAAAATAACTTTTAAAGTTTCATTCTGCAAGATGTCTAAATCATCAGCATCTCAACTTCTACAGGGTACAAAGGAACTGCAATCGCATCGATTTTTAAACAGACAACACCGCCTTTTTGGAAAACCAGTTAATTTAAATTGAATGGTAAATATGAGAGTGAGTTTGAAACTGAAGTATTGCTGCTGTAGAGAAATAATTTAGTGTGTAGATGGACTTCTGTCCTGAGTGCATTCAGCAGACACTGCTGCAGTTCAGAGAGTAATGTGGAGACTCAGGCTGAAGCAGTGAGGAAGCTTACAGTGTTCACCTGAGAAATCATCTCAGTGGGTGACCGAGTCAGACTGAGCCCAGAACAGTCTGTGTGCAAAGCTGTTGTTTGGCTCAGCAGGGTCGGACAGTACTTTACTGATGCAGCAAAATCAAGGAGATAAGAAAAATCTGGGCAGCCAGGGGACTCAAATACATTGAGCCCACAGGGCAGAGAGACGAGTGGGAGTCCATTGTGTTGCTCTGCAGTCATCTCCAGACTCTGAATCATCAGTGTGCAAAGCACGATTCATACTTTACACACTGGATGCATAAAAAAACATTGTCACCAGGTTTAAACAGATGGCCGGGAGCTCTATCCTGTACCTCTCACAACTATCTTATTATTATTATGTACAATTACATTTCTGCCATCATGCTCAATTCCCTCTTAAAATAAATATCACAGACTCTGCTTTGATTAAAAGAAGAAATCCTGCACCTCAGCCAGGACATATAGAAATAAAGCGTTGGAAGTGATTCATTGATGATGGACATTGGTCTCTCAAAACAAACCTCCCCTCTTTTAACAATCATAAACACTATTGAACAAGAGTTAAGCTCGCTTTTGTTATTTAGTTTAGGAAATGATGACAGAGATGATTAAGCAATGCATTTTGTCATCAATGACTGACTGGCACTTTTCACACATGATTTTTGTGGTGGATAGTATTTACTTTTCAATGTAGAAATACACTATTAGCATCTCAAAACCATACTATTATAGTGGTTTTGAGTAATTTATTTTGCATATTGTCCTACTTTATAAAACTCTAGATACAAAGTTGTCTAAATGAATCAGTGATAATAATTTTACTAAATCATATATGATTTAGTAAAATACAATTTTATACAGCTTAATGGGGTAGTTTTTGTGTCAGGGACACAAAATGGCACGTTTTCATAGAATGACCCATATGATGTCTTAAATGTAACTCTTTAATAGCTATTCAACATTTTAAATGAAAGACAAACTTAAGGTGTATGCCATGACCGTATTCTGTGATGTAAGCGATATTACATCGTAATTAAAGAGATTACGAAATTAGCTCTCTTAACAAGCGTCTAAATGTGTTGTGAAAAGCATAATAAATACATCTTGGTATAATATGTTGTGGTTTTTGCCTAGCCTCCATTATAATGTTTATGATTCATTGTTCCTCCTCGTGCATCATGTTTGCACACATGCACTGCAACACGTGCACAGATAATTTGCGTTAATGTTCCATTGTTAAAGACAATTAAGTATGGATTTGCTTTCCCAAAAAGAGGGATAATGATTTAATAAAACGTTAAAAGGTTAATTACGCTGTACCGTGAGTCTGCTTCAAGGATGATACATGTGCTCACCGCTGCAGCCCGGGGTGATGAGGTGAAAAGAGGGAGGAGGAGCGGAGGGAGGATAAAGCCGAGGGCCGAGGGGTCACTGTAGTCGGAGATACTTCAGGAGTTCACAATGCGGTCTGGAACCGCGTTCCGGGGTTTGGATCTGTTGGTCGCGTTGTCTCTCCTGCCACAGGTTATTTTCGCGAACCGGATTATCAAAGACACACCGGAGCCCCTGAAGCCCACCATCACCGGTAAACACACTTTAGCTGTGCGTGAGGCAGGTGGCCACGAGGGACCGTAGCCTACTGTAGACAGTAGACCTCGTAGTGCAG
The DNA here is from genome assembly GCF_000735185.1 of Notothenia coriiceps. Taxonomy (NCBI): domain Eukaryota; kingdom Metazoa; phylum Chordata; class Actinopteri; order Perciformes; family Nototheniidae; genus Notothenia; species Notothenia coriiceps. The sequence goes on from NW_011369945.1 coordinate 17,791,157, forward strand.
GATGAGCTAGCACGTAACATGTTGACTTAAATGCAAACGTGGAAAAAGTACTCAGAGAGTAGGAATAGCTATGTTACAAGTAAAAGTCCAACAATCAAACTGTGACTCAAATAAAAGTAGGCCTATTGGCATCAAAATATACTTAAAGTAGGCTACCAAAAGTAAAAGTACTCATTATGCAGATTGGCCTATTTCTAAATAATATATGTTTTGATCATAATTATTGATGCATTGCATTAAAGTGTTATCAAAGCTGGTAAAGGTGTAGCTATAGTTTAATAACTTTGTATACTGCAGGGTAGCTTGTGAATTTTAATCCAGAACTAAAGTCTTATTTAAGTGTTGTTTATATTTTTACATTATTAATCCAAATCTGCAAAGTAGCTAAACATAGTCAATAATTGTAGTGGAGTAAAAGTAAACAATGTACTTCTGAATTGTAGTGTGACGTACAAAGTAGCAAACAAATTGGAATACTCAAGTAAAGTACAAGTACCTCATAATTGTACTTTAGTACAGTATTGAGTACATCTACTTATTTACTTAAAGTTTACACCATGCCTAAATAGTTTTCCCTTGATGTAAGTCTATTTTAACTGATAGCAAAGCATGTTTTAAGTGTTTGTTTAATGTTTGCCATCAGGTTGCAATCCTTTAAGCTGTAGACTCCAGTGGGTTTTCTAAGCTGTCTCAATCCATCTGGCAAAGCACCAGCAGCCCCACTTTTCTGTCACTGCCTGCTGTGCTACAGGAGTTTGGCATCAGTTGAACAAATTACCATTTTGAAGGCATTTTGCCAAACCCAAGGCAAAATGATTAACCTATCACTGGGGAGCCAAATCTCTACTCTTTAACTTTTGGAAGAAGTGCTAAGGGGTAATAAGTAATATAAGTAACCTTTAACAGTAAGTTTGATCAAAGAAGATCACTGCCTATTCCTAAATGTTATTATTCCATAATCTGCCTCTACATGAATGATTTAAGAATGTTGGGCTCAATTAAATAGTATAGGCTTTATTGTGCATGGTCCCCAAGATCTCAAGGTTTGAATAACACTTCAACTGATTTATGCGAAGTATGAAACTCATTTATTGAAGAAATGTTAAGTCATAAGTAATGTAAAGTAGAAATGAAAAAGAGTTTTGATTCAAAGTTTTGTCTTAACCCAACTGACCCTTGAGTTAAATTGTGACTGAAGCTGTGACAAACTGTATTAACCCATGCTCATGCTCTCTCACACACACACACACACACACACACACACACACACACACACACACACACACACACACACACACACACACACACACACACACACACACACACACACACACACATTTGCATTCCGTTGCTATGGCGACATCAGTAAAGGCATCGTTGCTAAATGAGCGTTTGTGCTTCCTTGCAGGGCTCGGGGTGAAGGAACACTCAAAGATTGTTGCCCAACACAATAGACTGCGCAGCCGGGTCAACCCCATGGCAGCTAACATGCAAAAAATGGTTTGTGGCATCCATTGTCTGTCTCTTCTGTGTGAGTTTGAATGGCAAGAATGCTGTCACATACATTTGAGTTGAGTTATTATGTCCATTATGCTGTTTCTCAAACCAAAGTTTAATCTTCCTCTGCAACACAACACATTAGAATTAGAATTCTCTCTCTCTCTCTCCCTCTCTCTCCCTCTCCCTCTCACACGGTACTAGTGGAAGATATCTAGCCATGTGTAGCCGACTTAACCAATATTTGACATACATTATTTAGCAGATACAGTGCAAAACTTAGAGAAAAACAGTTATGATGATGATGATGATGATGATGATGATGATGATGATGATGATGATGATGGTGGGAGTAATTATCAGACATATGTTTTGTAAGGATGTGAAACCCTGCTGAAGATCTGACTTGCAGCACCAAAAAAACATGTTTGTAAAGTTTTTTAATTTAACTACACCAGGTACACTAGCAGCATAGGCTAAGCACAATGGTCACAATGGTCTTCCTGTGTGGTGCCGATAGTCCCAACAGAGTAAAACAGTAATGAAGCATCATTTTAAATCCGCTCAGCTGCAGGTGGAGTGATGGTGTGGAGAGTCAGAACTGGGTCAAAATCTATTAGCAGTGGGTAGTCTTGTTAGTGTTGCAAAGCATAATTATACCAATTCATGTTTAAACACACAATAGGAATAAATTAAGAAACACCTTCAATTTGTTAGCTTCAGATTATCAACAGCTACAGTTCTGAATACAAATTGGCTTTCATGAAGTTGAGAGTGATAAAAACTGTGTGTTGCTGAGTGTGCAGCATAAATATTAATCTTTCACTCAGGTTTTTCTAATCCCACTCTCTGCAAAACACAGCAGCTGCAGTAAATCCTCTCCATATCTTTCCCATCTTGCTTCGCCATACGGTACTTAACTGCTCAACTGACTTGGTTGCATGTGATTATGATGAAGAGGTAATGATGGATTACTAATGTCACAATGCTCTAGATATCCTTAGGGTCTAACATGAGTTTTGTAACAGGGCAAACTGTCACTTTGTCATAGATTATATCCTCAAAGCCACCCATACAGACCGAGCTCTCTTTCTACGACTGCTCTTCAGCCTCAGAGAACTATTCCCACCTGATAAGGCAGTAATGAGAAAAAGAGGATGTGGATAATCATTCTGCATTCACAACTCTGGTATTACCGGTAATTTCCCTCAGAGGAAGGTTCGTCGAGCTGAAGAGGCATATTAAAGAGCTTTACTGATAAACGTTAAAAGGCTCAAGGCTTCGGCTGTGTTTTTGAATGTTTGGATTAGGGCTTTTTTTCACTCAGGAACGAGCCAGTTAGCATTGTGGTGAGATTGTGCTGAAGTGATTATAATATAGACCTTTAGGCTTTTCTTTCAGGGGAAGATAAAATACCAATATTTAAGGAATGAAGGACGCCTCTTCCTTTCTTACCCGATGCCCTGTCTGCAGCTTTTCTTTGAGCTCTTGAGGAAGTATTATGAGGTCATACAATCGCTTTAATACATACAAGTTCAGTATTTACTTTTGATATGCAAGACTTGACCTTTGTTTGTTAGATTAGTATTTTATTAATCTCTTTTATTCCGATAAAGCTCCAACGATTTATTTAAATAATAAAGAAAAACACATAATTATGGAGCTGTAGTGATTTAGCTATTTTGGTAATCAACAATAAAGCAATTGTCTGTGGTTCCACAAAAAAAGCGCATGAGGGTATAAACTATCATTTTCTTAGTGATACATTCAAATCCCACAGCTGATAAGACTTGACATGCCTTGAAATAAAATGTCTGAAATTAAGTATTGCCCGGTGACCTCTGCTGACATCAAATTATGGGTCTGTCACTTAGGCTGGCTGACATCAGAGAGCAGAGTGAACAATCAACTTAACGGGCTCATCGTGTCTAAGACATACGTTTGTCTCTGACCTCTGATTTGTATCCTCCAAACCAAAAATAATTGTTTGATTAGATGATTTCCTTCTAAAACAGAGCCTCATTTATCAAGAGAGGGTAACGGCCCGTCCACACACAGGCATGAAAAAAATCTTTCAAAGCTTCGCCCATTCACTTGAATGGGGTGACGTAGAAGATTTTTAATCTTCGCCGAACTGCATTGTGGGGAGCGGAGCATGGCTTTGCCATCATTGTGAGCATCAAAAGTTGAGCAATGTTCAACTTTTGATACTCCCGATGCTTTCGAAGCTGGCATCAGCCAATCAAATCCCGTTTATGCAAATCCCGCCAGTACAAGCGCTAGCCAATCAAACCGCGTTTATGCAGATACTGCAGGTCTTTTCCATATGTCATAAAATGGAGGATAAATGAATCATCGCTGTAGGAAATGTCCCGGTCCTTTACGACTGCTCTCTGTTCACCTACCGGGACCTAAACCGGAGGAACCAGGCATGGAGGGAGGTGGCAGAGACAGTTGATGAAACTGGTAGGTTTTCACCTGTTTGGGGAGTTTATATCCAGTTTACTTCATTTTAACATTGAATGGACATCAAGATTTTTTTCATGCCTGTGTGTGGACGGGCCGTAACACTTTCTAATAAGGCATAATTTATAAAGGGTTAACAAGAGGTAACACATGTTTCACTACACTCATGGTACATGCTGATCATCAACAGGTAAACATTTTTCCCAGACTGTGNAATTGCAATGAGGGAATTAAACATTGTATTATTTAATAACACTAATATTTCCTATAAAAGTAATTTCCTTACTTTGACAGTTTACTAAGTAATGCCCAAAAGCATGAATACAAAACCACACAGTCATAGTAAAATTCTATTCACCCATTTATTTAAAGGTCACCTATCATGCAAAATCCACTTGTTCCTGTCTTTTATACATAAACATGTGTGTCCTCTGTGTAAAGAGATTCTGAACGTTTCAGGAAAAAAGTTTCACTCACTTTTTGTCCTGATCCATTTATATAAAAACCTGTCTGAAAATGAGTTGATCAGATTTTGGCCACTTTATGATGTCATCATTTCTTTTGGGCTTGTGTAACCATAAGCCAATCAGCAACCAAGGTAACCCCCACCTTATCACCTGAATCTCCTCGTAGAGCACCATTGTGTTCTTTTTAACCAGATATCTCTCAGAGGGGAGTGGGGAGTGGCTCCTTATTTTCATCTAAAGTAACAGACAGAGAATCAGCACATTTGAAATAGGTCTGAAACAGAGGGGATTAAGGGAAGCTGCAATGATCTGTTTGGTATTTCGAGCAAAACACTTCAGAGACATGTTTGTATATATCTGAGACCTATAATATATTGATGAAAGACTGTATAATAGGGGACCTTTAATACATCATATTTTCTAAAGGGTTAATAAGCAGTAACAAACTTTTCTTATGCTACATCCATGGTACATACTGACCATCAACAGGTACACATTCTTCCCAGACTGTGGAGCTGCTGGGTTCAACAATTCAACTGATTCCTGAATGAACTCTGAGTACATGTATAGCAACAAAAAACACCATTTATCACGCTCTGCAGTGAAGAGACCATAGGGATATCAACCCTCCATCAAACTCCCATAAAGACAAGTTGACCCCGTAACATTTTAAAGTAATAGAGCATTACTGGGAACTGCATTGAGGGAATAAACAGTTTAATCTATGTAATTACACTAATATTTACTATGAAAGTAATTTCCTGACTTTGACAGTTTACTAAGTAATGCTACTGCCCAACTTCATTAATACAAAACCACACATTCTTAGTAATATTGTATTCACCCATTCATTTAAAAATATGTGTTTATGAAAGTGGTACCCAAGAGAGTTTCAAACATAAAAACATGTTATTACAAAAAATGAAACTTTTTAACTTGAATCTGTGACTTTCCACCGGTGGTTGCCTTTCCTAGTAGTGAGAGCTTACCTCAATGTGATGTTTGTACTACAGCAAATATGGCAGAGTGATTGATTGTGGAAAGTTTGTGTGTTGTTTATTTGAATTAACCACTGCAAATCTTGGAAAATGTGCCCCATAGTGAGGTGTTTTTACCAGTGTAGCACGCAATGGGCGTCAGTCAGTGTTTGTTGGTCCTGCACTGGTAGTTCGCCCAAGGTGTCTCCCTGTCTGTTGTCTGCTGGACTCGAGGTCTGGCTCCGACCCCTGAAAAGGATTAAGCGGGTAAAGAAAATCACTCATGCACTATTAGGAATGACCTTCATGCCAAAGCGTTTTTCCTTTCATCCAGATTTAATCATATTTGAAGTACAAAATGAACTTCATTTCGGTTTTAAGATGCAGCTCCGAGTCGAACAGACCTCAATAACATATTTTAATACTGAATAAGGTGATGGAAATATCCTATTAGAATAGAATAGAATTGGAGGGATGAAACCCCTCTTTAATGGTCACACAGAGCACACAGCACACACAGTGACATCAGGCCTCTGCATTTAACCCATCCTAGTACCAGAAGCAGTGGGCAGCTATTCTACAGAGCCCGGGGAGCAATGGGAGTGGGGGGGGGGGGGAAAGGGGATGTCCGGTGCCTTGCTCAAGGGCACCACGGCAGGGCCCAGGAGGTGAACTGGGACCTCTCCAAGCAGCAGTCCACACTCCATATTTAGGTCTGTTCGGGGAATTGAACCGGCGACCCTATTGCTGATTGTTGATGTTATTGATTATGAATCATTCACTAACATACGTATTACATGTTTCATTATATATGTGGGGTTAAACTAAATCAGAATTTCTTTTTTAAACTGTAAAAACTAATGTCAAACCATTTTGTTGTACCCCGATTATGAAAATGATAGAGCAAGATTTAAAACGTTTAAATCAAAAACATGGTAAGCTTCTGAAACACACAGATACTTTTTTTTAACATTTGCTTTTTTTTTTTAAACTACAATCAGTGTCAGTCTGATTTGATCTTCCCTGTGTGCATGTACAGTAGGATACTGCCAGAGAAGACATTAGTATAACGTATTCCTTTGAAGGTTTTTACAGTAATTGTTGGGAATCAAAGATGTTTTTATGATATTAAATATTATTTTTGTCTTTATAGGAATGGAGTGATAAGTTGGCCTTACTTGCAAAGGACAGGGCGGCATCATGTCACACAGATCCTCCTGATCAACAATCCTCGCCTCTCAGTCACATCGGCTGGAACACACACCTCTCTGCCCACCGTGGTCTCACTTCAGTTTCTGATGCCATACACTCCTGGTTTGAAGAGGGGAACGATTTTCTTTACCTGAGTGGGCAATGTAGGGAGAACGCCACATGTCAGCACTATACACAGGTATTAACAATAAGATACAAGCTGTACACATGTTTGTCAGAGATTCTCATAATTGTGTTTTTTCTTCAATAGTACTAATGTTGTGTGCCTGACTGTGTGTCCCTTTGTTGTTGTGTAGTTGGTGTGGGCCACATCGAGTCATGTGGGCTGTGCCAGCCAGCTTTGTCTGAGGGAAGGAGACCTCTGGGAGATGTTTGTCTGCGCATATTACCCTGGGTAACAATGACACACTTTATCAACCTAAGATGAGATTGTTAAATTCATCTGAGAATTGCGTGGTAAAAAAATAAAGCCAATACTAAGGGTTTTATCTGCCATCCAGCTCAAAATCATTATGCTCTTGAAAACGGCAATAATTATATCAAAGGCTACTTTTCAGGGTATTTTCTTGGCACATACAGTTAAAATGAACTATTATGTAACACTACCTATGTGAAGGCCTCAAAAATGTGATTATATATATAATAATAATGGGTTTCATTTATAAAGCACTTCATATTTGACTTCAAATCTGATGCGAGATTGCGTGGGGGGGTGGTTTGGGATGTGGGGAATAGTTATTTGGGTAGTTTCATGCAGTTTGATAAATCGCACTTCTCATTATTCCTTGACTTCAAACCCCGGAAGTGCTACCAAGACAATGAGCCATCCGAAACACGTATAACAAAATTTAAATTGAAAATGTATATATATTACATCATTTTTAAACATCTTCTTTTCGACTTTGCCCCCATTCGCACGAGGCTCCTACGTCTGTGCTGCTGACTGTGTCCCATATTGTTGCAGTGTTGTGTATACTCTGCTGTTGCTGCAGGGGGAACTGGGTAGGCTGAACGGCGTCCCGCCACTGTCCACTCCCCTATAAGGACGGGGCTGACTGCTCCCTCTCTGCACCTCTCAATGTCCGCTGCTTCAGACTGTGGGACCTCATGTTGGTGGATTATTGTGGTAAGACAATATATAAAGTTAAGGGTGGTACAGAGGCACATTTTGCTGTACAAGTGATGTCTCTGCTAAGAAATGTAATAGGCAAGGACATTCCACATTGATTAAATGCAAGCCCTTGAAACAGACATGCATATATAATGTAAGGTGTTTTAAAAAAACAGTTTATGAATAATACTATTATTTATTACTGTAGTTATGTCCATTATGCTGCTGATATTACATTTCGCACATTAACAAACCAATGTGTTTAGCAATTGTTAGAAGTGGCAAATTTGAGTCCAATTCAACAAATGATGACAGGTGTGCCCATGTAATATTTCTGCTCTATGAAAGATCTTTTGTTCAATGTTTTTGTGCCAGATACGCAGTTTTTTGCCATTTATAAAGTATTTTGGTGATTCCAACTGGTATCTGGCCTTTATATCAGAACAATAATCACAGATACTGCGGCAATGATGGTTAACCAATATCGATCTAATGTAACCACTCCATATGCTTTTATTTGTAAACGTGCATATTTGTGTTAATGCAATATTTTTGGGGTCAGTAGATTACCCAAATGAATTCCGTGTCGAAATGAGCTGCGGTCAGCACGGCCATCTTAAACATCTCTTCCTGCAAGTGCACGTGTGACCGGGCGTTCACCGGACGCCTCTGCCTAGGGGTACCACTCCATCAACATCAAACATAGTAAGTATCGAGATAATACTTTATTATCCAGGTTCATTAAATATGTATGTTTTCCTGGTCTGTTCAAAGTCGAGTGGCCGATTTTCACTGAACTAAGGGCTCTGTCTTTCAGTGCGTGCAGTGGTGCAGTGTGTGCACGGTCGTTTCAAAGAAGACAAGAATGCTCTTGCTTGTTGTGATGTTGGCTATGGTGGTGCTGAGTGTGCCAGGTGAGTGCAGTGTGCCTCTGTTGCTGTTTTTCATATACCTCAGCAGTGTTACCCTGAGACGCAGGTTTCAAGTTCACAAGCATCAACAGGCCAGAACAGTGCTGAGTATAAGATCCATTCCTGCTTGCTGCC
>NW_011369945.1:17799977-17810864 GCF_000735185.1 Notothenia coriiceps
GTTGAAATCTTCCGGACAAAATTGAAAAGTGCCGGTCAAAGGTCTTCTTTGTTATTTATTGAGCTTTAAAACAAATGAATAACGACTCTATATAATCATATAAGAATAAAACACGGAGGACGGAGCCTCTCCTTTCCTCCCCCTCTTCTGAGAGCCCAGCAGCTGATCTCCCTCTCCTGCAGGGGGGCGTGGTCAGCAACAGCTCATTTGCATTAATGCAATGTCACAGAATCAGCCCTTGCAAAAACAGGGCTGGAATAGAGCAAATAGAGCGAAATGAGGCATGGCTAAAATGCATGATCTGTTTGGTATTTTGAAAAAAAAATCACAGACATGTTTTATATAGGTATGGCCCTACAATATATTATTCAAATATAGCATGATAGGTCCACTTTAAGGGATGCAAACGTTTGTGACATTGTGAAAATGTGATGAAAACATGAGCATATTAACTTTTCAAAGGGGGCAAAAATAATAATTTAGATTTAAAGTAATAATAATAATAATAATAATAATAGATTTAATTTGTTAGCGCTTTTACAGGTGCTCAAAGACGCTTTACAGATATAGTGAAGAGAAAAGAAAAGAAAGGAACAACAAATAAATATATAGTTAAAGTTAAAGTCAAATAATACAAAAACAATCACACATTAAAAGCCAGATTGAAGAGGTGAGTTTTTGTGAGTTTTTTGAAGGTGGTGAGGTCAGTGCAGTCTCTGATGGGTTGTGGGAGTGAGTTCCAGAGGGAGGGGGCAGCGACGGAGAAGGCTCTGTCAGGTATGCTATATCAGGTAGGTAGCACCTTTGCAAATGTGTTACAAAGCATTTTTGAGAATTCATATATTTTAGCTAAAGGCAACAAAACTATTTATTTGTTTGTTTATTAATCTCTCTGAACATATTCTGAAACTGTTATTCTTTAACAATTCATCCAGATTATCAACTGTAATTGCTTACAGGAGACTACAAGTTCCTTTTTGTTGATGGTATGCATCATTAGTGTTCATTCACCATATGTTGTTGGCTTGTGTCCCTACAGAGAAAGTGCAGTTTCCCTTCCACAGCTGTGACGCGATGATAGACGGTGATTGCTTCGCGGTGTCTTCAGAAGCTGACACCTACTATGGAGCCAAGAGTCACTGTCAGGTGAGAGACAGGTGTGTGTTGAGACAAGCTCTACCGCCATAATACATCATCTAAAACTAGATACGAGGGCTTTTAATTCTGCTTTCACTGTGGCCTTTTCTCTTGTTTACACCACAAGGGACGAGGGGGGATTCTTGCTCAGATCCACAATCAGAAGGTTCAGGACATCCTGGCGTTTTATATCAGTCAGCTGGAGACGAGCAACGAGGTCACCAACACGGACTTTGAGACAAGAAACTTCTGGATTGGTACAGTATTCCCTCATCCATTCATGTTAAAATGTCATACTATTTTCTCACACCTGGCAGCAACACCAGATTAGCAGACTCAGCTGTGGTTTAGACCAGATGTACTACCAGGTGGAGGTTGTGGAAATGATGCACGGACAAAAAAACAATGTTTTTACTCCACAGGTTTGACATATAAGCCTCTGAAAGACTCATTTCGCTGGGACACAGGCGAGATCCCCAGATTCAGCAGCTTCGCCTTTGGGCAACCGGACAACCAAGGGTAAGAGACACATTTACTAACAGTCACTACTGCAAAGTATAGGTGCAATGGAACTCAACAAACAAACAAACAAATCATCTTAAAAGGTAGAACATTACTTTTTTGACCGGATCTTCAGCCTTTTTTTTAATCTACAGATGAGTATGCCTTTCGTTCTAGATTATGTATTACCTAAATATTACTGCGAGAGATACATACTGTATTTTTGTCTCTAATGTGTTCAAATTACATTATCTACTGAGATTTTTTAATAATTACATTTTTATTCATGGACCGATGAGGAAAAAGCAGATGTTGGCTGACTGACAACCTTCACTCTGACCACTAGATGTCTCTCTCTTTCTGCCTCCCTTACTCCGTTTTATGTATCTCTATCTATCTGTCTATAAGTAATTCTTAGTGTTTATAATTATCTACAAAACGTGTCATGTTTATATTACAATATTAAAGTGTGATTTATATATCTTAGACGGAACCTGTTTGTTGGTTTTGTGAGTAACTGTAGTATAAAATACAACTTATTGGGGTGGTTCCTCTGCTTCATCAGAGATTCAATCAGACAAAAGTGATCTGGAAAGATCCCCCCTCAACTTTACAATAACATTTTAGTATTCAGTAGTTCAGAAAAGCCAGAAAAAAAATCTCAGAACATAGTCACTCAATATTTGTCTTTCTCTGTCCAGCTTTGGAAACTGTGTAGAGCTGCAGGCGTCAAGTGCCTTTAACTGGAACGACCAGCGATGTAAAACACAGAACCGATACATCTGCCTGCACGGTAAGAGTCCTTCTGAAGATACAAAATGTTGAGTGTGTAAAGTTCAAGTTATTTTTTCTACAAATGACCACACAAAGTTATGTTGATCTTTTTTGACATTCGTTGGGCACAAAACCAAATTACGGAGCTTTAAAGAGCAACTTCCAGGTTAAAGACACCAGTGAATAAATGTGTAGGAAAATGAAGAATACACTAGATTTTCAAAAAAATATACAGAAATATACACTACAGTGACATCTGGCGTCGTTTTTGTAAGAAATGTTCACTTCCGCATAAAAAAGCCTCGGCAAGTGACCTCCCGCATGTGGCGTAACATGGGGGAAACAAGGGGGAGAGCGGCCGGTGTAACGTATTAATAAACATGGATCCCAATGCTAGTTTCGACACAGAAGACACAGAAAGTTGAACATGAATATTTGAATGCATATGACGGACCACAACCTTATAATTATGAGCCTGCTAGGCGTCCAAGAGACCAGGAGCAGCCAAGGATTAGAAGAAATAACGGCCATCGGAGAGAAATTGAGCTGTGGTGTGAGGAGAACCAGTGGAGAACTGGGCAGTTATCTTGGTGAGTGACCGGCGTTAGCTACAGAATGTTAGCTAACGTCACATCACAACATTGTGAAGTTAGCTATCATATATCAGGCTATAACTAAAGTAGCATTGATAATATAGTAACGTTACTGGCAGGACTGTTGATACTGATCCATAACAGAAACTAATGCGCAAGTATCAGCCGTATCTCACGTTACCTAATGCAACTCCACACTACGGTGCTGTGTACCGGAGGNCAATATGGAACTCAAATGCTTTTTCTCTTGCAGGTTTATCACAAGGTGAGTTCCTTTTTGTATTTCCTGCTTTTTAAAACACATGTGCTCTCCAGTACAGGTTAGCTCTGAGTGTTAGCGCGGCTTGCTAATGTAAACAAAGACGAGATTACGTCCAAAACATGCCAGGCATTGTTTCTGATAGCAACTTTCTTTGGGTCCACCATCCGAAATTACGTAATATCGGCAGCAAATCTGTATCCGCTCGTTGTACCCCCATTTTTAGAGATTTGGGTATGGAGGAAAAAAGAGAGGGTTTTTTTTCTGACGCTGCGTGAGTTCCCCGACACACCGGGGACAGATCTTTATGTATAAAAGACATCCAAAAGTGCATTTTGCATGATAGGTCCCCTTTAAGTCTAGAATAATTCAGATGGGTTCTCATTTCAATTCTACAAGCAAGTCTTTGACATAAAGCATTTATTTAAAAAAGCTTTTAATGGAAACAGTATAACTTGGAGCTGTACAGCAATTTGTATTTGTTTGGATGGTAGCACCTTCTGTGCTTTACTATGCCCATAAAAACGATCTGTCACTGATAATCACAGACGAGTGACGTCTAACATGTTAATCCAGTGTGTCCATTAATGACATAAATACGACATGGAAGATGTGTGTGATCCTGTCTACACATTTAAACATGGCACTCAGTCCAAATCAATGGCACTCAGTGCTCACCATCCAGAGCCTTTGAGCGATCAATATGTGTCAACTCAACAAAGGCCTGCAGTGTTTAGCCACACACATAGCACTTACATTGATCCTAAGGAATGAGACGGTGGCAGATGTTTAGTTTTGTCCACTTGAGTTGTCTTGCAAGTGGTCGGTGTGTAATCTTGTATTGATCCCTCACAGCTGAATGAGGGATCAGCTCTGAATGCGGTCAACATTGCCAAGATGGCATGCTAGAACAACTTTTAGTAGTTTGTTTCAGTTTACAACAGGACTAGCATATCATATTCAGTTTTAGTTTATATATATGATGACTGTACATTTTGTATGGACCCAGGAGAAGTATAGGTAAAATGCTGTCACTATTGGTGATTATTTGTGATATAGGTGGCCAGGCATTACACATTGCATCTTCAAACTGCAGCTAAACATGTGAATATGTTTTGTCATGCGTAAAAAAATAACATTTCACTGAAGCAGCAAAAAGTTAGATACATAAATTCAGCTGATTATAAGCACACAGAGCCCTCCACCCCCTCGGACTCATTTCCAGCCTTCATTGCTGTGTTCTGCTAATTGGTGATAAAATGATAAGTGGATATCACACAGCCTGAGGCAAACACTAAGCTATGTTTCTCTAGAGCACCGTCTGTGCATGTGTGTGGGTGGGAGTGTGTGTTTCCATATCCATTTGAAAGGAGTAGTCTTTTATATCATGTTTCCTCACAGCCATGTAGCATTGAAGGATTTATGGGACAAACTGAACTCCCCTTTTTCTTTCGTGCTGTGCATTTTGTACAATTCTGTAAAAATGTTCTTTGTTGGTGTGCATTTCACAGCTGCAGAGCACATTGGCCGCTGGGACGATGGCAGGTGACCCGGATTTCTTGAGGACGTGAAACTAGGTGTTGGTTGGGACCAAGGCCACTAATGTTTGTCAATGTAGTTTAGATGTGCTGTATATACTCTACATGTAATACAAGATGTCTTATTATTAAATGGTTGTATCATGTGTCTAAAATTCCTTGTTTTATTCTTTTTATATAAAAGCCTGCTGTATCTTCCTCATCTTCCGGCCCTATGTGACCCCAAAATCGATTTGGTTCGGCATTTTGAAAGAAAGTAGCAGGTCTCTTAATGTTGCTTGCAGGAATGAGGAGAAATAAAAGATCAGACTTCTAACAGTTGTGATGTCGAGCCACGTTGAAACCACATCGTTTGTCAAACTGTAGCAAAGGGCAAATAACAGCAGCAATAAAAAAACACTAAAGCAATGAAGTCGATTATTAAAACACTAGAACTGCCAGGGGTCGCTGTATACCTAAAACCGCCAACGGGGAAAATGTACCCGCTATTAGAATGCATTGATCTTCAAGGTACAATTTTCTTTTATTTATCATACTAGAACACAGGGTTAATAGTGAGTTTTGATCGCACAGTGATGAAACTTATACCAATACAATATGTGGACTCTCAGATATCTAGTGTGCAGATAGCATGAAGTATAAAATATCGCTAAAAGTGTCTCTCTATCTATCGATCTAACTATAACTAACTATTTATTGATATATCTATATATCTATCTCTCTGTCTCTATCTATAAGGAACTGCAGTAAACAACAGGCGTTGCTATAACAACACGTCATGTTTATGTTTTCGCGCGACAACAATAGCACGGAAATCACTGCATTTTCTATAAGGTAAATATTACCTATAAATGGCAATTTTTTGGGCGATTTTTTCAATCTGACTTCATATTGACAATTTTTAACAACAGAGGGTGCTACAGTACATAAGACACTTTCAGGTAAAGTCAGGGACTGGGAGACTTGAATATTTTATTGAAAACAAGTTACATACAATCAAAAAACAGCTGCGGGTAAAATGTACCCTTTGGCGGTTCTAGTGTTAAGCTCAAATGCCCTCACATTCTGGATAAGTATAAAAGCAACAGAGCCCCATGATGCCTTCATTCTCTAAATCTAGGATTTCTGTTGAGTTTATCAGAGCAGACACTTTCAAATGTACAGTTAATAACACATATTTATGTTTTAAGCCATTTTCCACCACTTAAATCAGGAATAAAATGCCTCATTGGCTATTAAATGCAAAGAAATGTTCTGCATACATTCATGAGCCACGTCTCCCAAAAGAGGAACCATCTCGGTTGAATGAGCTTTTGAATGAAAAACAACAATCAAATGGGTAGGAATAAATATAACAATATTAGTGATCCTACAACTTCTCCTATAGCGATGAGCTTCAGCTCCTTTCATAATGATCTGACACACAGAAATGACACCTCTTTCCCTAAAATAATCATAATAATTCCTTGCAAAAGCAGGGAGGAAATGCATTCAAGAAAAAGATAATGATGCAGTTACAAAAGGAGATGTGCTTTAGTATGGAGAGTACAGTGTACCATCTGTCATACCAATATAGTTGAAGTTGGAGAGCTTTATTTATAAAGTGACCTTCTTTTTCTGATCCCCAACAATTGAATAATAATAATTTGACAGCAAAGTGGGATTTCATGTTTGATATGAGAAACGACACACAAGGTATTTGTAATTATTTCCTGACTGCAGCTGTGCCAATAATTACAGAACATCCTGTGAGGCAGTGGTTTCTTGTATTCAGAGATTCAATGATCCCAGAAAGATAAACTATGGCTGAGCTTACAAAATGACATCCTGGTCTCGATGATCATGAAAAACCTAGAAAGGAAAATGTTTGCTGACGGGAACGATTCAGCACCTTGGACAGCGAACGTTGCTGTTACAGTAATGCCCATATCAAGATTTAACTATCTTTTGAAAGACTTGCTATCCAATATCCCCAATTTCATATTTGAGAAAAACATCATGAAAATACTGTTAAGTATCCAATATTTTGAGGAATGAGGATTTCAGTTACAGGATAAATCTGAACCTGAATGGAGGCAACATTGGGTGGCTGTGGCTCAGTGGGTTGTGTGCTGGACTTGGAATAAGGGGGTAGCCAGTTTGAATCCCACTGCAGTCAGCATGTCGTTGTGTCCCTGGGGGCACTTCACCCCAAATTGCTCCTGTGGGGATCAAAGCGTCTAACAAATGACATGTAATGTAATTCACACAACCTCTGTTTGAATAACACACAGAAAACAGAGGCCACACGTCCCTGACTCCAGAAGAGAGGAGTAATGAGTAGAAATATCAGTGAAATATGAATTAAAGGGGACCTATCATGCAAAATGCACTTTTGTATGTCTTTTATACATGAATATGTGTCCCCGGTGTGTCAGGGAACTCACCAAGTGTCAGAAAACACAACCCTCTCTTTTCCTCCATTCCCAAATTTCTAAAAACGTGGCTGCAACGGATCTGATACAGACTGATACAGATTTGAAATATCTCTGATGAAACGAGGAGCTCCGCCTACATGGGCAACTCTCCACCTATCAGGAGGAGACAGCCACGGCCATTGCCATTCGAAAGCGCTGGAGACGCTGTAGTGCTTATGCCTGGCCTGTAGGTGGCGCTGTAGTCTGCCACAAAAGCAGCGAAGAAGACTTCTCACAGATTCAGCCCTTGCAAAAACAGGGCTAAAGAAGAGCAAATGAGGCATGGCTAAAATGCATGATCTGTTTGGTATTTTGAAAAAAAAACTTTGCAGACATGTTTTATATAGGTATCGCCCTACAATATATTATTCAAATATAGCATGATAGGTCCACTTTAAATAAACAAAAAAAGGATATTAACTGTCAGAGATACATAGTCAATTGGTTAAATTGTTTACCGTACCATATAATAAATGGCTTGGCAGCAATTGTTTCTTGATCTGCTTAACTGAGTCTGAACAGTAGCCTACATTTGATTTTAGCAATCCAGTTGTGCATCAAGGATGATCTAAATACATCTTCCAAAGTATGAGAAAGAATTGAAAAAGACAAAGTTCAAATCCTAAAGAGAATAAAAAGTGACATATAATGCTATACATTAAAGACATTAAGTCTTGTGTTAAGTCTGTGAGTATATTTGTTTTACAGTTTGTTAAATGTAGTATGTGTAAAGTAAAACCAGACAAATTCCAGCAGGGATTCAAACCTGATACGAGCAGCTTACAAAACAAATGTGGTACCATTACACACCACAGGAATTTACTCAGGTAGGGGAGTAAGTGTTTTTGCTTTTTGTGCATGTGTTTGTTTGTTTGTGGTTTAAATGTGGATCAGGTCAGTGAGTGTTTAATGGCGCCTCCGAGGTCCAACACCGCTCAGGCTTCTCAGTGAACAGAGAAAGATCCTGGTTGATGGGAGATGATAATACACCCGGAGTGAGGGGAGGGATAAAAGCTGCAGATAATGGGGTCAGAGCAGTGTGCAGAGCTGCAGTGAAATGGTGCAAATGAACAAAACAGGGATGAGGGTTAAACAGCTGGGAGCAAGAGGAGCAAACCAACAACCTAATTGTCTTTCAGCTCGACTGAGTTTCCACTTTACTCAACACATTAAATGTACCCTCTGCAAGCGTAATGCGCACTACAGTGCTTCTACATAATGCATACAGGGAAACCTTCCCATGTCACATGCACCTGGCTCACACTGTACTCACAGCCTGATGCTCCATCACAGGAGGGTCAGGTCTGTTTAGGAGTTGATCAAAACAGGCTCTACACTGTCAGCTTCAAGAAATAATTCCAACGCGGTCATGTTGAAACAATCGGCAGCAGTTATTAGCTTAGCCAAACTGATAGCAGAGGAAACAGGCAGCTGATACTTTACTGACCCCTTTCTTTATGTAAAAGCTAAAGTACCCGCCTTATGGGTCCAGCTTCATATTGAACAAACGTTGACACTTTTATCAATGCTCTCTTTGAAAACTTTGAAATCTAGGTCAAGAACTTAAATAGTTAGTTTGAACAATGTGTGGCTGCACAACATGCATTATTTATGACTGATAGATCACTGATTACCTCAATGACTTGTTGTGCCCTTATGAGCCTGTGCTCAGTCTCAGATCCTCGGGTAGGGCTCTGATGGCAAAAAAAAAAGGGCGACAGAGCTTTCTCCATAAGATCCCCGCAGCTCTGGAAGAATCTGAGAATGAGAATCCGAGGCTTGCAGAATCAGGGACATTTTTTAAATCACTTCTTAAAACTCACCTTTTTATTAAAAGCTATTGATAACACCACTTCGTTTGAGTCGCCAAATTTTGACCGCATGCTCTGTCTTTTTAATCCATGTAAAGCACTTAGTGACTCTGTTTTGAAAAGTGCTTAATAAATGAAGTTATTATCATCATTATTATCACTGGGATGTTAGACGTTAACTTTGTTTTATTTAAAATAATGACTTAATTGGTGTCAATGGTTCAGAGATGAACAAATAATACAGATTAATGTCTCTCGACACAGTGTGTCACTAAGTGATATTTGCTGAGTTAAACTACTTTTTTTGCTGATGTGTTGGTTCATGCCATTGACTGCCTCTCCAAACAAAGTCCCGAATGTGTTTGCCTGTGGCGTACTGTATGTATAAATCTTTCCGACGGGCGTAGCTTCCTGCTGGTCTCATGGTGCCCCCTGATAAGCTGGTGCTGCGGAGGGCTTCAGGATGGCGCTGGTGGCAGTGGAATTAGCTCCCATTGTCATGATAATGACAGTGATACTCTTGCACCATCCAACTCAGACCAGCCATTGTATGGAAACAGGAATGCAATTTCTCCTGCAGCGGCAAGCGACAATCCTCTGGGAGTGAAAGGTCCCTAAATGACTCTCCTTTCAGGCGAGGCTGAGGGGCCAGCAGCCAATTAAAGTGGGAGCAGCAGAACAGTGCCATCCAAGAGACCTAAGGCTGTCTCTAAACACACACATTAAGCAACACAAAGTCGCTGTATTTTCCTTTTTACAAAGAACATCTAATCCCCTAATCTATCTTTCTCCTTATCCACCTAATTCTTTTGGGGGGTACAGGCAATGTGCAGTAAATAACTGAAGAGTTTATTCAGCACAAAATGTACACGACTCAGAGGTTATTGATTTGAAATTGCCAAACTATTGGAATGGGAGGACGGAGCTCCTGAGCAAAGGGGAGACACTCTCCAACATCAATCATGGTCAAATTCTCTGCTGGTGTTTCTGGTACCAGAGTTTCCTCTGAGCGTTTATCTGTCAGCTGAGGTAGAGTCAAGATGGGGGCAGAAGGTTTTTTTTAAAGTGTTCACGATACTGAGCTGTAAGTAAAGTGGATGTTTGCTGTCGGGCTCCGAAAGCCTTGAGCTGGAAAGAAGCCCATTGAGCTGGATAAGTTTGTTTTAAGCAACACTGCTAATAATCACTCACCGCGGCACTGACGATAACTCAGAGATTCCCCTGAGACAAAGACACTATCCGTGAATGCCGACTTCCCTCCAAAACATTTTCTCTCTTTATTTCCACTGCTGATTCAAACACGTTTATCCATACTCTTTAGAAATGCCAATATTTGACAATCTGAAAACGTAATGTAGAAACTTTTAATGTATATTCAAAAATATCAATGCATGTCTATCTTAAATCATGTAAATGGTTGTATGTACAATAGCTTGAAGAACAAGTGCCCAGTTCAGGCATTGAATATCTCCTTTGTTAACCCTTCTAATTTGAACCTTTGTTATTGATGTACGGTATTGATAGCTATCTAAAACTCAAAGCAGAGAGTATTACTCAACAAATCCCCTGAAAATACCAAAACCAACACTGAATTGTGATGCCTCAGGCGCTCATAAATTTTTTGGGCTTCGTCCAATCAGGGGGAGATGTCGGCGTTTTCTGTATGGTAGGGGCCGAGGGTCTTGCGGCATACATGCTTACTGAAATTTTCTTTTAGTCATGGTACAAGTCTTTTATGAGTCGCTCGACTGACTAACAAAATCACAAATAAAACTGGTGTTCCTCCGGGTCTCCCTTACTCGCGAATGTCCGTTACCG
>NW_011369945.1:17812420-17830000 GCF_000735185.1 Notothenia coriiceps
ACACACACACACACACACACACACACACACACACACACACACACACACACACACACACACACACACACACACACACACACACACACACAACACAGGCCAAAGGCCTTTGCCCACCTAACCATTGTTTTTATGGGTGAACCTCCCATTGATTGATGTCAGACATCTCATTTTGTTTTTCTACACCTCACACCCTCCAAAACCAAACACCCCTTCAAAAGAAAAGCCCTATAGATGTAATGCTACTTGAACTTATACTACTACGTACATCTGATATTTAACTCCTTCAGCCTACTTTCAGCTGCACAAACTATTCAACTATTAACTTATTCAGCTATTTCAGGACAATGAGGCTATACATGTTGTTTATACCTTTTTTAAACCTTTTCTTTTAAATATTAAGCTTTTTCTACATTTTTGTAGCTAAAAGCAGCTACCATTCAGCTAATAACATATTCAGCTTTTTCTGCATTTTCAGCTAAATTCAGCCATAAATGTTCACAGTTTACAGCATTCGCACGCATTTTCTGCAGGAAATGCATTTTCTAGTTATTACAACAAATACACACTTGCAACTGATAACACTGGCAATGATAATATATTTTTTAGACTATTAAAAAAAAGATCATGCTCCAAATAAGTGGGGGTACGGCGTAGCCCCGCGTCCAACGCCCACTACACCACCGCTCAGAGCTAACCTGTACTGGAGAGCATGTGTGTGAAGAAGATGGATATAAAAAGAAACTCACCTTGTGGTATAACCGGCAAGAGAAAAAGCCTTTGAGCTCCAAACTGTTTCAGAAATAATCCTTGATGTGGTTTGATATGGCATTTCATCACCGTAGTATCTGCCGGTAGAATCTCCCGCATGAGCAGGCATAAGCTCAGCCCCTCTTTTTTATCAATTTTTTAAAGCTTTATACCCAAAATCAGCACTTTTGAAACAGGAAGTGAAATAGAGGGATATGAGGCATGGCTAGAATGGGTGATCTGAGACCTATGCTGTTGGTGACCTTTAAGACATTCATTTGAGACACATAGACCAACACCAGCAACAACTGAGCTTTCTTCTTATATTTTTAAGAGTTAAGTAAAAGTTCTTCATCATCTGATTTTTAATTCACGGTTTGATACCCAATGACTTTGGCACAAGTCGTTTTTAATTATCTGCATTTATAAAACATTAGAAACAGCTATATTTTCTATACTCACATTTATTAAAAAATGTCAATAACAGTGAATTCTTCTAACTATAGTGTCTGTATTTTTGTCAGATTTTCATATTAATAAAAAGTATATATGTATTCAAAATGAAGTATGATACTACTCAACAATACTTAAACAATTTACTCCGATGAGATATGTTGCTGCGTCATTGACAACCAGGAAAAAAAAAAATAATGTCCCCTCCATTGGTTATAGGAAATCTTTTCAAATGTTTCACTGTCAGATATGATGCTCTAAGTATTAAGTATTTAGTATTTTAGTATAGTTTTAGCTTTTTTTGCATTTGCCAATCATAGAACAGATACTATTGGAAAACAGTGCAGAAAAAATGCAAAAGCACTTTATGGTCTGTGTAGTTTATTTTTTGCACAATTCGGGTACATTTGCATTTTTCCAATATTTTAATGCCGTTCAAGGCCGCGTCCTATAGCTGACTGAAAAGCATTAAAGATTCATGTTTCTCAGTTTAGGGCTTACATTGTTAACCATCTTGGATATTCAAGCAGAAAACGTCAGCACTTGATCATCCATCAGTCTCTTTCCAGACAACATTGTGCGTTTACAATTTGCAGCCAATCTTAAAAAGGAAAGCAATTTTCCCAAAAATCCAAAAGATATATGCAATTATTATGTTTTTGCAGCAGCTCAACAAACTTTAGGGTACTCTATCTCATTAAAGTTTAGCTTGGCAGGGTTGTCTATTCTCTACAGAGAATATAATGTTTGAGGAAATAGTTAAGACAGCATCCACAAAAATGTTTATTCCCAATAGGCCATTTCATCAATCTATGAAACTCGCCTCTGCCAAATAAGTTTTAGCGCTGTAACAGAAAACTCTCGTCAACAAGATTGAGACAACTTTTACACTTTTGTGAAGAACATTTTTATATTTTACATTATTCTTGTTTATTTTGTGATTAGTGTGACTTGTAATGCCAATAAAACCACTCAGTTAATAAAGCCATGAGAGTTGTTTGGAATAATAATTGATCAATTAGATGAGATGTTGAATATATGTAAATGGGGTTTCATGATAGATTCTGAAGGGGCATAAAGATGATTATAAGATAAAAATGAAAGCTTAATCAAGGATTAAAGACTACATGGAATAAAGCAGAGGAAGTGCTTGAAATCAGAGTGGCCTCCATCGTTATCAACCGAAAAAGACGGGTCCCAAACATTGAGAGGAGAGGAAGAGAAAAAAAGATCAGGAGGCAAATGAGTGGAGCATCTTGAGGAGGCTGCTGATAAATGAATAAATACAGAGTTGAGAGGGGAGAGGGCTTCTCAAGGATGTCATATCTTAATTGAAAATGACAGCTTCAATTAAAAATGTAATCATTCTGTCCGTTTTCTAATTAAAAGCGAAACCACTGATAGTTTTGACTCATTAACTTCAAAGAGTGATGCAGTTTGACAGAGAGGGGGGGAAGTGTGTCATTTGCTGAAAGGAGAAGGCGAGCAAAGTGGTGCAAAGTCTGAAGAGGACAGATGCGTTGGGTGAGGATAATCTGTTACAATTACTCTGTTTGAGAGACAGATACAGCTTATGGACAGGGGACGAGTGGTTAAATTATAATCACCAGCAGACAGTCACAAAGGTTGTTAGGCCTGACAAAATCAGTACGCCCACACCAGTGAGAATGATTGATTTGAAAGAGTTTAACTAAAACTGACCCAAACCTTTCACACACACACACACACACACACACACACACACACACACACACACACACACACACACACACACGCGCTCATTACCTGATACACACAATATACAGTCTAAGATACACACATATGATTCTGTCATCAGGAAGAGGCCACTCAAGGTCTGACCCACCTTCAGAGAGAGAGTAGAGAGTGTGAGGAGGGAGGGCTGAATTGTGAGGCAATTGAGTCCAATATTTTCTGGCTTTTTTTTGGTGTCCTGAGGCAACAAAACATGCTCGATGTACACATTATTTAATACTGCTAGTTGTTTTAACCATGTTAATAACATGTGGTATTACATGTGTGCTTGCCTCTCTTAATATTTTACCCTTTTTTATTTTTGCCTTTTATCTGCACTGTCCCACAATCTTGTCTTGTTTGACTATAGTCAAGGTGAATAGCGCAAAGAAACACTATGCATAAATGATTTCCCCATATACAGTACAAGTTTGGGATACATGCCTTGCTCATGGACGCTTCAGGATGAGCTGAGAATCCAACCAACAGCCTTTCACTGCACTCAGTCCACACAGCCTCCTCTGTAAGGAGTATTGTACATGTTAGTCAAGCTTACACAATTCAATAGTTGTCTGTTTAAAATAGGAATTTGAATAAATCATTACTTATATGGTCTGTTTCCAGTAACATGTCACCAGCATTCGTCTTGGTGTCTCTTACACAGTCTAACAGAAACTAGCAACATGTGCCGAGACCCTTTGGTTGTCATGAAAGATGATGTTTTTGTTTTTCCAGAAAGAAAAAAAGAAGCAAAGCTGCATCTCTCTCTCTCGCCTTTTATTTTGTCTGCCCAAACACCTTTAACAGCCATCTCTTTACATTCTTAATATTTACTTCGCTCTGTCAAATCGATACTTGCAACAGAAAGGAAAACAATACGACAATGTGAACTCTTATGGAATGATTAGATATTTTGAAACATATTAACTCGATGTAAATTAGATTATAGGTCTCAGATGCCAAGTGAGAGAGTTATTCAAGTACTCTGAAATAAATGTAATTATTTATAGTTTCTTAAAACTTTAGTAACCCAACAAAGCTTAATTCTTTCTTCTTCACACACAGTCTATGGTAATGCAAACCAAGCACCTCCACTGGAGCACCAGAGGAGAGAAGCGAACAGTGGTCTCCACTTTTATGTCAAGCATTTTGCTGATTTGTAGCTCATTTTGAATTCCTCCAAAGTAAGACATCTCAGTCTGTGGGTATGTATGTTTTTCATTTAATAAACAACATTTAAAATCACATTTAGCAGGTGCATTGTCACGTACTGAAAGACGTGCAGTATCACATTTAGTTCAATTTTGAGTGACACATTCAATATTAATAAACTTAAATAAACAAGCAAACAACACTCTTTGCAGAAGCGAAGGGCTGGAGGGCGGGGATTTCAGGACTCTGAAAACCGAGTTTAGCATGTCGACTGCAGCAGGTAGACCGCTGCTCACTGACTGCAGTTTGCTTTTTTCAGCAGGGTTCAGTATGACTAATTTACATAATGGATGCTGGATAAACCAACGTTACAACCAGTCTCTGAGCAGTCAGCCTGATGGAAGCTAAGTTGAACGACAGTGCATTATATGAGCAGATCTTCGAGACATTTTAAATGCAACTACATATCCCTAAAATAATGGTGGAGCAAATGGAGAAAAAATGCTTTCTGAAACAGCAACTGATCCTGTTGGTCTCAGGTCAACCTACCCTCAGCTGTTAATGGAGGGGCGAGTCTAGCCTTCACTTGCTGCATAAATGTACCAATGCAGATTTCACTGTGCTAACATCACAAGCTTGTTTCTCCAACATATAAGCGTTTCTGAAAATGAATAGATACATTTACTAAAGCAGAGAAAGCCAGCCATGATCACAAGATATTGTCCCTCAGACCTAACATTGGAGCTGATGGCTAATCATTCACAATAAGCAGAGGAAACATATCATTAGACCATTAGCTTGCATAATGTTGCTCGATGAGGTAAGTGGGAAAACAGGGCTTGAGTTACCTTTATCTGCCCCAAAACACACACAGTTTTAAAGATAGAAGGAGAAAGAACAAAATAACTATAATAAAGAGTAATTGTCTAGTTTAGTGTCAGCTTCCAGTCCAGAGAAGATCACTGGAAACTGAATTCTAAATAAAGTCATCCATTTGTTAGTCTCTACACAGTACAAGTTAAGTGGAGTTAAATCTGCTCTGCATCTCACATCAGACACAGTTCAGAGCAGAGTATCCCAAAGGAGGAAATGAAAGGTCTGCACAAGTCACAGACATACAGTAGGTTGCGGTCGAATAGTCCAAAAATCAGCTCCTAACGTCTATCCCTATCGTCTATTCCTTGACCTCTGAGTGAAACGTCACGGGGTTAAGGGATAGTGAATAGGAGAATTCAAAAGGACTTAGGAGAAGAGACTGGGGTACTTTAGAGAATCCGACTGCACTTTCACTATCCAACGTGTTTATGATGCACCAGCGGACATCATGAATGTGCGTCTGCTGCTGTGGGGAAACTATGGAAACTACAGTTTTCTATACAGCGGACTACATGGATGTATAATAAGAACGAGGGACTACTGTAAACTCATCTAGAGATTCTGCACTGTGCTCTGATGCTTTTGTTTTATGCTTTATGAACGTGGACAACAGAGAAACATATTCTCCATGACCAAAGTTGGAATTGAAATAAAAAAGGAAAGTGAAACTTATGCTCGTCACCCTCCGGTCCACATTAATACAAATGATCCCAATACGTATGATTGTATGAAAAGATCTTAAAATCAATACAAATGTATTTATTATAAACGTTAGTCCTTAACACCTATCACTGTGTATATCACCATTCAAGCATCTTTTAAAAGTTGAACAAACCCCACACAGCTCAGTGAAATGTTGACTTTATTTGATCATTTCAGTAAAAACTAACGTTCATATTTCTCTTTTTGATTATAATACTGATGAACGTTCAAAACAAAGCACTTTAGTAAGTTACCACATACGTTTTAAAATGCTTAATAAGCACCGTAACTTTCATGATATAACTTCTCCGTCATAATCGTTTGTTTCCGTGAACGGCCGACTGTGACGGCAAATGCTGCGGCTGCAAGGCATTGTGGGGCAGCATTTTCTCCTCTCCTTTCGGTAAGGGAGGTCCAGTGGTTCCTTAGCTAAAGGAGGTTATAAAGGAAGTTTGAAACCTCCTTTCCTTTCATTTGGAGAATTGGAACGGCACTTATCATGGCTGCCACTGAGGGACTTCCGGGTCATTTCACTCCGTTAGGAAGGTTCCTAAGCTAAATGGACTATTCGACTGCAACCATAGACTAGTCTTCATTGTTTGTACATTACATCATAACAACTTAAATAAATCATCCTGACTTACTATAGAGCACTGCAGAGCTCAGGTCTAGTGTGAAGATTAATACATGAAAAATAAATATCATACTTACAGATCTCTATATAGTTTCAGAAAAAAAAAAAAAACTTAAATGCATAATGTAATCAAGCGAGGTAGAGGTATAATAATTGAAACTTTGGGTGCAGCCCTGCATCATCAAAAGGGTAGTATACCCTATAGTGAGCCAGCAGTGCCTCCCTACAGTAAAACAACAGCTCAGTTTTACTGCTGATCATGAAGGCTGCCTTACAACAAAGTCATTAGTTAACATGTGGATTACGGTTAAACCCAGGGCATTTTCAAACAGCAGTACTTTAAGAAGTTGTATATTTCTACGTTTTTCTTTTTTCATATATGGAGCATAGGGCAGTGTGTATGAACAGTCTATGGTATGAACGTAAAGCTGACGAGGCCAAGTGTTTCTGACACGGTTGTTGTTGTTGTTGTTGTGTTTGTGATTTACAATTAAATTATTCTACCTCACGATGTCTGTTTGAGCACTAATTGAAGTTGCTATGAGAAAATATTTCTAAATCAAGAATTGATCTGGTCCAAAGAGAGTCAATGGAGTGATTAACCCCAATCTGCAGTTCCCCTCAGCTCCATGGTGTTTCATACCATTGTTTAGATTTTCTGACGTGCAATACTGTTTTGGTTTACTCTTTAAAAATCTATTCAATGCTGCATCAGCCAACTGTTAGCAGAGAAAAAAGCTTTAAAAGCAACTGTGCAATACCTGCTCCAAATCAAAAACCAGACTTAGTCTACGTCAGTGACATGTTCTCTAACATTTAAGTCGGCTTTCAATACATGTAGCTTCTCTAACAGAGTTGAAACGTCTGCTGTCAGTGCATCTCTCGTGTTTAGAAATATGACAATTAGAAGAATGTGAAATTGACTGCAAATACAACAAAAATAAGTGCAAACTTTTCCTGTTACTGTTTTC
Organism: Notothenia coriiceps; assembly: GCF_000735185.1. Lineage (NCBI taxonomy): Eukaryota > Metazoa > Chordata > Actinopteri > Perciformes > Nototheniidae > Notothenia > Notothenia coriiceps. The sequence continues at coordinate 17,819,708 of NW_011369945.1, forward strand.
AAAGCCTAACTTTTCCAATGTTCGCTTTGTAGTATTTTGTTCGGGTATGATTTCTGTTTTCTTTCCGATTTCTGTCAGGCTCTCTGGCTGATGCAGAAACGTCTGGTTAGTTAAGAGGTTTTTTTTCTTCCTTTTTCGTCACACCTGGGCAGTCCAAGTGAACTATCCCTGACATAGAAAGATAGGGCTGCGTAGGATGATGAATGAGGCTGTTTTGGAAAGCTACTCTTCATCCACTTCTGACTCACTGCAAGAGGCAAGGAAACGGCTCTAATGCAAAGTTAACCAAGTTTTACATTCTCTCTATCCCTGAGCATAATTGAATCCTCTTTCTAATTGGTCCTTCTAGCTGTTAGACTGGCCAATATGAGTTGGATTGTCCTCTGAGAAATATGCTCTGTTCCTCATCGAGCCATCTCTCTTTGTTCAATACATCACAAGTTTGGAAATGGCTTACAATCAGTGTGTTTGTTCTGTATCCCAGAGATGCTCCAGGGAGAGACAGCTTCATCCAAAACTGAGATCAGACTGGGCAAAGCAGACACTGTTATCTCACATTCAAGTAACCAGCATTAAAACCAGATCCTCTCAACACAAGACAGTGTCTGATGTTTACAACACTCTGCATTGGACCATCATTTTCCATCAAAGAAAAAACATATTTGACTCCAAGGTTAGTGATCCTTCTTTTATGATCTCCGGATTTTGAAATCTACAAAATAATGAACCATATGTTCCCTAATGTATATCTACGCCCATAAAAGGACACATTGGTGCTAGGGAATGTTTTATATTGAACAAGAGAGTACAGTATGTTAAGTGTAATAGCTGAGGGCCAGCAGCAAAGGAGAGTGAATGAGGCGCCAGTTAAAGACTTGTAAAATGTGTAGCTGGCCACAGGCCTATTATCATCAAACGGGCCAAATCACGCTGCCATCGCAGTTACCCAGTGTTCCAAAAAGGGGAAATTCTCACCACATGGACACTGTTACACTGACGGAGCCCTTCCTGATTTATTCACCACTGATCACACATAGGGGAGAGCGGGGTAATGTGAGACATTTTTTACATTTGCTCTCCTGTAGGCGAGCTAAAATGATATATCAGTAAAATTTACACATTTCCCATTAATTCAGGATGTTTCCTAGCACTGGAAATGATCAGAATGTCTTCAGGACAAAGGGCAGTGAAAATATGATTGTTTTTTAAAAAGTGGTCTTGTGTCTCACTTTACCCCAGCTAAGGGGTGAACTGAGACAGACTAGAGAAATCAAGGGGGTAAAGTGAACCACTTACCTTTTCCACTTTTAAACTACCAAAACAACACATGTTGTAACAGTTAGAATCCTGACAGATAGATTGACAACCACACATTCCAAAACTAATGTCGGATGCGCAACATAATCATGGGGATTGGTCAATTTAGCACATTTTTTAAACAAAGTAACTCCAAACAAAGTCAAATACAACATAATATATTTCAAAGTGCTTTAATAAACATTCAATTAACCATTTAACCAGTTAGATTAGAACACGATATGATATGAACATCAGCCGCATATTTAAAACAAGGCCTAACTCGTCACATTCCAGCCCTGAAGGTTACAAGGGAATAGGTGCAGGTTCGCTCTCCCTCCCGTGTTGTTCCTCTCCAGGCTAATTGAGGTTGAGGGCAGCTGCTTCACCAGCATCACCCTTAGGACACATGTGGGCCCCACAGTCGCTCTGTTTCTTTCATAGGCAGAGGACGTGGGGCTCTCCGACTCTCTGTTGTTTCCCTGATTTTCTGAGGAATGGGGGGTAGCTATTTCGTCCCTCCACCTTCTCAAGCCATGCCCAAACGATAACGGATCTTCGTGTTGTGTGTGGCAAGATTGACGAGGACGGAAGTCACGCCACGGCAAGAGTCTTTGGCATTGCCGGGGTCGCTGCCTGCTCATCTCAGGCTCTCACAATGCATCCCTCAAAATGGGACACGGGTGCCATCACCTCTCCTCCCGAGCGCTATCCTGATGATTGTCTCTTGGGTGGCCGTTCTGTTTTGCGGTTTCCCTTCTTCTTGCTATTTGCTTTTCTTCCCCTGCCAGGTTTTCTGTTTGTCCCCTCTCTTGCATAAGCCTGGTCTAACGTGATGTTGCTTTCCTCTGGAGGTATCGTTAAGATGGCTGTCTTCACACGCTTTTCGTTTTGTTTGTCCCTGGGGGACATTTTGGAAGTGCTATGATTGTCCGTGAGGAGGACACGATATCCAGGCGTCCTGAGACAGCTGCGAGGCCACATCGCAATGTGGCCATGGGCAAAGTGGATGGAATAGCCATCAGGCGGTGCAATAGGGCATGCCTGCAGGCAGGGTGGGTTCATCGTGCAGGGGGTGGGATCATCTGGCAGGCCGTCGGGACCATCCGGCATGCGATCTGAGAGTGGATGGACCAGTGGAGCAGGGCGCGCGCGCAGCTCAGTGGTTTGGGCCGGTCTGAACAGCATGGGGGACTGGCGGTGCAGAAACGGCCCTCCTCAAGGGAAAATATCTCTGTTTAATGCGGAGAAGTCCCAGTGGACTTGAAGCCAGAGGTGATATTGCGTGGTGTCACTGGCTGAGCAAAGAAAGGCTCGCGTTCAGCGAAATCCTGCAATCTGACTAGATGGAGAATGCCTGTTGTCCCAGGGGTTACTGAGTCTTCATCCCACGCCCATCAAGAGCTCGGGCTGTATAGGGCCTTGAACGGGCCCCATCAAACACGCGGTCGACGGCCCGATCGAGAGGGCTGCAAGCGTGGGATGGTGTGGGGGTGGGAGGGTGGAGCGCAGAACAGATACCATTACTCTTTGCTTCTCCCACTGCCTTGCCACACCTCGTCAGCATTATCCAGGGATTAGCAGCATGGGAGAATGGTCAGGATGCAGCTGTAGCTGTGGCTTCATCAAGTGATCGAGGAACTCAGGCCAGGTGTCTTCGTTCATCCATGCCTGTTCTGTGAGGCAAGCCCTTTCTGCGCTGCCTGAGGTGGCTGCCTAATCATCCAAGAGTTCTTCAAACGGCACCGGAAGCACACGAGAAAGGAAAATGGGCAAAACACCCAGGCAGCCATTCACTGCAAACACCCACAGTCACCAGTTCGCCTCAATAACTCAGCTGATGTGTAAGCAGAACAAAAACAAAAGACACCAACAAACTTGCTTTTTTCCCTTTCTCTGCGTCACAACCGTGAATCAGTAGAGAAGTCTAGAATCAATGGCATGTGCATCGTTAAGGTGCTACTATCTGGTCTACAGGTACATTTTATTTTGTTGCGTCCTTCATTTTTTCTTAGTTCAGGCAGGCTCACAAACAAAAAAAAAAAAAATTGACTAACAGTAGTCCAATTAGTTTAGCATTCTGCCGAATAGGCTAGCTGGTCATTATCAGCCAAGCCACTCGTATCGTAGTCTGGCTGGGCTCTCTAGAGCTTACCCTGCCGTCGCTTTGTACTGTAAAGACGGCCTGTTTCATCCAGCATTGTTAAACCTGTGGTCGGCAGGAAAATGTGTGTCTGTTAAAGAAGAGAGGCAAGGGAAAGAAACCTTATCAGAGATCAAAACCAAATCTTACAGGTAAGAGCCTCCAATTGAGAAACAGCGAGAGCGAGAGAGAATAAGTTCTGCAGCCTGTCCATCACTAGAGCACGCAGCAGATTTGTAAAGCGAACTCCCCCACTGTCGTCTCTCATTGAAGGCTGAGGCCCTTCCGCAGGGCGGATGTTGTCCTCCGAGGTCGGCACAGGAGATGGCGACGGGTCTAGAAAGCTGCCAAACAGCGCTCTACCCCTAAACGAGTTGGACANTCAATCAATCAATGTTTATTTATATAGCCCAATATCACAAATGTTACATTTGTCTCAGTGGACTTCACAGTTTGTACAGAATATCAGTATGACAATACGACACCCTCTGTCCTTAGACCCTCACATCGTACAAGGAAAAACTTCCAGAGAAAACCCACAGTTTAAAGGGGAACATGGGAGAAACCTCAGGGAGAGCAACAGAGGAGGGATCCCTCTCCCAGGACGGACAGACGTGCAATAGATGCCGTGTGTAAATTGAAAAGAATACATTTGCAACATAGGTAGTCCGAATGTTTGGAAATGCATGTGTGTATAATAGGAAGATGAATCCACGAGGATATCCATCCAGGACTTATGATCCAGGACCACAGCCACGACTCAAGATCCAGGACTCGCGATCCATGACACAGGACCGCAGGATCATCCATGACTCCGGATCCCGGCGTATATAGACACCAAAAAGAAAGACATTTGGGGAAGCTGGGTTAATCGGAACATGAGAGTACACAGGTATAGACAGAGAGAAGGAAGAAGTAAGATGTCCCCCGACAAACTAAGCCTATATCAGCAAAACTAGGGGCTGAATCTAATCAGCCCTAACTATAAGCTTTATCAAAAAGGAAGGTCTTAAGCGCACTCTTATATCTCTGTCTATATATATTCTCAGTAATCTATTAACCAACCTGAGACATTCATTTGTTTCACTTTATCGAAAAAAGGTGAACGCATTCATTGATTTAATAGCTGCATTACTTTAAGTGTGAATCCTAGCAAATCTAATTCTTAATAGTAATACAAAGCAAAGGCTGAACAAATTCTGCAAAAAACATCCTGACTGAAAGTTGAATCTCTAAACTCAAATGATGAAGGAAAATGCTACAAATATATTCAAACATTTTCAGAATCCCTGATGTTTTTCTGAATTTCCACAGGATTTTGTGTAGCCAAGCCTTACAACGTCAAAGCATGGAAACCTTTCTTCGTGGATCTGAAGCTGCCGTATTCTGTGGCAAGGAACGAGCAGGTCGAGATCAAGGCTGTGGTCCATAACTACGGCGACGGCGAATTGCATGTAAGAAAATCACCCAAAAACTACTGGATGCAAATATGCAAAATGAGTAGCCTGATAAATAAAAACAAACATTTCTAAAACTGAAAAATATGTCTTATGTGAGGCGTTAGGCTAAATGCTAATTCTAGCATCACAGTTAAACATTTTTAGCTGCTAATAATTGCTCCTAATTTGGTATTTGAAACTGAGGCTGATAGGAATTAGTTTTGCAGGTATTTACTTGTCATTCACCCAAGAATATCACTTACCATAGAACCACAAAGGTGACTCTTATGGTGTCGATAGAGGAAAGGTCAGGGGCTCACCAATAAAACCCTAGCTTCAAAAAACGCTTGGTGTCCACTCAAACTTAATTCAATAAAATAAGTTAAATATATTGTATATAGACTCTCTGTCGGGGTAGAGTGAAGCAGGCAGGACCCAAACGCAGATTTAACAGAACATACCTTTATTTCAAGGCTTCACGTAACAAAACAGGGCAGAACTCTCTCCCCCGTGAACACAGTCAACAAGAAAGAGGAACTAACAATGACAGACACAAAAACCAGAACAAGAGACAGGTGAGGAGGGAGGAGAAAAACACAGGGGCACAAGGTGAACACAATCGGGTAATCAGACAGGAGGGAACACAGACAAAAAGCAACAGGCAAGACAGGCGGTGAACACTTCAAAATAAAACAGGAAACCAAAGACAGAAAAAGACAAAACAAAACAAAACACAGACAGATCCTGGCACTCTCCTTGCTCTATTTTATTTGTATTACTTGCACTATTTGCACTATTTGATCTTTTTGTATCTGTGTTATTAGGCGCATTCACACCGCAGTACTTTTCCCACAAAGATTCATGAGAACTTAGTTCATCAGCACTCTTTAGTTCTGATGAACTAAGTTCAGATCGCGTCTGTTGACCCCCAACAAGGAGAAAATGCCTTTCCAAAAAGGGCTCTGGTTTTAAGAACAAAAAAACAAAAAACAACTGGTCCCATTCCCTTCGGTCCCAAAGTGTGTTTTTTGAAACGAAAAAAAAACGGAAGCAACTAATTTTGGGTTTGCTTTAACCCTCACCTTTTTTTTTCGGTTAACCGTCCTTTTTTTTTGGAAAAGTTTGGTGCAATGCGAAACAACCTGGGAAACTTTTTAAAAAAGTCCACCCTAAATTCACTTAATTCCGGGAAAAAAGTAAACCCAGGTGAAAACATTTTTTTTTGGGTGCAAAAATTTAAAGAATAGTTTGTCATAAAATTTTAAACCTTTTAATGTTTTTTTCTTTGAAAAAGTATAAAATAATCCTAAAGATTTTAATTAAGAATAAACGGCCAGTCAGGGTGTTCTTTTCCTTTCAACGTTGTAACCCTCTTTTTTTCTCAAAAAACCTTTCTAATTTTTGATACAAATTTTTTTTATTATTTTTTTTTTTTAGAACTTTCTCAAAATGGTAACACGAACCGTGGAAAGGGGAGCAACCAAAATCCGCCCCCCTATTTTTTCTTTCGGGCAAGTGAGAAAAGAACCATTTTTTTTTTCGGTTCGACCAAGAGTTTTAATTCGGACCCCCTTTTTTTTGTTGCCACCCTTCATTTTTTAATTTTTTCTACAAACCTACCACTTTTCCCCTAATTCAACCAGTTTTTTTTTTGTTTTTCCCGTACCAAGCCTTTTTTTTAAAGTTTTTAGTTTTTAGTATGTTAGATTCGATTTTTTTTTTATTTCTGAAGCTAGAACAAGGTTTGTTTACGAAAACGGGCTCAAAATAAGGTAAGTTTTTTTTTTTTTTGGTAGGAACTAAAAAAAAAAGAAAATATTCCGACAATTTAGGGTAATTTAAAATCCAATTTTCTTATTGGGTAGATAAAGTAGGTTAGGTTTAGATTGTCGGGAAATTAAAATTCTACGATTCTATTTAAACCCTATAAATCTTAAATTTGGTACCTAATAATTCTAAAACCTATTTAACAACATAAGTAAGAAATGGTTTGGTTAACTTTTACGGTAGGTTGACATGAATAGGTTAAAAACTTAAAAACGGTTAAAAAAGTTTAGTAGTTTAAAATGAAAAAAAGAAAATGTTAAACAAAAAAGAAGCCAAAGTAAGGTAGAAGGAGTAAAAAGGAGGTTCAACCAACCCAGGAAAGGAAGAAGAGAAAAGTTTGGGAAGGGACCTTACAATCCGCCTCTTTTTTCGGAAAGTTTTTTTCGAACACCGCGACGTGGCCCTTTGGTGAAGAAGGGTTTTTTTTTTTTTTCGACAAAAACCCAAACCATTTAGGTCCAATCCCTTTCCCACCGCCTACTCCCATCCTTTCAACCTAAAAAAAAAACGAAACCCCGGTTCAAAGAACCGGAGGGTGGTGTTTTTCGGCGGTTTCCGTTAAAAAAAAAAAGGACTAAACTTCCCCTTCCCCGTTCTCGTCAAGGGAGCGAAAACCTAAAACCTCAATTTAGTTTAACGACAAAAGACGGTTTTTTTTTGATTTGGACCGGCCTTTTCCCCTCTCCTCCTAGTCCCTTTTTTCCCTTCTTTTCCAGTAGCTGATTTTTAGCGGGAGAGTGTACTTGAATGGGCTGTTACTACCCTTTCGGGGCCACGTTCTTTCAACACCGTTTGTTTCCAGGTCCAACTTGGTAGACCGTTTGTGAATTTTTGGCAGGGCTTCGGACATTCACACCCTTTGGTTTTTCCTTTCTTTTTTGTGTCTCTTCGCTTTGTTAAAAAAATTTGTGAGGTACTAAAAAAATTTTTTTTTTGGTCCTTTTTTGGATTTTTTTTCCTTTCAAGGTGAAAGGAAGTAAAGTTAAACTTTTTCCCCCCTGTGGTTAATAACACCAAAATTAAAATTTTTTTTTAAGTAAAAGTCCCAAAATCCAATTAAAAATCAAAAAATTAAAAGAACTTTTTTTTTCTTTTTGTTGCAAAGGGTGATCAAAATAAACAAAGTACCCCCAAAACCCTAAAATAACCCCAAAAAAAAAGGTGGACAAAATAAAAACCTTTTTTTTACAAAAAAAAGGAAAAGGAAACAAACCCAAGAACAAGAACCAAGGATTTGAAGGACACAAAACGGAAAAAAAAAAGGAAAACAGAAAAATTCGAGGGAAAAAAAGGACAACGGACTTTAACAAAAGTAACAACAAAAGTTTGGGAAACAACGGGCAAACAACAAAGACGAGGGGAAACCGGGTTTTTTTTCTTCGAAACAAAACAAGGAAACCAGGAAACAACTAAAAAAATTTGGGGAAAGACCATAAAATCCAAGAACAGAAAGGGGAAAAACGAGGTACATGCGCAAGGAAGCAATAAAAAAAACAGGAACAGAACGGTAAAACGATCAATTTTCCCAACCAAAAGTAAACAAGAAAACAAGAAACAAATGGGCCAGAATTTAATTTACAAAAAAAATCCCAACAAAAGAAAAAAAAAAAAAAACGTAGTCGAAAAAAAAACTTTGTTAACGGAACAAAATATTTTTTTTTTTTGGTTTTTTTATTTTTTCATGTTTTTTTTTAACCTAACCTTTCGCTTTTTTTTTTTTCCAAGTTTATTTTTTTAAACAGTTGAGCCCGGTTTGTTTTTTTTCGGTTTTTTTTTGTGATTTTTTTCTTCCCCGACCTTTAGTTGAAAGTAAAAACCTTCCATTCCTCGAAAGGTTGGGTTAAAAAACCGTTGGGTTAAGTGGTAACCGGGTGAAGTAAACCCCACGTTTTTTTTTTTTTGGTTAAACCTTTTCAGAGTAAAGTTTGTTTAACGCCAACTTTTTTTTTTATGTAACTTACGTTAAGCGACGGTTAGAAAAGGAAATGGAAAGGGAAGTTCGGCTTTGCCCAAAAGGTTTTTTTTGTGACGGAAAAATTGAAGGTTTTTTTGAAAAAGTTCAAAGAAAGACCTGAAGGTAAAGGTTTAGACAAAAAAGCCCTTTTTTTTTTTCCCTTTTTTTTTTGTTCAAATCTTTTTTTTTTTTTTGAAGGACCGAAGGAACAATTGTGCCTAATTTTTTTTCTTGACCGGTTTTTTTTAAGGGGGTAAGGAAGTAGTTAGTTTTTTTCTAAGAGGAAGTGGTGGTCGTAAAAATTTCTTTCGAAAGACACTAAACGCCAGAGGGAAAAAGGGTAAAGCCCAAGGGAAGAAAACCCCGATTTTGGGTGGTAAAAAGTTGGAGGTCTCCCACCTGCAAGGGGTGGTGGTCGCCATGCCTAACCAAACATTCCGTTAGCGTTTTTTTTGTTTCATTCGCGCCGGGCGGGTCGGCCAGTCTTGAAAGGAACACCAAGCACAGACAAGAAAAATTTCCGTTGTTTTTTAAAAAGAACGAACCGTGGTTTAAACCGGGGAGACAGAAAAGTAGTCCGTTTTGGTTGGGAAGGTTGGGATTTTTTTTTTGTGTCCTTTTTGGTGCAAAGGTTAAATTTGTCTTGACATAAGTAAAAGTTCTGAACATCCAAAAAAGGGTTTTTCCGCAAGGTGTTGTTTCCTAAAAAATAACAAAGTTACACGATTTTGTTGTAAAATTTTTTTTTTTTTTTCGAAATGTCACATTGCTATTACAGGTTTACCTTTAGGATCCCAAGTGCGTTTCCGAGGAGGTTTTTTTGATTGTCACGTTTTTTGTGTTAAAATTCCGGCGCAAGTTTGGTGGCTGCATTTGAAAAAAAAGGGTTTGTTGGAAATCAAAGGACTAAAATAATCAAAAGGCTTTTACCAAAGCGGCAGAAAAGGTGGTTTGGTTTTTTTTTTTTTTTCTTAACGGCCTTTTAGTTAGTTGTTGATTGTCAAAATTCCAATTTAAAACTGTTTCTTTGGAAACAAGTGAAAATCGAGGCGAATATCAAGGCTTTACAGGCGGAAAGCGGATTTCTCTCGGCTTGATTTTACTCCAAGTACTCTTGGAGGAGAAAGGCCAGGGAACATTCTCGTCTCTTTCGAGTACTGAGAGAAGACTCTTTTCATATAAAAGACTCCCGACCGTAACGGTTTTTGGGTGCCCGGGGCATTTTGAAGTTTTTTTTTTCACAAAACACTTTTTTTCGGTGGTGAGAAATTAATAGGAGCGTAATTTCGTAATAAATCGTTAATATCGTTAATCGGTTCGCGTCTTTTGCCGTCTCTCTGATATTGAAATACCGTTTGGGTGTTTTTATTTTTTACGTACGCCCTCGCCACTTCTACTCCTCCACAGCCCGCAAGAACCGCTAAAAAATAGACCTCCGAAGTCATCTTCGACGACACCTCAGGGTCGTCCGAAGATGACTTGCGGTCAGGGGTTATTGGCCCTGAAGGCCGCCCCTAAAACCCGCCGTCATATGCGGCACTTCAACCAAACGCCGGGACGGTCATTTGGGTTTCGGTCCTTCTTCTTCTTCACTGCAGTCGCCCGAGTAAACGGATAGGTGGGGTCCGCGTGAA
>NW_011369945.1:17830045-17841754 GCF_000735185.1 Notothenia coriiceps
AGCTTGCCTTCTCCCCCCTCGCAACTGTACAGTATGTCCCTGCGTACGCGAGCAGCCACGGTACGGCGAGGACGTTTTTTTCTTTTGCGCAGCTCAAACTCGATCTACGACCCCAGGACAAGCGAGACAAGCAATGATATAATACAGAAGGTATTACACCACCAGTTAATCTCTGACCTAGTCCCACCTTAATAGGCAGAAATAAGCACGGTACCAGATGGCGGAGCTATCAGGATCAGTGTGTGGCGTTGCTTCTCTTCACTCTGAGCCAGAGTTGGGGATAGAGCCAGGGGTGGGAACGCTTTGCTGTTACTGCCAGGATGTAACGCACCGACAGCGCTTGGAAAGATATTTTTTTTTTCTCAGCACTACCGGAGGTACCACAAGCACTGGGGAAAGGTCCGTTCTCCTCATCCACGCCTTGTACAAACCACGAGCGACCCAAAGATGGTCGATCCTCTATGTCCACCACTCCCCTCCGTGTAACCAAGCCACTGCGGCTGCTCGGTTGAGCTGCTCTGTAATGAGTATCCCATGCCGCACAGACTCACACCAGGTCTGCTTGTCCTGCCTCGGGCTGGAACACGCCCAGGAGTGCTTGGGGCAACAGTCGTATCCACACCTCTCGTGGCTCGTGACAGCGAGCATTATGCGGCCTGGCTGAGTCACCTGCTCTTGGCCAGCTCAGTCTATCCAGCCGCACGTGGCTGAGACCATGTCCAGCCTTGTGTACCTTTTGTCTGTGTCGCGTTTTGATCTTATCTACGGGCTGCAGGTCCATGCTCCAGACAGGGCGATTAGCCTGGTGCGCTATCGCTGTATGTATGCAGACCATCCGCTCCGGCTTTGCAGCTTTCTGAGCCGACGACACGAAGATAATTTTTTTCATCTTTCTGTTCATCCAAGTTCGTGTTACAGTGATGTGTATTCTCTATGTAGGCAATCCTCTTCAATTTTTGCCTCCATATATTCCAACTCCATGTTGTTTCTATCTTCCTTGCTGGTGCGAGACCTATGGTGAGGTCCAGCCGGGAGCCCCAGCTTGGTTTGAGATACAGCGCGGGGCTCCCTCTCAGCATCTCTTGCCGCCACCGGGTCCCCACTGAAACGGCGTGGGACTCCGGTTCTGCAGCTGCCGCTGTTTTTGACCCAGACCGACAACAGTGCGGGGCTCAAATCTCTGTGTCGGACGCCCCCGTGTCTTGTTGCCAGCCGGCGAATCAGCGGACATGAGGGGTCCTGTCCACAAGATAGCTTGGCGTGCTTAGCCCCGGTGAAGGGGGCCCAAGTGCCCGCACGAGGCCGGGGTTGTCGATATGCCTACCTGGGGTGTATCCAAGGCCCGAGGCAGGACAAGCAGCACCGGTGTGAGTCTGTGCCTGATATCTTCAGACCCGCAGCCGCAGGGTGTAAGAGGAGAGAAGTGTCCATCTTGTTCGCCGTCGATGAAGGCGTGAGAGGCCGTCGTAACAGGTAAAGTTGCGAGAAAACAAAAAATCTTTTCCCAGCCTGTCGTTAATCCCGGAGAAAAAACGGCGGTGTAGTTTTTATCTCAAAGAATATTATGGTGGTGTTAATACCTTTTTTATCTTCTTCTCCTCTGGTGTGAGAGAGAAAAGAAAACGTCCTCGCTACAGTGGTGTCGTAGTGAAGGGAAGGCAAGCTATTAACAGGTGTGTTACTCAGCTTTGAAAAATCAAACCTAACTTTATTTCCGAGAAGAAACGGCGAGGTAGATTGCAATACTAACTGGTGGTGTTAGTATTAAACAGTCTTCTTGCGAAAGCAGACAAAGTAGCCGGCGAGCGCCCGTCGAGCGAAAATTAGCTTTGGGATTTCAGTCTGTGGAACTGTTACAGCTAGCCCGGCTACTGATATATCGAGATTGCTCTGAAGGCGAGAAGAGGTGTTTGAATGACGCTGCGACGTGGCGCGAGCCTACCTTAATAGGGGGTGGATTCCCTGACGCTGACGTCAAGAATCACCAGCCAATCAGGATTGGCGTAATGAGATTGATGCGTCGTTTTGCTCCGCGATGGGCGCATCCCATAGAGATGACTATTGAACGGAGTGTTATGAATGAAGAACAAGACCACCAACACGCTCCTTCCTCTGGAAACCACACACCTGCCCCTTCTTTCTCCGGCGTTACTCTTCAAAATAAAATCACCGGCCTTAAAATGTAGCGGCAGAGGGACTCTTTTTACAGTCTTAAGAAAACGCATAAAAACGGTGAGAAAAAAAACGAATGTGATCTGGACAAACTATAGGGTTTTCACGGGTTTAACGGTTTAACGGGTTTTTAACGGGTTTTAACGCTACACAAAGAACATTTTATAACCCTTGGTTATGTTACTTTCGCAACATTTGGTAAAGTCGGGTCAAATTGACCCGGGACATGCTTCAGGGTTTAAAAAACACCAGAAACTAAATTGCAACATGCACAATGTCCTGTATATACTATTGTCTTTACAATGGAAGTGTCCTCCGTTAAAAAAAATACCTGTAATAAAAACTAGGTTTAATTTTGCTCATGCTTTTCTAGGACAAATGTAACATGAAACATTAATGTTTATTAGTTTTAATCTGTCATATAATATCAAAGCCCCTGAAGGAATAAAGCAATTTTACGCAGTAATTGGAACACAAGAACCCAACCATCCAAAATCTAAATTTGGCTGTGAACAATATAGGAGCGAACGAAACATCCATATAAATGACATGAGAAATATAAACACAAAGCAATAAAAATTACAGTCCTAATTCCATAAAATATAGTATATCAGAAAAATATATGATAAGTGTCGCTGCAGAACATCATGTGATCAATGGGGAAGTCGTCTAGGAAACACATGATGTACATAACTTCTTTGTGTGTTAGAACAGGATGTACGTTGTTGCCAGTTGCTGCATGTACGTCTGTGTCTTGGAGGTCCTTTGAGGTCCACAGACTCACAGCTGGCTGCGGGGTCCTTCGCCAGAAGCTGACTGTGGGGTCCTTCTGCGGCTTGGCTGGTGGGGGTCCTTCAGCGGCTGAGCTAGTGGGGGTGTTCCAGCAGCTTGGCTCTGAGTCAGGTTCATCTTCCAATTTGCTGTCAAATTCTGAGTTTACCTCCATTATCCTCACTTCAGAAATGTCTTCTGTTCACTTCACCATGTTTTTTCTAATGCACTCCACTCACTCTCATCCATTATTAGCTCCAAGGCTCTGAGCAGAATACCTTTTGGCCATTTTGTTGGTAGATAATTTTAGTTCTGCACTACACTGTTACTACTGAGGTTATGTCTCTGTTTAGTCCCTCCTCCGGCGTGCAGGTGCGAGGGGGACAGTGTGAGAAAATGTAAAATGTTTATACATTTCTGGAAGATCTAAAATGTTTATAATGTTCTAGGATAGTTTTGTGTACACACTACAAAGGGTAAAGATCAAGGGGAAACAGGATCAAACAGCTTCTCTATGCATACAATTGTGTGTGTGTGTGTGTGTGTGTGTGTGTGTGTGTGTGTGTGTGTGTGTGTGTGTGTGTGTGTGTGTGTGTGTGTGTGTGTGTGTGTGTGTGTGTCTTTAGTTTCTGTGTTTCTGTGTGTTTTTCTCTGTCTGCCTGTCCTGGTATTGTATCCGAGTCAGATTGACCCGAACCTCTTATGAAGGACATAAATGCGGGTGGGCATTTTTTCATAAGTGGAAAAAAATAAAAACAATTCCACATGTCCTTCACCATTAAGTTTCAGGTTGAACAAAAATATCCTTATATTTTTTTTTATTCATTGAAAATGGAAATCGGGTCAATTTGAACCGAACACCACACGAGGGGTAGGCCTACAGTTGGCTATTGAAGTAAGATATTCACAGAATATGTTAACTGCTGGGAAGACACATTTTGTGAAATTGTAGTTATGGTTTTTCAACTTCTCCATTTGTTTCATTGCTTCCTACGGAATTTAGACACAGCTAAAAAAACATGGAAATGTTGTGTTCATGATCTTGTTCCTGGCATTACATATCTTATCAATATCACCACCCAAACATCCTCTGTAACCTGTGTCTTTGAAAACCAAAGTATTTTTGTAAACATGTCATGCTTTCATTATGCACTTATAACGTTAAACTATTTTGATTTGGTTTTGACTGACATGGTAACACATATAAAAGCATATTTAAAAATAATTGCTGAATCAAATTGATTACCAGCACTAAGATCCCTTATGTCTTTTTATTATATGATGAAACAGAAACAGTAGCTTGCCATGATATATTTTTCTGACACAGTGTTATTGCAACTCATAGATCAATGGCCCATGGGCTAATTTAGCTCCTTGTTACAAGACCGAGAGCACAGTTATCTAAGGGTTAACAGTTTAATAATGCAATTGCTCCTGGGTTAAGTGCAGTGTGAAAAGAGGTAATAATCATTTTAGAGTTGACCAAGATTGAAGTTTGGCTTACAGCCAGTCTTACTCTGTGTTGGTTGCTAAAGAAGCCAATTAAACCTATATGAAAGCCTCTCCTCAGGAGCCCAGATGAAATACCCTCAGGTGTATTCTCTCAAAAGTGGAACAATGATTAGACAGCATGCACACTTTGCAATATGTTTAAAGTGATTCAGCTGCTGTGTTTTCAGGTGTGGTATTCATATTATCACACTATCAGTGATGGAAATAACCTTGCCATATGTTATTAAAATGATACTGCTGGAGATGTATTAAAAGCATGAATTACTTTACATGTAGCTCATGGTTGAGGTTTAGCTGGGAGATTAAGTTTGTCTGAGTATTTTCAACTCATAATTGCTTATTAGTTCATCAGATTTCCTGCAGGGAGCCAGCGATTGTTGTACTTGGCGATAATCCCTTTTCTTCCTGTTTTACATAATCACATAGGATGTGTGCTAATGTACTCAGTGTGTATGCCTTTATTTCCAAAAATTCAAATCCAAATGGTCCTCTAAAAACACTGCAAATCAATTTATTCCTCCATTTCACTAAATGTGTGTTCACTTATATGAGTGTATTCTAAACACAGTGAAGGTTAAGTGCACAGCTTTGTCTTCAGGTTCCTTCTCTTTGTCATGTTTATTAAGACACACACACACACACACACACCACACACACACACACACACACACACACACACACTCCGGCAGCTTCCTCTTGCCTCCTGCCTGGCTGGAATCTGTAAGCCCTGAGCTCCAGCCAAGCTCCTGTTGCTGAGGGGAAACCAGCTGCACACTCATCCAATCCTCCTGCCAGTTCTCCTGCTAATGGCACAGCCCGATGCACCCCTGTCCACCCCTGCCATAGGAAACCATTTGGTACATCCCATTGGTTCTTCTTTAGCTGGTTTGTCACTGACTCAGTAGTATATCAGCAGTTAGCCAAACGGCAGCCAGAACACACACACAGATACACTGACTGACACAGCAAGAGTGAGGACGTAAAAAGGGAGAGTTGCAAAAGAGAAGCAGAGAAAGCCTGTCTTCTCTGTTTCCTGGTTGTTTTGTGTCCCTGATATGACCCTGTTCAGCCCGAGATGTGAGTATACGGGGGTTATCCCCATTTCTGTATTTGTGCAAGTGTTAGTGGATGTTTGCATGCAGCACTGTGTTTCTAAAAGACAACATATTCCTCTCTGCCTCTCATTCTTTGTCCTCCCCTCCCATCTTCATTTCCATCTGTTTATAAAATCAGCTGGTGTTTGCTAATCTGAATCCCAGGTTCCGTTTTTTTTACTTCTGCCTCAGAGCTTACTTCATTGGCTTTCTCTGTACCCACACATTGATCCAATCAGAGGGTGGTTTTGAAAAGAGTGTGTGGGATGTTTGATGTTGAGATGTAAACATTGTGATGCAATAAGAGATGTTTTAGACACAAAACTGTGAAGGTAAATGTGATCAAATCAACCTTTCTCTCTCATGGGCAAGGTCAGCAGTAGCTCTACAGGGCATAAGGCTCATGAAACAAAATGTCAGAAGTCATAATTGTGTTAAATGGTGGACTTTTAAGTGCTTTTTATTCAGCATTCAAAAATAGTGCATCTTCTTTTTTAGAGAACATTTAATCATTTGAGCTGCTACATTTGCTAAAAACGTCCACACTGGTTCCGAAACTGTACTGGTCTGTCGGGGAAGTGAAGTATTTAGATAATACAGGCTTAAAGACTCTTCAATACAAGTGCAACTCATAGGCAGTCTTTGTTGTTTGCCGTGATTTGAGAAACTGTATTCAGGGTCTCTGATCACATAATGCACAAGCTTTCATTCACCTCCTTTTTTGTGTGTAACATTTTCTTTCTGGCTTCCACCTCTGATCTCAACATGTGCATCAATTCACATCACACTACACTATCTTTTCCATATGCCCTGGCATATTTATCTGTGGGTCTTCTATTGAAAGTGATGTGATTACTCTCCATTTAGCCCTGAGAGCAGTAACTCTCATGGTTGCCACTTGGCTCTAAGTCTGACCTGAGGTCACTTGCAGTGCAGGAAATGGAAAGGATGACGGAGTGTGAAGCCTTTTAACAAGAAGCATGCATGCGTGGCTTTTACACCCTTGTATGACAAACTACCCTCTCTTCATATGAATGAATGGTTCAAGACTGTGGCCTGAATATTAAACTTTGAGGCAAGTGAGGGCTACAAGCTGTCCTATTGAAGTGAAAATTAGGAGTAAGGGGATATTGGGGCCTTATTTTTCAAATATCAGTCAGATGCTTTGGAGGATGTAAATAGAAAGTCTGCAGCATCCCATACAGATTATCTTATTCATTGACAACAGCCTGTCACATATTTGAACAATGGAACAAACTCATTTGGAAATATATATGAAGTAATCTTTGTTGCTTTATTGCAAATATTGTTTCATCTTGCCAGCTGTATTCTGAGCTAAGATGTTCAAACGGATCAGGCAATATTTTTAATCGGTAACAGTGATAAAACTGGCAGAAATAAAGGAAGATATATCTGGTTTTCTTTTAAATGCAAATCAGAAAAGAAACAAGCAACTTAATTTTTCCCCTCGGTATGAAATAGTTTTTTATATATGCCAATGCCAGTGAAATTAGTACTTATTTATGGTGGAATGTTTGACATTAGTATGAGCAGCGTTACAAAAATATCTTTTACCTAGATTGAGACGCCTCTGAAAACATTGGTGTCAGTCATCCACACTCGTGTGTTTGTGTTCTGCTCTGAAATCATTTGTGTGATTTAAGAGATTAACTGAAAGAATCTTTAAAAATTAAGGATGCAGTTCAACCCATTGCATGGAAAATTGTAAAATTGGAAGGATGGCACTGATTAGAGAAGATGGAAAATTGAGCGATGTTTTTATCTGATGGTGTTATTATCCCATCTCCCACACATCAGTGACTTCAAAGTGTACAGATTAAAAGAGCATGCAGTAGTTTATGATCATCTTCCTATGAGAATAACCATTTTCTTTGTGTGTGTGTGTGTATGTGCAGGTTTCAGGTGAAATTAGGTTTCTTTATCCTTAATGGCATAAGGAGGGACATTTTGAAAAAAATAAAATAATGCGTGTGTGTGCATAATTTGCAAAAAAAATGAGGCTGCTTGTCAAAAACAGTTTGTACAAGAATTACCCCCATTAAAATGTTTGAGCAAAGTATTTGTATAAATGTTTGCTCTTGAGATTTACTGTGGCATACATGACTCAGAGAAGAATAAATAACAGTAATAGTTCAAGGACACTTCAGCGGCAGGGCGGGTGCTGACTGACTGTGGTCTTCAAAGGTTGTCCAGCCTCCTGCTCCTCTGGAGATTCAGAACAATTTTGAAAAAAAACAAAAAAGATGTTACTGTGTCATTTTGTTTCGAGGTAGTGTGGTCTCACTCTGCCTCGGTATGAAGTGACAGTCTGGCACTGAGCCGCACATCCGTTGAAGCGGAGGCTGAAGCTTTCATTGTGGCTGTTCGTGTGTGACCTTGATGTGTCCTCTGGTGCCCTTTGCTCCTATTTTATAAACATGCTGACTAGTATGCCATACCTGTTTGATTTCTGTATGATCCTGTTCAGGACTCTCCTGGGCTTGTTCCTGATTCAGTTGACCTTTAGTCAGAATAAACACTTTCCATGCCATGTTATTCTGAAATGCCACCCATGATAATGATACTTTCAGCGTACAGGCATTGTTTGATATACAATGTATTCAAGAAAAGTGTCTTTAATGTATCCAAAAACAATCTTCCCAAAAGCTGGAATTTGTTCTCTAAATACTACGGTATGTAACATTTGTAAAATGCTGTTTAACAACATTTGATTTGTTTGATTTTACTTTTTTGTTAATGTCAAATGTTTTCCTCCCCCACCATTTTTACCTATAAAAAATTCTAATAAGGTTAAAATGATAATGAAATAACGTTATAAGAATAATAAAGAAAAACACATATGAGAAACAAAAGAGCAGATATCTTTAAAACTTTACTCGAACAACCTAAACTTTGTTCGTTAGTAGCAAAATAGAATCAATACACAAATTCCGCAGTAAAGTCATCATCGATGTGCTATTATTTCAATTAAAACATTTCATCTGTTTTTAAAATACGAACAGCAAATCATTTTCAATGTAAAGGCTGTAATTTGTAAATGTAACCCAAATATAGGCTTATATATGTTGTTCAGGTGAGTGCGTCGGTGCTGTGTGAGTCTTTGCTGGAGAGGCTGATTGTGGATTTTGTTTACCAAATACCAGCTTGATTACCTCCTGAGGTTTTGCTCCCGCAGAGCGAGACCACTGTGCTCAGCGGCTTCCTCCCCTCTTCCTGTGTAATGGCTTCTTCGTGCAGTCAATCATACAGTCCTCATGTTTCTCAGCAACACATTATAAAACTCAGTTTTTGTTTCCGTCTGCCATACAATCATTTCAGCCCCAAACTGTGAAAATGAGGACCTGTCCAGTGTGTTTTTAAAGTTGTGTTTCTGTAACACATTATTTTTCTTCAGTGTACAAGTTTTATCATCATAGTGGAGGAGGTATACTGTCACAGGAAATATTACAATGGTGCATGAAAAGCTTGGCTTATCTAGTGCAGTTGGCCAGATATGAAATCAGTGATTTTTACAGTAATAGTATGATAAGCCATATAGTACATTGAGGCATTTTATGGTCTGCATTGCAACTTTCTGAAATGGTTAAAATACAATTTTTACTTATTTTGATATGCCAGTATTACTGCCCATACATATCGACACTTTAATGTGTTTTTAGGCATATATCATGTCTTTAATTTGCATTTGTTTATATTCCTCAGATGTACATCACAGTAGTAGTGTTCTTGGTGTGCACCATAGACTGTATATATAAATGTGTGCATGTTTGCACAGCTCAGGCATTGATGATTTAAAGTGTGAGCAGCAGGGCCAGCTCCTCACCAGCAGAGTTGGCTGCAGAGACGTCATCCAGCAGGTCACTGTTTGACTAAAACTGTCAGAAAATTATCTCTGCTGTGAGGGGTAAAGGCGCATACACGTGTCTAAATTTATTTTCGCACATTCAAACCCATACTTAATTAATTGTAGCTTCCAGCCATTTGACAGTCACGCTGTGTGAGTGTATGTGCAGCTGGCCCAGTCACAGTCCATTCACCACCCATCTGTCCATGTCTGACCGGCCTCCTCGCCTCGCCTCCTTTTACTTTTTTTTTCACTTTTCCACTCACCTTTGGAATTTTCTACTGAGGCACGATCACCGTGAGCAGTGAGCTGTTGGCATATCCTGTAATCAACACGGCTTGTGGTCAGTGGCACTGGCCTTCTAATTATTCCCAGGGTAAAAACAAAGACATACGGGGAGGCAGATCTAAGTGCCTTTGATCATCGCCTCTAGATTAGCCTGCCAGAAAAGCTGAAGGCGTCTGTAAATACCTCTTTTAACTAAATATTAAAACATTTGTTTTTATATTGCCATTCTCTAACCTTAATAGTCTTAAAAACATATTTCAATCATTTGGCTACCATCTTTTACTGTGCAATGTTTGGTGTTTTGATATATTTTCATTGTGTTGTTGGTCATTGTATTATTGTAATGTTGTGGTTTTGTTAAGCACCTTTGCACATAAGGCTCTATATACATAAATAAATACAGTTGAACAGAATTTCCGCATTTAGACAGAGATTTTTGCAGGAGAGACCTACGCAGACAAAGAGATATGGGGTTTGACGTTTTTAGACAAACTAAAGCTGCACCAGGGTTCTGATGTAGACTTGCAGATGAGGGACAATAATTGAGGTGAACAGCTGGCTCGGAGTGGCAGGAGCTATTAACAATGAGTGATGGATGATAGATGGATGTGAAAAACAGCCACTGTCGTTCTTAGCCGGCCCTTTAGTCATTATGATGTCAAAGGTTGACAGCAAACACAACCGTTTAGGTTCATTTTGTTCAAATAAAGAGCAAACTCGGGTGTTGGATATACATGAGCAGACAATGTGAAGGGTTTATAGGTTAGTTAGTCATCTGAATTAATTCTCTATGTGTTGTACCCCTGCTATATCGTGTTTTGATGCTCTTTGCTGTATCAGTACAAAGTTAATTGCTTTCTCTTCCGTGCAGACATAAGCATGAGTGGAGAGTTGAAGTCCAGCCGCTCCAGGGCAGCCAGTAAGAGAGCCAGCAACACCACTTATGGGTGAGTAACACACACAAAAACACACACCCCTGCCACCACACACTCTGAGGTAATCATGCACTCTATTATTTGCTGCAGCCCTTTATCTGTAACTCAAGGACTGCACCTCAGCCTGGCGATCAATGTAGCATTATTCGTTATTAGCTTCATACCAGCTGTGTATGTAAGCATCTATTGATTTTAGCCAGAGGTGCTGTCTCCATCCGTCAATGTTTTAATCTCTCAGTTGATGTAGTGCACACATATGACTAGAGCTGATTACTGTTTATTGCTGGCAATTCAATACAGCGCCGGGGAGCTACACTTGCATTAACTGTGTGCTTAGATAGCTGGTGAAGGGAATGGAGGGCAGTGGGAGAGGCGACAGTGTGTGGGCTTGTGTAAATTCAATTATGCCTTCATTACTCTTACCTCCAACTTTCTCCTTGAACCACATCTCTTCTCTGGCTGCAGATTTGTGTGCTTGAGGTCTTCTAATGAGCATAAACTATAGAGAGTATTCAGGGTTTTTTCTCTCCATTTCCTCTGAAAGTCCACACATTGTCGACCATAAAGCAAGAGACCTGGAAACGATAAGCAAGGTCCTTAAGAAACGAGAAGGAAGACACCAACATTTGAATTTTACATTTAGTTTGAATTTGAATAGCTTTACCAAAAGAGGCACAAAAGCCGATTTGCTGACAATGTACATTAGATATGGAGAGGAGAGATACTATCATTAAAGCAACTGGGGTAAGCATAATAAATAATATTAAAATGCTGTGCGTGACCGGGCACCAGAATACAAAATAGGTTAGCAGTGCAAACAAAAATAGGAATTTAATATTAATTAACAGATGTGATAATATTGATGCCAAATTAACAATCGTTTTATTATTCTGTATAGCACACACTCCTTAAAATTGAAAGTCGGAAAGTCTAAGCTCCAACCAACAGAATTCATTCTATTAGTCAAGAAAACTCTCCAGGTGAATTTTTTCTTCAATCTGACAACATTTACCCCTCCCTCATCAACCTTGATCCGGCAGCTTCCTCTTGCCTCCTGCCTGGCTGGAATCTG
>NW_011369945.1:17841824-17842236 GCF_000735185.1 Notothenia coriiceps
ACATGTCATATTTGTCAACGCTGATGTGTAGTTGCCAATAGAGACAACGTTTTTTCTGTCCTTTAAGTAAGATTCAAACCAATTTAGAACTATTGCCGAAACTCCCACCCAGTTTTCTAGACGGTCTAGCAATATGTTTTGGTCAACAGTATCAAAGGCAGCGCTGAGATCTAATAATACTAAAACTGATATTCTGCCACTGTCTGTGTTTAAATGAATGTCATTTAAGACCTTAACAGGAGCACTTTTAGTGCTGTGGTTAGGTCTAAAGCCTGACTGAAACACATCAAAACCGTCATTTAAAAACATGAAATGACTCAACTGTTGTCACGATTCTCATGTTATGTCACGTTTATAGTTTTGTAGGTTTGGGTGTTTTTGCTGTTTTCCATGTCATGTTTTCCTTTGGGTT
>NW_011369945.1:17842304-17862085 GCF_000735185.1 Notothenia coriiceps
ACTAATAGAATGAATTCTGGGGGTTGGAGCTTAGACTTTTCGACTTTCAATTTTAAGGACCACCCTACGTGAGGCTAAACTTTAAGGTTAATGAGGGAAGGGTAAATGTTGTTGGAATTTGAATAGAATTCACCAGGAGATTTTTCTTGACTAGTACAACGAATTCCGGTGGTTGGAGCTTAAAATAAATGAATTTTAAAAATGTACGTCTCACGAAGGACCACCCTAACACACACATGTCCACCTCCACTGTAAATACTGATATTTATTCATTCCCGGAAGCTCCCTGCCCCTGTGCTTGTCTCATTATAGCATAAGGTATACAGGTTTATATATATTGCAATCTAGGGCATTAGATATTATGTCCCCAACACAGTTAATCCAGCTCTCTGCCTGTGCTCCCTCCGACCGTCTCTGCCTAGACCTTAAACCCCCAAACATTATTTGCCCATTCCACCATGTAATTATTCAGCATGCGGCCATGCATTAATGAGGTTAGTCATACAACAAGCACACGCAATGACTAACCGCAAATGGGGCACACCTGAGGTAGCAGCCTGATATAGCCTGAGATTACATGGAACTGAATTTGACTTTCAGTGGTCGTTTTAGGTCTATGGACACATCCAGTTGATTTAACGTGAGAACCTGTCCAGTCTCGACACAGAACAAGACTGTGAGTGTGCGGCCATTTTAGCAGCTCTGTGAAGCTGTATATTACATCCTGGTGCATTTAGCTAAAAGCTAATGCATCATGCTCATAATGAAACTGCTTACATGCTGATGTTAACAGGTATAATGTAGACCAACGATCACCATCTTAATCTCACATGATACATGCATGCACATCTTTGCTAAACACATTTTAACCTCATTATAGCAATAGATGAAATATCAGAAGCGTCACAAAAATGTTTTACCTATTAACCTGAGGGCAACATCATTTTGTGTAGAAACATGAATGGCCAACATTTCATTTGAAAAACACGAATAAAAAGAAAAACACAAACAACTTTATAGAGGCGCGACAGGAAAAAAAAAAAGTTAGTTTGATTTATCACCTGGGCACCATGAATGTGTGTACACAATTTAATTGCAATCTATTACATATTCGTCTGGACTAAAGCGGCCGACAGTTCAACTTCCTACGCTGCTAACACGGCTAAAGCCATTCATTTACACAAGTTGGGAAACTGCAAACATAAAAAGTGATCCAAATGCTTTCGCTTTAATTTATATTGGAAGGCAGAGTCAAAAAGCGTTAATCCTTCACCCTGAACAGCCTTGCATAGATTTCCAGTCAAGGGAAGAGATAAATATATGACCAAACAAGCTAATCTACATAATCATTTCACAGTGAATAATACTGCTATAGCCACAAATCTAAATCATGGCAACACAGCCACCAAAACTCTTTGTGGCCAGAATCCAATATTCCTGCTCTGTGCTGCTGGCATCAGTGTGCCCGTCCCCTCCCACTGTTCTCACAGTTGGCCAACGAACACTACTGCCTATGGCCTAGATTACTTCTTGAACAAGCTTTTCAATTCATGACTAAAAGACTAAAGCAATGTAATCTTCTCATGAAACACCATATGGGTTGAATGTTGCTAAAGGAATGTAATATTGTTGGAAATGTTGATTTATTTAGCTAAAAAAATAACCACCACTGTGATGCCACCGATCGGTTTGTGGACTACCATTTTGAAGCCTTAAGTTTGGCTTTTGGGCTGTAGCCATTTTGGAAGTAATAACAAATGGTTAGAGATGAGTACACCTGTAACGCTGAACAAAACATAAGGCGACCAATCGTTGCTATAAACTTTGATAACCCTTAAAGCACGCTGTGGTTGAAGTACAGAGGTAGCGACCTGTCAATCACAAGGAAGCCAAGTATGCTGCTTTATCGTAAATGTTACTCTAAATTGGCCCATCATTTACAAAATGAACATCATGCCTAATTTAAGAAAACTTGAGACAAGTGATTTTGAATATATTCATTAAGAAGTAGAGTCATTTTCTCATTGACGTTTATACAATCAGACTTGTTTTTGCATCCAGTATAGGTCTCTCTGGCTGGCCGTTACAACACATCCATGTTTATGGCACTTCTGCATTGGCTTCACTTTTCAGACCCAGATGTTGAAGTTTGGTCCTCCCCCCCTCAGGCCATTTGCTCCAGAGCAACCCTGAAATGATAAGGGTTATCATCATTAATCGTCCGTGCTTTCTGTCTTTCACAGCAGGTCGCCTCTAGCTTGAGTCCCAGCTGTTTAAGAAGGAATAGGGTTGAGAGAATGGCGAACGTTTCACAACCCAGATGCCGCTGCTGCGTGTGTGCTCCAGTGCACTATTACAAAAGCTCACTGTACTGTGTGGCCTGTATAAGGAGGCTCAGGTGCCAGAGGAAGGGCCTCAGAAGTGTCTGTGTGTTTGTGTGCAATTGAACTCTGATTTGGTAAACCAGGTCAAAGGTCTGCTGTGGTTAAGCAATTAAAAGAAACGGAGCAATATCACATTGAAGATCCTGATGTTTCTCCAGCTCTGTTCCTTAGCTTGTGGCTCTGTGGTCACAGCATTCTCTGTAGAAATGTATATCCCGTCCTCAACCCAGCACAGTGCTCATTTCATCATCTGCTCCATTTTGAAATGTTTTATCACAGTGAAGAGGGGACTGGCCTTCACTAGTGGTAGAGCGTACTGAACATCTGGTCTCTGGTATTTCTGTCTGCTTTCTCAATGCCCTCACTCATTTAATATTCTCATCTATTTTAATTATCAGAAGGGCTGGTCATAGAGGAGTTTGAGTTATGATGGAAACGATGTAGCGGGCCCATCTGTCATAAAGGGGGCAGCGGAGGGTTCAAAGTCTGCAGCTGGCAGGACTCGGAGCAGTGATGATGATGTCCTATCTGTTCTGCTACACAGCGTGGGGCAACCTAAAGAGTTATGTGATGGCAGATATTACAAAGATGGGTAAGAGGGTGACAGGAATAACAAAAGTTGGCTAGGGCAACTACAAATATAATTCTCGTTTGTTACAACTGGGTTGTCATTGTTGTGATTTGGGTCATCATTTGTATTGGTTTATGATAACATTGAACTAATTGCAGTGTTTGTTTCTTATCAGACTTGTGTGCTCTACTAAGTTCTAACTTCAATGAATGAATTGTCACTATAACTGATAGAAATAATAACAAAGGTTATAGGTTAATACAGAGTTTTCTTAGAGGCAGTTATAGCAGTATTAGGGAACGATCTAAAAAGCTTTTTCACTGAGTATAATTTTAGTCGTTGTCCTCCATCACATTTGTTCCCCTTGCAACACTTGTCACTGATTTTGTCAGATTGTATACTGTATGTGCATCTAGCCCGAGGCTCTGCTGGCTGACATCTGTAAAAAAAAAAAACACAACAAGTGAAAGAGCAAATAGGCAATCTGCAGTCAAGAAAGCGATGTCAAAGTTATTTTACGACGCCCTTTTTTTTTGCTGTACATATTTCTGTGACATCACTCTGACACAGGTGACTACCAGCTGTTATCACACCCACCCACAGCTACATCTGTATGCATTACATCTTTATCATCTCTTTAAATCCTTACAGTTATAAACATTGTTTAGGAAAAAGAGAATGCACAGGGCTTTAGACATTCAACTAACATATTGTTAATGGGAAAATACAGCATGTTGTTGCTTCTAAAAACATCTAAAATAGATCTGACATAGTGCTATATCTACCCCCACCCTTACCAATTTCCCATTGTGGATGTCAGGTTATGAAGATGAACTGTGGACAGGTTTGTGTGACTCAGTTCAGGTAAAATAACCATCCGTTGGGATACCACATTTATTACTTTACAGGACAAAGGGGTAGCTGTCCCGTGTTTACTGGCTTGGCTAGAAATCATTGCCGCATTTACTTGATATTTGCTTTTGATATATTCAAAACATCAAGTAATCAGGAAAACAAGGAAAAATACATATAGATAATCAATGGCCTACTGCAGCATAACTTGTTAATTTGTTTTATATTGAAAAACTGTGATGAATTTCGCACCATTTAGTTTCTCCTCCCAAATAGCAAGACCATTCTGCTTGTGTCTGCACATCTGTGAAATTAAGTTAAATGAAGTGTGGAGAGAGTTCTAGGTCTGCCTTGTCAGTATTTGTATTGGGAGAAGCAATGTTGTTCTGGCCATGTCAAAAACTATACATCAAATCAGGTCTTGTTATTGACTGTATAACAAGCATGAAAGCTCTTACTTGACACATATTTAAAGTGGACCTATCATGCTATATTTGAATAATATAGTGTTGGACCATACCTATATAAGGCATATTTATACTTTTTATTTTTCAAAATACCAAATAGATCATGCATTTTAGCCATTCCTCATTTCACTTAATTTAACACTGTCTTTGCATGGGCTGATTCTGTGAGAACAGCACCATCTACAGGCCTGGCATATGTACTACAGCGTCTCCTGCGCTTTCGAACAGCAATGTCCGTGGCTGTCTCCTCCTGATTGGTGGAGTTGGCCCAATAGCCGTAGCGCCACTTCTGTGACGTCACAGAAGTGTTCAAATCTGGATCAGTATGCATCAGATCCGTTGCAGCCCCTTTTTAAGAGATTTGGGTATGGAGGAAAATAGAGAGGGTTGTGTTTTCTGACACTTGGTGAGTTCCCTGGAACACCGGGGACACATATTCATGTATAAAAGACGTACAAAAGTGCATTTTGCATGATAGGTCCCCTTTAAGTCCCTGGCTTAATCCCATCAATACAGCAAAAATTTGTGTTGTATTACATAAATCTATAAATGAACCCCGTACACACCTTTTTCCAAAATTTCCAAAACCGACAATGCCTTCAGTGCATTCATTTATACTGCGTCTAACCAGATGTGTGGAGGTGGGAAAGTAGGCATGATTTAAACTAGTCTCTTAGCTTTATTTTTTTCATTCTTAGAACTACTTCTGCCTCTTTTATTTGTAAAACCAAGCCTTTTAGGAGAGTCTTTTCGTCAGTTTGTACCATTATCACTTGTACAATTATTTGCATCTCACCCTGCCTTCTAGTGTAGCCATTTAGAACAGCTATAAACACTTGCGTTTCAATGTGTTAGGATCGCTTGGAGCATACCCAACCCAGCATCCTCACACACTGAGTGAGCAAGTGGGTGACGACCATTTGCAAGAAAGTGTATAGCTAAGACGAGCCTTTCTAAAAAAACAACAATCCAGTAACCGTTTATTAAAGCTCTCTGTACCTTTCCCTTCCACTTTATCGGTGGTGTCACTGCCATTTAAATGTTTCGATCTGGTTTCTCCCTCTACTCTTTGTTGGCGTTTTCCTCTGCCCGGATGCACAGACAATGTGTTGTCTGCAGTCCACTTCTCCTGTGAGAGGGTTACTCTGGGTAAAGGTCAGTGCAGTCAGAGGTGAATGTACTGCCGGAGAAAAGGTCACTGTGCAGAGACGGGAGGAGAGTGCTGGTTTCAGGGCCACTGCCACAGCTTTTGAGACGGCTTTATCATGAATAAAGGACATGGGTGGATAGAGAGAGAGAAGGGATAAAGGAAGGAGGGAGAAACTGATATGGAGCCTGTAGACATGATGCTCTCTGGAGAAAGGTTATGAGTCAGTGGCGCTGACACCAATAGCTCAGGGCACGATGGAAAGATGGCCAGGACTACATAACTGAGGAAAATATTTTTACATTTCAGTGTGTGTGTTTGTGGGTGGGTGTGTATATGATGGTTCATGTCCATGTGTTCTGTGGAAATGTCCATTACCAAGTTAGATGAGTTATCACTCCATTCCTGCTGGCTTATCACTCGTTGGTCCCTCTGCTAATGAAGTCATCTCTATCCCTACTGCCTACTCTACACTGGGAGGAAAAAAAGCAAGGGAAGCAGGTGGGAGATGGAGAATAGGAGGCATGAATAAGGATTGATGCAAAAATACACGCAGGGTGTAATATAGTACAACAACATTATGTTTGAAACAACTGAAATAGAGAGGAGTGGATAAGAGAGAGAAAAGCTGAGAGAGAAAGAAATAACAACAGTTGCGGAGAGTGAGGGGTGAAGAAAGCAAAGAAGGGAAAGCAAGTGAGCACTGCACTGCGTGTCATTGGCCCCCTGGCGTGAACAATCCATCTCAAATTGATCTTCCAGCTCGGCCCAGCAGGGCATTCTGAATCAATCTCAAATTGATCTCAGTGCCAGAGGTCGGGAAAACTAGCAGTGGAGCTTATCAGAAATATAGTGGTGCTGGGAGGATCTGACAGGGAAACTTATCACACTGCACAACAGGAAATGGGCTCTGAGCCCCCGGGGCAGCGAGAGGACGAGCCTGCTCCCTGTGTACACACACACACACACGCACACGCGCACACGCACACACGCACACGCACACGCACACACACAGATTCAATGTCTCTGCGTGTTCCCAACACAACCATACACTGACACATGCTCCACAGTGTTCAGCACAGTACTGAGAGGGTATACTGTGCAAAGACACACACACACACACACACACACACACACACACACACACACACACACACACACACACACACACACACACACACACACACACCGCCCAGGCATCACTATATACCTAGAGGCTATGTTGAAAAATAGAAAGTTTGTGAGAGCGCAATATGTCAATATATTTTAAGTTAGACAGGTGAGATTTGAGGCCTGGAGCCCTTAATGGCTTATAACACATTTAATGTGTCCTTAGCAAGGCTGTGTGAAAGGCCAGAGGAAGGACGATCAATACTGGCTTGCATTTAGACGTTCAGTCAGCTTAAGGGAACAACCTGCCTCTCCAGGGTTCAGTGAAAAATAAAGCCATATAAACAATTGTCCATATGTGACTTTCACCTTTTTGTTTTTCTGAAAACACTTTCAAAAAATGTAGTCTAGGGGTGAAGGAACCTCATCCACGGCCACAGCTTTCTAAGCAAACTGCATACTCAGAATTAGGAGCTGAGCTTATGATATTTGGTGACTTTTGGAGACGGCAGTGCAATGTTATTACTGTCTAGTGGTCAGTGATCCCATTTATGTCTATTAAGGAACTGTAAAGTGTATTTTTCTCGCTGCTCGGGTCACCAGATTGAAACTTTAAAGAGCACTGCAAGTGAGCAAAACACACGGAAAACTAGCTCAAAATTGGGTAGGGGGGCAATACAGACAATGTGTTACTTTGGTGTACATCAACACTTATACAATCTACTTTCCCAAAAAATATTATGCCTCTAATTTCTTGTCCGTGTTGACATAACCACTGGGACGTTGATTTATTTCGTTTTATTCCGGGTAGAGGTCATGTGATAGGGCCTTGGTGAATAAGTGAAGGATATGTTACTGATAAGACCCGATCAGGAAGCAAACGTGGGTATAAATGTATTGAATATTAGGCGCATTCACACCGCAGTACTTTTCCCACAAAGGTTCATGAGAACTTAGTTCATCAGAACTCTTTAGTTCTGATGAACTAAATACAGATCGCGTTCACACCGGAATAGGTCCCTGGGGGTGGATTAGGCAAATGAAGCCGCTGACGTCACTTCTTCTTCTTCTGCTTTGGGTTTACTGGCAGGCCGCAAACAACTTCACGGCGTATACTGCCGCCCAAAATCCCCGGCCGGAAGTCCCCGGTTATTGGGGACTGGCTTCAGTAGAAGCTGCTGGGACTCCCAGCAGCTTCTACTGAAGCCTTCCGAGTAAATCGCCAGAACGCCGACACCTCCTCATCTCCACCGCTCCCATGATTTATTTTGTGTTGCCATAAGTTAGTCTCTCTGCGTTTCTGCGCTGGGCTAATGCTAATGCTAATAATGCTAATAAAATGGTGGCTTCACAACACTTTTTTTTGTTTTACGGGGCGTGGTTTGCAATCCGCCCAGCCAATCAGAAATATAGCTCTTTTCTCACAAGAGAGCCGCATGAGAGTCCCTGCTCTCTAGCAGGGACGGAAAAGGGGATAAAAAGGTTCTCATGAACTAATTTTAGTTCCGGCTCTTTTTGGTGTGAACGCGACATTTCGGAACTATATCGGAACTAAAGTGGGAAAAGTACTCCGGTGTGAACGCGGCTTTTGTCTTTAAAAGTTCACATTTCTGCCCTTCCAGACTAAACACCTCTACCTGCATTCCGAACTAAAACAGTTATAGCAACATTTTCAAAAGTCTTCATTTTCGGGTTTCAAAACGCCAGAATAGTGTCGACGCCAGGAGTAAACACAGCAAAAGTCATGCTTTCTGAATTGAAAACGTATTGGTGTTGATTCAGCCTGAGGGAGTGCAGTGTAAATGAATGAGTGAGGAGGGGAGGGGTGTCTTTGAGCCTGTCAGCAATGGGGAGGCAGCAGGAGAACCTTTTCTGTGGCCTGGACTGGAAAAGCTCTCTGTCAGCAGAGAGGGGTAATGGGGGTTAGCATGGTGAATAGAGGGAGTAAAAATGACTGTGAGTACAAAAAAATATGAGTGTGTCAGTACAAGTGGTTGCGTGTCCCAAGTGGTACTACAGAATATTGGAGACCCCAGTGAACCTCGGGATGCATACATGCACTCACAATACCAAATAATAACAGTCACTCTCTAGAAACCTGCAGCATTTAGTGATTTGAATAGTTTCTTCCAAAAGTCCCATGGGAAGGGTAAATAAGCAACTCTGCAGAATCAGCTGCCACGATACGAAGACAGATGCTGATTTAAAGACAGTTGATGTACCGGACACCCTGTTGTGACTTGGCACCATCTTACGTTAATGAATGCTTCAGCAAAAACAAGCCAGACCTTATTTTGACCTTTGGCCTCCATGAGGGACACACACATGCAGAAACACACACTCACACAGACCTCAAAGTCACCTCCCTGCAGCTTCACTGTGCAGTCTTACCTGTGATGCCTACTGATGAATGCCCTTCATATAACACATACACTGCGTGCTGTATTATTACACAGACCTCCCTCTGTTGACTTCATTCATAGTCCTTTCTTTACAGGAGACATTTTGACTCGTCGCAGCAGGAAATGTCTTTTGTATGTAAGGTATACACATCATCACTTTTCACTATTTGGAAGGTGTGTCCTAATTATACCATTCTTAAGAACAACCTTGAAAATAGTTTATTTGATCATTTTTTTGTGTACAAACACAATTTGTTAGGATTGTTCACTTGTCTATCTCCTTCAACAAATCCTGGTCTCCCTCTGCCTCTTTCAATCTCCAAAAATCTTCCAAAATTGAGGCATATGGTTGTTGACATAGCTAATGTTATCTGAGGTTAAAGTTTTGTCCAGTGAGGATCACTGACTGCAGTCTGAGGTGTACTCGGTAAATGTCGGTCCTGTCGATCACAGTTAAAACCACAGACAGCTCTTCTGAGATCTTTCTGAATGGCAGCTGAATATTTGAAATCCCCCTTCTGTTCAGATCCACATACACACTATCAGAGTTTTGGTATTTTCGTGATAGTTTCCTTACTTTTTTACTTTACTTTTAGTAGCGAGTTAATTTTAGCTCAGTGTAACCATGCTGCTTTGCCCTTCATGCAGTTGAGCTGAAGTGACTTTTAGCTTTTTAATTCTTCAGTAATTCCAGGACAACAGCATAGTTCAGCACACGGAAACGATGCAGGGGCTTGACAGAGTTGAAAAGGCTGAAAGGATTAATTACTCCAGGCAGCCCTGGGTAACCTTTTTAACTTCTCGCTCTAAGTCGGTTATGACGGGGATATTCGCGGCTTTCAGAGAAAGTGTCTTGATAACTATGCTCCTCAAGCTCTTTACGGGTAATGGGTGGAGGGGAGGGGTCTCTCTTGAGTGCCCTGGATGTCACCTGTCACCTTACTGCTGTGTAATGCTGCTAATTAGCACTTAATAACCTGAACTCTGAAATTTCCAATTACTGCTCCCTGCGAGACCCGGAGTTTTTTGATAAATGGCATGGAGCTAAAGCATTTGGCCCTCCTGGAGAGAAGCCACACAGTCAAATACGAACAATCACACACACTGCATCACTAACGGACAAATGACATATTAACCAGCTCTCTTTTACACATACCTCTCACTCCCTCATGAGCCCCAACAACAAGCTTTATTTAAGAAGTGCTTAGTAAGAAATAAATAAATAGTTAGGTAGCAACTTTGCACATTTTGTTGCGTGTTGAGTTGTGTGCAGATGGTCTCAAGTCACGCAGAAGAATTGGACTTATCCCACTCCAAACACTCTGCCTCCAGGAGGATTAGGCCACATTGTTGATGCTACTGAGAGGTACAAATCCCTGCAGCACGTACGCATCCGGTTTAACCCACACTTACACATGCACATATTTATGCATAGCAGACATACCTACACCCACATAATGTACGCACACACTCGTACCGAAATGACTGCAGCACACACACAGAAGTAGATTATACTTTATGTCTTCCAGTGATTTTAAAGCCAGAGTTTTTGGTTTCTGTGATCTTATTTTTAGAATTGCTTTGTATTTCTTTATCAAACAGAGGCCAGGTGTAGCTCCTGATCCGAATGGGTATATTTATTTTAACTGTGACAATAAAACATGTACAGTGTCTATCATTTATCCATATCCTGTCCTGCAAGAGTGCTCCATGAGCAATTAATATAAAAGCTTTTTGGGCTTTTAATCACAGCAAAGACGCAAACGATTGGCTGATTTGAAAGGCAGCTTATATTAATCTTTTGTTTAGACAGTCGAGGGTCATCCTCTCCTCTCCTCTTCTCTCATCTTATCTCTTCTATTCTTTACTGTTTTTGCAACATCCCTTTGTTTCCTTTGGCCTCACTGTTTCTCTTACGTATTTGTTGTTGAAACCGTTCTGTTCAGTCTTTGGAATCTATTCAGTTGCTTTTGGATCAAAGCCGTGCTGCAAATGGTGACATTAAGATTGAATGATTACAGACTGTGATGACACTGTCTCCTATCCCTTGTGAGAAAACATTTAAAAACACTGTCTCGGATGACTACGTTTTGTCAAATAGCCAGTTTTCCATGATTGTTTGCTGGTAATGATGCAAGTACACAGGCTGATTTATCATTTCTAGGCTCATTATTTCCAACTCTAACATTCTTTGGCTAATCAAACAGTAACTAAACCACGCTACACCCGCCTCGTCTCTACCACGGCCGATCCTACTGCCTCAGTCAGGAATGTCCACACCCCGACAGCTGTAGGAGAATCTGACTCATTCCTCTCTCCGTCCCAATTCTCCTTGTCTCTTTAACAAAAGCTCCACTCCACCCTTTCTCACCCTCCCTGTCCTCTCCACTTTATCCACTCTTGTTTGAGAGCTTTGGCAAGGTGGCTCTGCCTCCTCCTGCCATTTAAGTGTTAGTTTACCACTGATGAGTGCACTTGTAATGGGACAAGAGGGATGCATTCTGATCGACGAATTGACCAAAGAAAGAGAAAAAAGCGTTCTCTTAAGGGACCCTCTGTATTGAGTCTCCCAGTCTCTGATGCATGTCTTTTGTCTGATATGTGCCTGCTATGGTTTGGCTCAAGTCCTGGCTCCTGTCCAGTGCCGTATTGATGCAGCAGCACTCCCCAGCTCCTCTCTTTGAATGCACTGCTCTTCCGCTCCTTTTTCTGACGATGTGGCTGCAATCAAACCCAAATGGCTGTCAGCCATTCAGAGCTACTTAAACCAAAGTGAGGAAGGATGTGTGCAATCTGACCTTTATCCATGTAGCTCTATTTCTCCGACTGAATAAATAGCTCTCTGGCTATAATTCCACCTCGATGTATGTAGGATATAAGTTTATGAGCTCCTGAGGTTGCCATTACTCTCCTCTGGTGCTCCGGCCTGTAGCTGTGCATCACTGCCCTGCAGCACATTCACTACATCTGAATGATGCAGACCAGTGGGCCAAGCTGTAATGGATGTCGAGAAGCAGATTACATGGTAATGTGTTATTGATCGACTACTGTCCGGCACACATCATTGATTAAGGCAGCAGAGTGTGTGATCGCTGCATGTTTAAGTAGGATCTCAGAAAATAATAAAGATGCTGTTTGTCAAATGCTAATACAACCTCCGGACTAATTATAAAAGCTGTCATGTGTGTAGGGGTCATTATCAGGAATCAATACTTATGATCTTGGTAATTTTATACTGAGATATTGATACTATTGATCAAATAACCAGATGGAAATGTCAAATATTGGGAAAACAAAGGCACTTCATTAAAAAAGGTTGTGTACCCTATATTACTATTAAGCAGTCTTGCTTATTGATTTGCAATATTGCCTCAATGTCACCAGAGATTTTAAAGGGATGGTGAGCAGTGCCTCGGTGTAAACAGAGAGCTCTCTGACTTGCAGGTAACACACATGTCTTTCGACCAAAGCACGTTAGTATATATAGCTGTAGCATAATATAATCTAGATGAATCAATAAGAAATATACCGTTTTGGTCTTGTTATTATCCGTGTGGCTATTTCTTATACATGTGTATGTCTAATGCAGGTGAAGTATTACATTTTACAAAAAAACAAGAACAAGTCAGTGAGTAAAATGTAGAGAATAAGAGCGACAGTGATTACATGAACGGCAAAGAGGGAGTAGATTAGCTCAGTCTGTCCTTAGAGAGAGTCTGAGGGAGAGAGAGGGAGCTGCCAGCACTCCCTTTATCTCCCCCTCCTCCCCCATCAAAGCTTCTCTGCTCTCATCTTGATCATACTCGCCCTAACATCCCATGGTATCTCTTTCCGTCTGTTCCACCTCTAATTGTCAGTCTATGAACAAAAAAGTAGTTTTCTCATTTTTGATTGAACAGAAGAAAAGTCCCACTTCCCAGTTGTTGTCATTTCTTCTTGAATACATGTTCTTGTCATTCTCTTTTGTGTACATGTAGGTTGTATTTCAATGTGTTGTCTCGTGATTATACTGATTTGTTGTGTTTGTTTTTGTATTTTACTATGAATGTGGACAGGGGACCATGTTGGCTAGAAAAAACACCCATTGGTGGCTCCGGCTCCTATGATACTTCCTATTCTCTAAGATACGAGAAGATACTTGTTTCTAATTCAACATGTCTTTCATAAAATAGGACACATTAAGTTGTTTTTTCCTTTCCCTCAATAGTCTTCATTCCTACAGCTACTTGAATGTATTTGGACATTCTGTAGAAATTGTCTCTATATGATTGGCTTGCTGGTGTGGGTCAATGTTTTTTTTGTAAAAACACATACTCCAATCTTGGCAAACATTCACTTTTAGCACACTTTGTCCTCTACAGTTTAACAGTCTGTTTCTAGCTTTATCAGCTTCATCACATCTCAATACACTTTACCTTCAAAGGCAATGTAACAACCTTTTTTTGTCCTTTGCCTCTTAATCATAAGATATGTGGCTCTTGGAGTCACTGCTTAGTCCTAATGGGCAATGACACTTCGAGGGAACATCGAACCGCTCATAACCAGCCAAGTATTTGTCTCCTATTCTGTAAATCACATACTTATTGTTTATAGTTTCCAATCTCTCAGAACCATTTCTCATGTATCAACCTGCTTCCTGTTCATCTATATTTGCCACATGAAGAATATTACCAAACCAACTTTACATTAGGCTACACCACAACTCAATCTGCACTCATAACTTTATTGCAAAAATGACTGTCTTGTCCTTTTTGGTCACATGGACATCAGAGAAAGAGCATGAGACATTACATTTCATTTGTTGGTTTAAAAACAAAAAATCCTTTCTGCACACTCCTAGCAATGTTTAAACACTAGCTCTTGACCTTGAGTGTTATTGGTTTACATTTGTCTAAGGATGTGGGGTCCTGTTGCTCCTACATTCATAAAGTAATACATATGTAGTTATAGCAAAAAAAGGTCCTTCACTATTGAGACTGTTAGGCAGGATAGGAACTACATCAGTCTGAAAAAGTGAAGAAATAAAAATGATTCTTGAGATTTATTTCTGAAATTGAAAGAATCTCACATAAAACCAAACACTTCTAAATCGCCGTGGTAAATATAGGAAAATGCATGGCCCCCCTTGCTATGAAAATTGCTATGAACTTGGACAAAAGCCTTAACAATTCAGAAACGTACTCAGGTACTAAACTTGAGATGGTAATTTCCAGATTTGTATATTTAACTCTAAACTCAACCGGTAGATAATGGGGAGAGGCCAGTGTTGGAGTAATGTGCTTTCTGTGCCTTCTCTTTGTTAAAAGATGAGCTGCAGCATTTTGAACGAGCTGAAGGCGAGCTGCAGCTCCTCGGCTGAAGCCAGCATAGAGAATTACAGAAATCCAAGCGTGAAGACACAAAAGCATGGATTAATTTTCCTCTCATTAAAGGAGGGAATATGTCTCATCCTATAATTATTTCCGAACAGGAAAAAACATGACTGAAGAAGTTTGTTAATATATGTGAATTCCTCAAACAGGATTTAAGACAAATAGCAAAAGGGAAATAAGCGTGTTGTCTATAAGATCTTATCTTATCTACAGTTTTTGTTCACAGTTAACAGGACAGAAACACAATGGAAATCAGAGAGAACAGATGCTTTTAGTATTTAGACAGCATTACGATGAGCTGGGGTTCACAGGTTCGAAGAACTTAGCGGCATATTTATTTGCAGCCTTATTGTTAGCAACAGGCACACCATGCAGCAATAAACCCATCTTTGTGTTCACATGGAAAATGTCAGAGCACAACAGGACTCTAATCTTACTGCATTTGCTCATATGTCTAATTGTGTAACAACAGGTGAAATGTCAAAACAATGGCTCTGGAACACAATGAGGAGCACATTAACACTATTAAAAATGGAGGCTGACACATAACATGAGCCTTACTTAATCCTTTTTTACAATGCATGCTGGGAGGCGTCCCTAAACGGTTTGATCCTGACTGTTGAGGAACTTAACTGCGCCTCGGTAAAATAAATGTATTTGCTTAGTTACTGCAACGGAAAAAAAGGGTCTGGGAATTTTACATTTACCATAAAGATATTAAAAGATAAAATAAATATTGATGTAGATGTTGCTCTGCATCAGATGTTTTTTTTAAACTGTAACATTAAGCCTTATCTATCTCTGTTACATACATAATGATCTTATTGTGTTGAGGAAACCTTATTGTCAGTGACAAAAGATTGTTTGTGTTTTTTCTAGATTTTGAATAACTCTAAAGATGCGGTTACTTTCATTATTTTTTACCTACATTTATATATATTGTATTATCTTTAAAAAAGGTATCTGTCCGGTCTGATGACTTCACAAAGAACTGTTGACAATGTTGTAAATGTATCGTAAAAGAAGTGAAGGACAAAAGACTATGGCAGTGAATATGTATCACGCAAGGTGTCACCACAATCGAGAACACAAGAATCTCACATAAAATGTCACTTTGATTCATTGTTAGCGGGATTTAAATTGCATCTGTCAAGGCTCTAAGCCAAGTGAACTACATCTCTAATAATTCATCACACACAAACACACACGCACACGCACACACACACACACACACACACACACACACACACACACACACACACACACACACACACACACACACACACACACACTCTCGAGGTTCTCCAATAGATTCAACTGCAGTGAAACTGATGGTTTTCTGCCCAACGGCGGGTGTGCATGTTTGAGGAAATCTATAGGATGCTTTGTTCACTAACTGCATCTGTTATTTTGCTAATACACACACACACACACACACACACACACACACACACACACACACACACACACACACACACACACACACACACACACACACACACACACACACACA
Organism: Notothenia coriiceps; assembly: GCF_000735185.1. Classification (NCBI taxonomy): domain Eukaryota; kingdom Metazoa; phylum Chordata; class Actinopteri; order Perciformes; family Nototheniidae; genus Notothenia; species Notothenia coriiceps. The sequence goes on from NW_011369945.1 coordinate 17,858,123, forward strand.
CACACACACACACACACACACACACACACACACACGGAGACAGGCACGCCGAGGCTGAGATGATTTATAGCCAGCCATGTCTAATGGATTGCCTTGGCACTTGAGAAATTATGAAAAGAAATTAATTAGCCTTTAGTGACCCTGCTGTCCATCTGCCCCCCTCTTTCTCTCTCTCTCTCTCTCTCTCTTTGAATGTAATTAAGGTCTGTATGGATTGGGCTAACCTGTCCATTTAGCTTCACTTAATCATATGACATGCATGATCTATACTGTTTACATTGACTTTTTAATTATTTGTTCAAATATGTTTTTAAGTGAGATAGAGAGAAGTACGGTGGCCGGCAGGCGCAAACACGCTACAACGGGCCAAAACATTTCCATTAAGAGAAACGCGCTGCACTTTCTTTGCATGTGTTTTTGGCACATTAATGTTTTTTTAAGTGCATTGCTTTTGAAACGGCCGAGTTTTTGTCTTTATGGAAATGTTTTGGGCCTGTGCAAAGTGTTTGCACCTGTGCAAGTGACAAGAACAAAAAGGTTTAAGTAGAATTTAAAATATATTGATTTTTTTATGCTTTATTCAAAAAATAATAATACTTGTATACAATCAAAAAGGAATACAGATTAGAAAAACTCGGAATTATTTAACAAATTATATTTTGACAAAATTAGAGCCAATGTGAGATCATCAATAGGAGTGAACAACATATCCCCCTCAGTGAGGATTTCTTCTGGCTGAAATCACTTGGAAAGCAGAACTCTAAAACAACATGTGCATTTTTAATTGATTACTAGAGGACAGTCTTAACATTAGATTCAACAGAATATTGTTGTGGTTTCCTGTCTCCTGAGTTCTGAAAAACAGCTGGTATGAGACAGAGAAGAGTCTGTGAGAGTAACGGCGAGTACAGTCCAAAGAAGAAGTCTACACTTCAGATCCAAAATAAGGAGGCGTGTGGTGCAGTGGGTTGTGCGTTGGTGTTTGGATCAGGGGGTCACAGGTTCAAACCCCACTGCAGTCAGCATGTCGTTGTGTCCCTGGGCAAGACACTTCACTCCAAATTACTCCTGTGGGGATTGCCCACAGTATAGAGTATGTAAGTCGCTTTGGATAAAAGTCAACAAGTGACATGTAATGTAATGTAATCCAGAGACCCACACGCAGCACACAGCTTCATACAGCCCGATGATGTTTAACTGTACGTGTGTGATTCTGAATGTGGAGTTTTCAGACTAGTCCACTGCTGTTTTCCCTGACGTAAAAACCAAGTGACCAGAAGTTCTTCTGTAACCAGGAGAACCACTACTGCCTTGGGTGAACAACAGATGGCAAGGATTGTGGGGGTTTTAGTCTTCCAAAAAAGTCCTCCAAAATCCACATACAAATGGCCTATATTTTGTGAACATGGGCATGTCACTGATTTGAATATAAAACTATGGATGCATGATTTTGTATTTTTGTTGACATCCAATATGTCAAATGTTCCTGATCACCACTTCCCAGTGCCAATAAACACTAAAGAGAACATCAATTCTGTGTTGGAATCATACTACATATGCCAACTGCTATCTCAATAGCTTACAAGAGGTTGCAGACATAAATTACAATGGGTACACAAACAAAAGTGAATAATGTATCCTTGAATGACGTGTCAGCTTATCGGCATGATCATATCTGGTCGATGGCAATATTTAATTTCCAAGCCTTTTATGACGTGCTGTTGCTTCATACCTGCTGGATGTGTAAGTAACACAATCCTATATTGCTTCAAGTGGCCTTGCAAGTAAAAAACTGATTAGAGAGTAGTTGATGAAGCGAGTTCAAACAAAATGGAAAGCAGAACCGAAAAATGAAAGAATGACAAAGACAGATTGAAGGGAGTGAGTCAGAGAGAGACAGATGGATGGTGAGAAGCATGGAGGGATTATTAGCGACTCTGTGTGTCAACCAGAGAGGAATGCTGGGGTCTGTCACACCAGAATGTGATCTCGCTACGGCTTAGTGTCACTTTTCTGTCCTCCACCTCCTCAGGTATGTATTGCCGGTACACACTGACTACTCGTCCATATAAATTCTCTCCTGTCACATCACTCACCTGCCTCACTGCTTGCCTCCCCAAGCTTGCACATAGAGATGTTCGGTGAGTGGTACAGTTGGCACAGAAGCCAATTTCTATGGATTTTCCACCTTGGATGCTGCAGCAAAACAAATCCAATGTCTTTTTCTAGCTGGCTGGAGCTTGAACACTGCATTCTTTCCAGATGAAGTGATTGTACCATATTACTCTGTTGAGGCTCACGCACATTTACACCCTGACACAACAAACAAGCTTACTGTTTGTTAAGTCAAATGTGTTATCGCCCCAGTGAAAGAGCATCTTGTAGATTTTTACGAATACTTTACCAACCACCCCTTCTCCATCTCTGTCTCCATCTCCCCTGCAGATCTGAGTTCGACCTGGACTATGACAGCTATCACGAGGACTACTATGACAGGTACACGGGTGGCAGCTCACACACCTTATTGCTTGTCTGCGTGTCACAGGACGCTCAAGAAGGAGGCTCAAGTGGATTCTTCATCCTTGGTGTCTCTAACAGTCTCCTCTGCCTGTCATTTTCGGCCACACAGCTGTCAGTCATCCTGTCTTTACTCACAATGTTGCCTGTTACCACTCAACAGCCATGCACGCACTGCATGTTACACACAGAACACGCAAATGCACACTTTCTTTGAAGACACCCAGACGGTTCAATGTCCATTTGAGCATCCAAACTTGTGCTACCGACTCAAATCATTTGCTAGTCCATTTAAAGTATTTATCCATTTAAAGTAAAAATGGTTTGCTTGAATTTAAAAGGCAATACAAAAAGAGTGTATAGTGGGAAAGCTCTGAATGACCAAAGCACTATATTGACATACTGAACAGTATGCGTTGTATATCAATACAAAATATCTCTTTGCTCATTTCCCACTTGTAGAAATGAAAGCTAATCACTAAGGTAAGACAATATTGCTGCATACAGATATTTATCAGTACGCATTTTACTGTATTTGTCTTTTGTGCACTCGGTCAACCCACACTAACAGAAGACCTATTCCTCTCAGTCTCTAAAGCAAAGACAAATGCTCTTTATTTCACCAAATTGAGGGCATAATAAAGAAAAGAAAACCTTCACTGAAAGACTTACAAAGCAAAAACACTTTGTTGGTTGACTATACAGTATTTTAACTTAAATGCAGGCATTTAAAGCTGACTAAAGTATTTTTTTTATAAACTGCCAAACAATGATGTTGTATGTTGTGAAAATGTCACAGATTGGTGGTCGTTTTCAGTGAATCTGCATTACTTGCCCACAACGGCTTGACAATAATCATACACATAAGGGTTACATAATAAGCCTTAAAAATACAGTACTGATTATAAACCATGTTAGATTACAGCTTGTGTTTACTTTTTTTAACTGCAAAACATACTGTTGTGCAGTGTACCATCAAGTGCAATGGTTAGGTAGACGAGGTATTTAGTTGGACTGAGAATGGTTCTGTATTATTGGACCTGCACTGAAATTGCGCAGGGACCTTTACCAAATCCCCCAGGTCTCAATCATAAACAATCCACTCAGCATATCTGAATAAAAGCAAGTAGTCACATAACAGACACACACACACACACACAAATTCACACAATAGAATATACACCTCGTTCCAGTGCCTTTCGCGCACATATCGATGCTCTGTTACTCCCAGTATCTGTCATCTTTTTTTGCATTCGGTATGCCTTACTCTGCATTTTTTTTACTTTGCTCAGGGGGGTACATTCACTACTGATTTTCAATTTGTTTTTAACACAGTGCATGATTATTCCCCGTGCTGCTGGCTAGCACAACTGACAGCTGTGTATGTATGTGTGTGTGTGTGTGTGTGTGTGTGTGTGTGTGTGTGTGTGTGTGTGTGTGTGTGGG
>NW_011369945.1:17862146-17872319 GCF_000735185.1 Notothenia coriiceps
TGTGGGGGGGGGGTGGATATGTTTGGGTATGTGTGTATATTTTCTGTGTTTGCCTCTGGGTGTGAGTGTGTGGGGATTGTGTGTGGTTGTGAGTGTGTCTTTTTGTTTCCGTTTTTGTTGTTTTGTGGAATAACAGTACGTGGGAAAAGGAGAAATTACTCCTTTTTTTTCTACTGTCCTCTTGTGCGAACACGATAGAAAAGTGTCTTTTAACACACAGATAACAGCCCCAGCTGACAAAGCTGCTTTCCGTGTGGGGTCTAATCCATAGAGACAAACACTCTCTTCTCACACACACTCACACACTTTTCTGTAATCCTCACTCGTCTACAGTCTCTCCATGTCTGAGCTTCCATTCTCAGATGACACTTCAAAGCCGGTATAACAACACATTGTCTATCTGCCCCCGCAAACAGCTCTAAAAGACTTTAAACTCCCCTAAGTCTTTGGTCTCTGTGTCTCCCCACATGGACAATGCTCAAATCCTCTTATCTCACACTTAAGAAGGGCCTAATATACTTCATCCTTATGTGACATTGTGATGCGTATGACTGTGTCTACTCTGGATGTGCAAAGTACACAGTATCAAGTAAAAAGGCTTTAGAGAAAAATAACCAAACAGAAAACAATATGGCAAACTTTTCAGGAAGTCGGGCTGCTTCAGACTGGCTAACAGCTCTATCAGTAAATCCACATTACCGTCCGACTCCAAGTCCTTGGAGCTGACAGCTTGCCTCCCTGTTGTTGGCGGCTGACGTATTACAGCAGGAGAACTGTTCTCTCATGGCTGCGCAGAAACCATTTGGGCTGTGCTCAGACTGTCCTCCATCCAGATTTATACAGATTGTGACTAGATTGAGAGAATATTCAAACTGTTGTTATCTGCAGATCTGGAAAGCACTCAATTCAATTCCCCCATAAAAAGTCCAAGATATTGCCATAGTCTTGAAATGTTACATATATGTTTGTATTCCTGCAGTAGACACTCACATTAGATATATATTTGTGTGTATGTGACTGAATCCTGTTGGGATATGTTATACATGGTTATAGCTGTTCAATTGTTTTTTGTGGAGATTCAGCCAGAACTATGAGACCCAAAGCAAAAATTGTCGCTTCTGCGGCTTCAGTAGCTAGGAGGCACATTTTCTCATAATGGGTAAATGCAAGTTTTATCAAAAAATTAATTAATTAATTATTAAATTGGTTTATCCATCCTTCAGTTTTCTTCCACTTATCTAGACCTAAGTTATATAATTAATTATTATTTCTAGGAATTATTGTCATAGATAGCTAAATAAATTATTTAAATGTCAATGAAGTAATGTTTAATAGAAAATATAATGCCCTATTGTCCGTATGTCATTCTTTGAACAAAATGAGAATGAAAAATACATGTTATATAGGGCATTATATTTTCTATTAAACATTACTTCATTGACATTTAAATAANAATGTTTTGTTGCTTAAGCTTATGTATTCAGTCATTATTCAATGGTATACTAAAATCCATGTGAAAAAAATTGCTTCTCACTGTTCTCAGGTCAAATATTTATATGCGATTAAAAATGCGATTAATTGCGATTAATTAATTACAAAGCCTGTAATTAATTAGATTAATTTTTTTAATCGCGTCCCGGCCCTAATATAGATATATATATATATCTAGATATATCTATAGATATATCTAGATATAGATCTATAGATATCTATAGATCTATATCTATATATATATATAGATCTATAGATATCTATAGATATATATATCTATCAAAAAACACATTTTACAAGACATCTTTTTTATTGTTTTAATAAAATGTGGTAGGCCTATGTTACAATAACATTTTAAAATAGGTGTTAAATCGGTACCCTAATAATTACAGTGACCATGACTCACGATCACTGTAACCATAGTTCTCATGATTCCTGAGTATATGGTCCTTTAGTTTAGTTATGCTGATCATGATTCATCATTAAGATCATTCAAATTGAGCAGTGTCTTGTCGCTCTGTGACAGTTCAGCTGGTGCTGGGATGATTGTTTTTGGTGGAGTGGCCTCTGCGTGATCCTTTAGACAGCTGATAGGTAGGAAGCCTCAGGAGGTTGATCACAGTTTATCTCTAGCTCCCTCTGTACGTACTATAGGAGAAACGACTCAGCAGCAGAGGGACATGGTACTTTTGGCCTGGGTCAATTATAGTGAAGACAATCTGCAACAAAACACCAAACATGAAAGAGATCAACAATTACAAGTAAAAGATTTACAGGATTGGTAACATGCATGTGAAATGTTAAAGGAGGATACAAAATAACTGATTAAGTAACACAAATATAGTACCATAACAAGCAAACAAAGGAGCACAACAACTAGGAATGGAAGCTTTTTCCTCACCTCAACATACGGGTAAAAACAGGTCTCTCCCATACTCTCCCAGTACAGAGCCGTCTCAAAATGCAATCTATACACACCAGCAATAAACATTTCTTTTGTAATGAGTCCAGGGCAGCGTCCTTCAGCATTAGTGGTCCTGTTGAGACAAAATAGTATTGTAGACCTATGAATGACAATACACATTGTCAAGTGTTGTTTTAGATGTTCCTGCGATCATAATTTGTGACTTTATGAGCTATTTTGATTGCGGCTGTCGTTTTTTACCCAGAGGTCAGCAAACTCCAGGTATTAGTGGTGGGGTCTTGTCGATAGAGATTGAGGGCCATGTTTGAGCCAGGGACACCCATCGCTGTGTTCAGCACATGGGTGCTCAGAGGACTAGGGGCTGCCATTGCTGTGATCTACAGAACAATAAGTAAAACATATATGATTCAATCTGAAGAAATCAAATTAAACAACAATATTAATAATTCCACAAATATTTTTCTAATAGTTTCTTGAAGAGACATGGACTGTGATTTCATATTTATAAGTCCTTAGGATAGTGAAATCACAATACATGAATATCCCTTTAATAGCTAAATATTAAATATGCCATCCGACTGATAAATACAAACTCTTCATATCATATTTTTATGGCAAAATTGAATAAAATCTTCTTAAATGTTAGAATTATTTCAGTGACTCAACTATTGACTGCTCCTATTGGGCTATAAAATAAAGTACACAAAACAATACAACACATGAATTATAATCTTATAATCAATTGAATTGTATTTTATTAAAGTTTGTTTTGTGCTTACCTTATTTTCAGGAAAAATATGACCCTTGAGTTGCTGCAGCCTGGACACACTCATGTGCACTGATGAATGAAATCCAAACTAGCACAGCAGTTTTAGTCAACCAAATTGTAATTTTATGGTAAATTAAAAGGCATCAGATGTTTGTCACATTGCCTTCATGCAGTTCTGCACCCTGTCCTTTTCGGCATGACATTCCGTACTCGTGTGCTTATCTTTTTGTCAACAGACGACTGGTTGTGCAAGAGCTCTTTTTGTCACACTTTGCTTTCAGCACTTTGAACTAAGTGGAAATGGATGATCCAAATGCTCAGAGGGCGAAGTAAATGCAGACAAGCACAGCTACTGGAATTCAAAGAAACATAGTATTTTTATTTCTTAACATTGATGTTTGACTGCTAGGTTAATAAACCCTGAAAACACAACCTTCAACTTCCTGGTTGAATTCCACTAGTGAATTCCCTAACAGCTGTGTACTCCTCTCTCTGAAGCTCTGTTAAAAAGAAGAAGAAATGAGACTCATGAAATAGTTCTGCTTTGAAACCACTTCCTGTAATTCAATGAACCGAGTTGTGGAATAGTCAATGATTTTAATCCAAAGATAAGACTGTTTGAAAGTCTATAGTCGGTAAGATTTGTAATAATAACATGTTGCCAACTCTTTTGAAATGATATAGCCGCAATAGCTCCAAAAGACGCTAAAGCGAGAAATTAACAGAAAACTACACTGACACAACGTCCCTTCAGGAACTCCCTTCAAAGCCGTTTCCCAGAACTATATCAGTAACGTACACAGTTTAGACTTTGGAGTGAACGTAAACAACATGGCTAATGTTAGAAGGCTACTCACTGCTGTTAAGCTACCAGCCTGTGCTAGACTCCGGTGACGCGCATGAGTGCACGGGCAGGTCGCGCGCAGGTGGGCAGACAGGTAGGTTCCAAGCTTCACTTCGCAGGCAGCCAGGTTTGATTTATTAGTCCTGCGACATGCGCATATACCGGATTTGTATAGTAGGCCTACAGTTGTGAGGTAATATCCAGAACTGAAAGTATTTACTATTGAGACGCATTTCTACCATAGCCAATGGGCTTCATCAGCAAATTGAACATAGGCTAAGTTTTACATCAGTAGCTTATATTAGTCTTAACAATTAACTTGGAACCTAATTCAAACTTATTTTCCTGATCTGATTTGAATATTTATTTTAGTTTTATTATGTATCTTATAGCAGGATCTCATGTGCTGTTAAAGAGAGTAGCCTATAGCCTATACTGGGAGGATTGTTCAATATTTTCGAAAAGAAAAATGCCATAAACCATATGTTATACCATCAGCAGCCTTCAATACAACACACACCAGCTTTCCTCTGTTTAGTGTGGAATATAGTATAGAATCAATTCTTTCGAATTACTTTTACAATTTGGATTAGTTGCACACTTTTAGCGGTCACATTTTGAAGCTTTCAGCATTTTTTTATGTAAATAATGACCAATTAAAGAAAACTTTGTTTTGATTTTGTTTGTTTCTCCATCCCTTTTTTACTATGTGTCGCCCTTGGTTCATCAGAATAAAAACACACTCCCATCTACTGTACTTATACTCAATATGAAAATACTTTTACTACCGTGACAATGAGTATTTTCACTTGGCTTATCTTAAGAATGCAAACAAAAACATGTAACACCATAAGAATAACATGATTGTTTTCCTTTAAAAAAAACATGAGGAGTCCTAAAACAAGAATAAAATCAGACGGTTCAACAATTACATTAAAGTTTACAATAATACACAATATTAGACACAGACCTGGGCCTTTGCATGTCTTAAAAGTGCCAAATACATGGTGGAAAATAGTTGTAATACTCATCTAATAAGTTTGAAGTACACAAAAGACATTGGTTTACAGAAGTATGTATTCTGATACTCTTAACCAGAAAGCAACCAGTTTCTCTCCTGCATGATCAGTTTGATCATCCCTCAAGTATTACTGTGATTTACTTTGACTAGTTCAATTCTGATTTCTCAGAAGAATACAACAAAGAGAAAAAGGGTTAGCATTAACAAAAAGCACTCTTGAAATATCAAATTTGACAGTGTTTTCTTTTGCTTTTACATCACAGAAGAGCTTTTCATTTCTCAGTACATGCACAACATTTTCTAGATATACCCATCATTCTGAAAATCATAATAATGTAATCTTTTTACATGGTTTATAACCTCTGTGCTGCATTCATATTTCGGGTTCTATATTGTTTGTATTCCAGCTAATTCAAGATGTAAGAAATCCGTTTTTGGGAGAAACTGGTGAAACAGCAGAACCATTGTAGTACCTCTAACAGAAACATAATGCTTTTTGTATGTACAGTCTGATAATGGAAAGCTGCCTGGTTTAAACGAAGGTGGTAAGCTGCTTAAACAAAGTTTTAATCAGAAAAACCCTATTGTCTCATTTGGAGTAACACTGTATTATTTGGATTAATACTGGAATATGTGTTGGTGCAAACCCTCTTATACAAATTATTAGAAATGCCTGCTGCTGCTAGAGCATACAAAGTGAAATACACACTGTCCTTACATACTAGTGAATCAGTGCATGTACTCAGTTTGTATTAGTCAACTCTGTCAGCGCTTTAGTTTTTCTCAAAAGTAAAAGAAACCAAGCTGCTATGATGCAATTAAATGTATTGTGTTGTCTGATATGTACACCCTGTTGGAAGGGAGTTGAGCCTCTGATATGAGCGTTTGCTTGGGCGTTGTTGTTCTCTTCCTCCATGTTTGGCACTTAATCCATGTCTTCTGTGTCTTCTCATGTTCCTCCCTCATATTTCCTCCTCAAGGTCAGAGCTGTGGTTGCTCATCTGTGACAGACAGGTAGACAAAGACGGGACAGTGAGAGACAAAACAAAGGGACGTTTCATTGTACTGCAATCTCACAATGACTAAGTATTCTTTAATGGAGCAAGCATTAATTGATTTCACCACAGCAGAGCCTCATGAGTAGATTCATCTCCTCACATCTCTTTGACATTGTTAATGGGAAAGCTTAAAATAATGTAATAGTAATTAATTTAAAATGAATATCTGGTCTCAAGATCTTTTTCAATTTCAGTGGGAGCCTGAGTTGTTGTGTATTATTGTCCTAAATAAAAAAAAGAATATAGCCACAAAATATGAACCCACAGACATTCTGCCCTAAAACAAAGTAAACAAAAGTGCAGCTCCACTTTGACCTTTGTCATGAATATCACCAGTAACCAATTATATCTATATTTCATATAAATATTTATCTATTCTAATGTTATAATATTTTTTTAATGGTTTTTTAAAATAAGTTTTGTTTTAGATTTTTATAATGTATCTTCTTTAACTGTGTTTATGCATGCACCATATACACCAAGGCAAATTACTGGTATGTGTAAACCTAGCTGGCAATAAACTAGTTTCTGATTCTGATTCTGAGTAACTAAAATCATGCTGTAACGCACTAGGGAAGGAACCAGTGCGCACAGCCTTCAGGTGCATTTACCGTGTGGTGGTCATCATCGAGCTCCCTCTGGTCGGGTTTCTCTCGGTGGATTCGATGGCGAGAGCTGGGCGGAGAGAGGGAGGAGAGGGAGTGCTCGGGGCTGCTGGCAGACAGAGCGTATGGTGAGCCAGCTGGACTGTCCTCTCTCAGGGGAGACCCTAACACACAGGAATAAACACACACATGGAGTTTAGGTGTTGAGCTCTTTGGAGGATAAAGAAAATACATGTGTTCTGTGGGTCGAATACAAAAACCTGCGCACATCCCACTGACTTTGTACGAGATGACAGGCAGAATCTAATAGAGGGAGTGACAAGAGGAAGGACAAACAAGGAGATACCAGGAGAGAAGTGAGAGACAGCAGAGCTAGATAGTGACAGACAGGGGAATCAAGTCGAGCCCGAGATAAATTAATAGGCTATGAAGATGAGAGCTATCACACGCCCAAGGTCATTCAAAGTAGGAAGAACACACATACTTCCCTGAAGGTCTGCACCGTCAGTTCAATTAGCCCCAGGACACATTCTCATTTGAGTTTACTGTCTGTTTATTTATTCAGCCTGATGTTATGATAATGACTCAAGGTTAAGGTTCTTTTTTTGTACAAGAGCATGCAGCAGTGATTGTGGATATAGTGCTCAGTGGAGGGTGGACTATAAATTAAAAGCGTTAACTTTGCTTTAGTTTACGATCAGTTTAATTAAGATTCCAGAAAAACCAATTTTCTTAGGAAGGATAATAAAGCTCTGCCTTGTTCCTTCCCTGGTTGTTAGTGTTTTTGGCAGGTGCGGAAACTGTATTGGCTTCTAATGTCCACATGAGGACAGCAGAAGCTCTTTTCATGCACACTGAGCTGCTGTTTTTCCAATTCATGGTATGTGTCTGTTTTCTGAAGCTTCACCAGTTCCTTCCACCACACTGTTTGTCCAGCATATTCGAGAATTCGCTCACAGCATTAACTCCAGACAACGCACTCCAGTTCCTATCAGCCTTTATTCCGTTTTTAAAAAGAAAACCTGACGGGAGTAAAAATAATTGATTGGTCAGGTAAAAAAGGAGTGGCTCTGGTGGTGCAGTGAATTCCTTATTCCCCAGTTTCCCCTGCGGCACAGATCCTAAATCATTTTGATTGGGGTTGTGACTGTTGGAGATAATCAAGCAAAAATGTGAAAGTAGCCGATTGCATGAGTCCGCCTTAAAATGTTTTTGATGTGCGAATAGATTATCTATCATTCGATCTCGCACCTACCTGCCTCCACTGTCTTTGTGAATGAGTGTCTCACCTTTGTGGTCATTCCTCTGTGTGTCCATCCTGTCAAGACTGTCAAGCAGCCCATCGATCTGTGTCTTTATCAGAGTCAGCTCCTTTTTAATCACCTGCAACTCCTCCATGCCCACTGCAGGGATGAAGAGAGGGAAAACGTAAAGGACGTTAAGAAATTACACAAGCAGGACATCTCTCAGGGAGACCTTTAAAGTTAGACATATTGGGTTATGGGGCATCATATATTAAAATGTGGCATGTGGCATTATTTAGATTTTATGAAATAGTAGGGCAGCATGAGCATAATTAACTATCCCATTTCTAAGGATCAGATTTAGATTTCATAAAAAGGGGTTTGATTACAATAATTTTTCTACACTGCGATGTTTCTCTCATCAGGAACATCACAGAAATGTTTTTTAAAAACTGAACTTCAATACTCAGTGTGTGCTCTAAGTACTACACACAGCATACTTTGCCTGCAATTGCTTTATACTTGAGGGATGGGTATACAAAAGTATTCATCTGAGGTTGACATTTCATTCTTCATACAGACAGGCATTCCCCTCATTAGAGTTTTAGACAAACATTGTAAATCTGCAGCTTCTAGTGCAACCTTTTTCGTGACTTGTTCCATTCATATTACTCACACTTGGATGTGGTTGAATTAGAGGATTGGGCTCTGGAGCTTTTGGAGTGGTTTCTGTCTCGACTGCGTCTGTGCCCAGAGGAGTGGGAGGAGGAGCGCGATCGCTTGGCCAGACTGGGTCCCAGGGGCAGAGGAGACAAGGAGGCGGGCACACGCTGGTAGTCATACGCCCTAAAAATGTGGGAGATACCATTTTAAAACATTAAAACAAGAAGTCCTTCAAATCAGTTGTGGAGAAAAGTAATGTTTTGGTATCAATAGTAAAACTCAGTAATTGCATTGGGCCTAATGTTGAAATATCTTAAACCCAGCCGTGGCTCAAATAACTTGGTGATACAAGTTTGAAAAAAAATGGTCCAAAAGGGAAACATCTTCAGTGAAGAAAAGCATATGTTGAAGCAGCTCATAGATAAATATGGATATTTATATTCTATTGTCCTTTGTCTTTCGATTTGGGTTTCTGTCTCTCCTGCGCTCGTGTAGCCTCCTCCCTGCGGACAGCTCCATGTCTCTATCTGTCACTGAATGTAATTGGTTCTGTCAGGGCCAATCAATAGCTCTCCGCCAGGCTCGTAGTGCTGGTGACAGGGGGTGTAACACAGCCAAACTCTATAGTGCTTAAAGAACCCACACTGTGTCTGTATTTGTGTGTATGTGTGTGTCTATGTGTGTGTGTTACTATAAGAATAGATGTGAATTTTTGATTGAAGCAGAAAGTGATTTGACCTCACATTGAACCCAACAGCAGGGGAACCAGAGCTAAGGGCTACCACAACCACCAATGCAGGAGGTGTGGGAACTAGGCCAATGAAATCTATGAAAGACTAATGTGTCTAACTAATTGTTTTTTTTAATAAAACAAAGGGATACACAGGGTTTCTGTTGGTTCACCAAAAATAAATATGTTTTATTTCTCAGGTTTCCTAATTGTAATTTGCGCTTTTACTGTGACATGTCTCCATGCTTTAATGTCCAAAAAGCCCCTTATTTTTCTCATACTGCCTGTGCTGCAGCACCTCTTTTCACCCTCTGTCTGAAACCAGAGCCCAGTCTGCTCTGATTGGTTAGCTGGCCGGCTCTGTTGTGATTGGTCAGCCACTTAGAGATGTCCCTCCCCTGAGCCTATCACGTACAATGTGTTGGAGCGCTAGCCAATAGAAGTGCGAGTGTTACATAGGGATGTCACTATGTTTAGGAAGTAAACAAAGGAGTCCAATGGATGCGTTTCAGGCAGGGGGGGGATGTGGGGAACTTTGGGATTGTAGCCTTTGCAGACCATTTACATGCATTACACAACCAATATAACACACAACAGGAAAGGGAAAACCCCCCAAAAGGTTGTGCTTTGTTCTAACTCGGGTAAAAACTAAGGACTTTTCTTATGGATTTCTTTCTGTAGAAAAAAGAATACAACTTTCCGAATCATGCTGTAATCATTTTGTCTTCAATTATCTCACATGTATTCCTCCTTTTCCTCTAAAGCTGCTCACATGGTTCCCTCTCTACAACACTGAGGTTGGACCTGAGCTTTTTTACGGTTC
>NW_011369945.1:17872364-17888717 GCF_000735185.1 Notothenia coriiceps
CGTCGGAAAGCTTAAGGTACGGGCCAGTGTCATTGGGTAATGTGTTAATTGGTAACAACCAAGAGATGGGCGAGGTGGTCCGCGGAACCCCCTGAAGAACCTCCTTAATCTATTAGAGGAGAATGGTAGGGACTTTGACGCGGGAGCTGCGACATGAAAGAGCGCTCTGAAGTCTGGAGGTCTGTCCCTTCTATAGACTTTGATTGTAGAGAAAATTGGTGGAAACGGAAGAGGGACAGAGGTAGGGGTGGTTGAGTATTTGCGACCGTGACAGGAACTAGAGTATAAGAGTTCCTTGTGACGTGATCTGAAGATTGGGAGAGACAATGTTGGGCGAAGTGTGTAGCTAGTGAAGAAAGTAAAGTAAGAGAGATGGGGAAAGGGTTTGTAATTGTTTGGACTTAGGAGAAGATTACAGACGTAGACGACGGCGGCGTTGGAGGCAAGGGAGAGGGGAGATGGAAACGGAGTAGCCACGAGAGTCGGGAGGGAAGGAGGACTAAGCCTGGAATTAGTTAGGTAGCTTGAAGAGGGAAAAGCTCCAGTTGGGAGAGAGCAGGAGACCAGTGCCACCTCCTCTGCCAGAGGGTCTGGGTGTATGGGAGAAGGAATATGCTGTGGAGAGAGCTGCTGGGGTGGATGTGTTGGATGGAGTAATCCAGGTCTCCGTGAGAGCAAGGAAATCCAGAGACTGCAGGGAAGCGTAGCCAGAGATGAAGTCAGCCTTAGGAACAGCTGACTGGCAGTTCCACAGGCCCCCTGAAACGAGATGTTGGATCTCGGTGGAGCATGTGGGATAGACAAGAACAGGCCGGTTATACCGATTAGGAGATACACGGGGCCAGTGATAATTGCGAGAGGACACATGAACAGGAATGGAGAAAATACACATGATTATAGCATGAGGGGCTAGAAAACCAAAGAGAATTGAATAAAACAAAAGAAAACACCAGCGATACTTAGCTCAATCAAAGTAGGATTTGCCTCCTCTTTGCCTCCTCTTTGCCTCCCTCGTGACTCCAATGTCTTTGTCAGTCTTCGTCTGGCTGACGCTCCAGGAAAGAGCCACCTAAGATGGACACCTGATTGCTGAGTTCTCACAGCTGTGGGGGCACGCCCCTCTAATTAGTTAACTCTCTTCAGCTGGTGGGCGACAGCAGAGTGTTCCTGCCTATTGTAATGCAGGGTTAAGGCGCGTGACCCACTGAGACCTGTCTTACAGGTTGAGTCTAAATGAAACTGATTCCAATACTAATTTTGTATAAATACCATCAAATCATTGACAGTGCACTGTTCTCTTAAAAAGGACCATGAACACGCCCTGTGAAGACATGTGACAATTTAGGCTATTCCCATCCTCAACAGCTTGACAAATGTTTAATAAAATCAGGCTATGATACAATAAATAATATATCTGAGTGTACAGAGAGTACAGAGTACAGCGTATATAGAGTAGGTCCCCAACACCTCCGGGGGACTGCCCCCCTGTCGGCGAGGACTTTATTTTAAAGTTTTTTTTTAAGTTTTAGTGGATGGATGCCTAACAACCACAGGGTCGGTGGTTCGCTTCCTAGCATGGCAAAGTGAAGTGTGGTGGGAGACAAGATGGCATGCGTGTGTGGGTGAATTTTATAATTTTTTTAAATAATAATAATATAACAAAATATTTCAAATTTTAAAATAAAATAATAATAATAATATTAAATACATATTATAATAATAATCATAATAATAATAATAATAATAATATAAAGCAAATCAAAATGTAATAAATAATTAAATAATGAAAAAATAATAATAATGAAAAAAAGGTAATGTGATTGAGTCACTTCAAATCAATCCTGCCTGCACAGGTTGCTGTATAGCTGTATCAGTGGTTAAAGCTTCAGTCCATATCTAGATGAGACCGTGGGTTCGAACTTTTCGAACCCAGAGATTTAAAAAATGATGTTTCTGGCCAAAGTACATAATTAAACAAATAAAACGTTTCTTAAAGAATATTCGCAAAAAATAAAACAAATGCATTCAATACAAAAATCCTTTCCAGGGAATCGTTAGGACATGTGTGAAGTGATTTTGGTAGAACTTGACTTTTAATATGACAAATATTGGATTGCAGTCTGCTTACTAGTTAAAGAAAGACAACAATTGAAACAAAGCTACACGGACTTGATTGCTACAAGATGTAATGGTTTAAAATTGTATTCACATTATTGGAAAATTAGAAACGAGGATTCGCGTTGGCTGGCGGGTGTATTTATTAAATGCAAATGACGCAAATGACGCCTATGCTGTGCTGTAATTATTAAGTATTAGAGTAGTAGCCTACGTAGTACACCATAAACTAACAACTTGTTTTTCTTGTGTGATCATTACTCTGTTTTCGATTGCTTTAGTCTTGGATCGTTTTTTCCGAAATTGACTACACTCCCCTGGACTGGGTAGGGCCTTGCCTCAGAGGAGAATTTGGGCACATTTAATTACGTTACCGCTTTCTTTTTCACTGTTGTGGGTCCACATCACTATTCCTAACCATGGCAGACGAAGAATTAGAAGCAATTAGGCGTCAACGAATGTCGGAACTACAGGCAAAGCAAGGGGTAAGGACAAAACATGAGCAGAAGCGTGTTTACGGCCGCCTTATAAGGAGATGCTGAAGAGAGCTTCATTATGCTGCTAGCTAGTGTGGCTAAACCAGTCACCGAAACTCAAATGATTTAACCATCTGTAAGGGGAATAGATGCAGCCCTCCTAAGATAGCCATGTGCATCTACATGAAATGTAATTAACTCAGTATTTAGTTGGATAAATCACAATAATAATAACCAATGTCCCATTACTTGCACTGCTAGCTCTGCACCAAATGACAATGACAGTGTTAGCTGAGCAAAATTAAACAATGACTTATGAACAATTTAACCTATTTAAATGTATTTCTGTTCCATTTCACAAATACAGGGTAAAGCTTAGATGGGGTGAAGTATTCTCATAAATTGTCTGTTAGAATAATGTTAAGTATGAAGTCAGGCCAGCTTCATTAACATGAGGTTCTTTTTTTTACTATCCACGTAACAAAATGAAACATTAGTTGAAGAAGGTATGACCTTGTAAGAATGTTATTAATTTATACTTGTACTTTTTACAAAACCATTATATTCTTGCAATTGTTTAGCTTTCCCCGCAAGGCAGTGCTTTCTCTTTTTTTCAAATAAAAATATATCCAACCCAGCACATATCTTACACATATCAGTGGCTAGAAATATAAGTGATGATTACATTTAAGAGATTACAAACAAATATAACGTTTATGTAATGGTGCTCTAATCTGTTCTTTCAGGATGCCTCAAATAATCAGCAACAGGGAGAGGAGGCCAAACAAAGGTAACATTAGAACAAAAACAACATTTGTATACAAGAACACCTGGAAATGTTATCTACCAACCTTTTTGAGATGATGGTTCAGAGTTACAGTATATCTTAAAGAAAAGTAATAAACATTTGATATCATATTAAACCTGTGTAGCTGTGGGACCAATCTGGAGAAATCCACTGTTCTGATGGCGAAAGTTTAATAATTGTTCTTTACTGTTTTCCCTTTACTCGTCCCAATTGCAGATTTTGACAGTGATTGCTGATGTGGTAATATTTTCCATTTTATTCACAGAGAAACGGACATGAGGAACACTATATTGGCTCAGGTTTTGGACCAGTCTGCCCGTGCCAGATGTAAGTTAGCTCTCATATTTATTGTTATATCTATTCAAATAACTTTTCAAAGTTGATCAAGCTATCTAGAACAAAGTGCAATCATTTAATGTGTTTATTTCTTTGGAATATAAAAAAAAGGACACAAAACTATAATGCAAACATTTGTGTGAAAATCAACAAACATTCAACATGAAACACAACTTATGAGTGGTTTCTATTTACTGAAAGTGTCATAAAGGATTTACTAGGAAAACCTCAAGCTCCTCTTACTGGATTTTTTTGATAAACGTTCAGTGCTGCATGTGAATAATATTTCTATCTTCTTTTTTTCAGTGAACAATCTTGCTTTAGTGAAGCCGGATAAGGCCAATGCAGTGGAAAATTATCTCATTCAAATGGCTCGTTTTGGAAAGTTGGGAGGAAAGGTAAGTCCACCACTTTCTGATGCTTGAAGCACTTTAGTTATAGATATTCCTTCTCCTGCGAGCAGAGCAATAAGTGTTTTTTGTTATGGTCAGATTTCAGAGTCGGGCTTGATCGACATTCTAGAAAAAGTCTGTCAGCAAACCGAGAAGAAGATGACCGTGACAGTAAGTCCCACTGAAGTATCTCCTATGTTTGATGTATTATCCGTCACTTCTCTATCTTACAAAATGTATGCTCTCTGTAGTTCAACAGGCGGAGGGTGATGGACTCAGATGATGAGGATGATGACTAACTTTAAACTGGAGGAACAGGCCAAAAAACAGGAGAGGATCTGCTTTACTCGGACTCTGATACTGTCTTTGACCTGTTAGTAGAACCTGGGATTCCACACTGTCTGATTTGTGTCTCTGGAACGACATTACCAAGAGGAAAGAACAAAGTGGAGTTAAATGTTGACATAACTGGTAGGCAGTATAATACACACAGTGTCAAAGAAGGGACTCTTTTGCGATGTCTTTCCAAACAAGTTGCTACAAATGTGCTCTGGATGTGTTGTACCCCTAACAGCTGATGGCACTGTTTTACTCCTCTAGTCCTTCTCAGTAGTTACTCTTTTCTTTCTCCACCATGTTTAATTGTTCTGTTCAATCACAAGAAGTTATACAAAGTGCACTGCTGTTGGTGCATTTTATCTAGAATGTTTTGTTAATAAACACATTGCTCTTTATTCAGGCCAACATTTGTATGTTGCACTTGGATGTTTTCTTTTTGCTGAGATGTATGTTAAAGGTTTACATAAAACAATTTAAAAAGTCTTACATTTTAAATGTTGTTTTTTTTCTTCTAGTTAACCATTTTTAAATGATTAGTTATTTTATGCAAGAGTGGTGAACCCTTCTGACATTTGGAAAATGTAGGGGGTTTTACATTGATGATGATGATGATGATGATGATGATGGGTCAAGGCCCTTCTCATGATTGGGATATACCCAACTCAAGAAGAGACACACTTTGCAGCATCACTACACAGTATCCTCACCAACTATACATATTTTAAAGAGTCAACAGATGGCAAAGTGTATGCAACTACTTTTCAACTGAAAAGTATGAATAGGATATGTATTTCAAGAAAGTACCAAGCCACAGTCAAACAACCAATGGAAACATGTATAACTGTTGCCATAACTTTACAGTCAGCTTTAATGACTGCAAACAATACAGATTTAATAACATTCATCATTGCTATACACTTTTGTGTTCCTACAATGTCAAATGGAAGATTAAGAAATGCTCATTAAAGAAAGGAGCAGCAAGATGGAAGGAGTTTTGTGTAAAACACTGAATTATGCGTTAAAAACAGAAATCTCAAATAAATTTAAAAGTATGTTACCCAGTTCTTATTCTTAAAACATTACATATATACTGCCATGTACTGCTTAGTTTAACACTTATATATAGTTATTAAGATCATCAAATGTGTGTGCAATTAACATCTGAAATATAATATAGTAGTAGGCTATACAATGGAAATACTCAAGTATGATATACCCCAAATTGCACTAAAGTGCAGTACTTGCAACACCGTGTATCACACTGAATAAAACAATTATAATTTGTACTTATCTAACTACAGCCTAGAGCGTATACAATACAAGTATTATAAGTCAGATTGGTCTAAAATAATTGAATATCATAATCATCATTTTACTTTCCCAAGGCTGTTCAGTCAGAATATGTTTATTTAGTAGGGAGAAAATAGATATAACAGGTGCACAATTTTAGAAACAAATCAAATACAAATATTCTTATATATTATTGCTATATATATATAGGAAACATTTGCACATTTTACTACAATTTATCACAATAATACAAATGTAAACATATACAGTAGTGTAATAATAATGGTTATCAGGCTCAAAATGTACAGTGTGATACAGTAAAAATGTTATAATAATGCCTAAAGGGGTGTAAGTGATGCTCTGGTAAATACATATTATTTTAAGTATGTTTAAATTAGTATACATTTAAAAGACCTGAATAATGTATATGTACATGTATGCGGAACTGCAGGACGGAGTCCAGAACAAATTTCCTTACGGGGACAATAAAGTATATCGTATCGTAACCTTTATATATATACAGTCTATGATCGTAACTCTACCCCTTTCATCAGTGAGGCAGTGTTGTGGGATGGTCTCTGTTATTGCCCGATTTTCGCACGACTGTGGTCAGATGATCTCTCATTGGCACGGCAAAACGGCTTAGCTCTGATTGGTCGCAGGCTAAGCCACATGTTCGACAACAGCCAATCGGAAAACAGCTCGATGAAAAGCTGTAGTAAGGTTGTACAGTGTTAGCTTAACTGTGACTGCTAAACCCTGAGGAGCATTTAAAGTGTATTTCTGAGTGTTCAGGTAGTGTTATCAATATAAACACCGGTTTACATAAACAGCTATGCCTGAGAATACTATGGAAAAGCCAAACATAGTTACATGCACCGCTCCAGTGAACATAGCTGTCATCAAATACTGTAAGTATCACCTCGACTTGTGTGCATGCTTGTGTTCTGAATTTAAGTTAGCTTTAAGAAACAATGATCATTTAATCCAAAACGACAATATTTTACGTGTTATTGTTCTATGGCGACCTGTTCGGGATGTTTTACTGAATATAGTGCATTAAAGGGAAATGTTGAGCATTTTAATATCGTGTCATTGTATCACAGAAGTGGGAGAAGTATTCAGATGTTGTACTTAAGTAAAAGTAGAAGTTCCAGAGTGTTTAAATACTGTGATCATATTAAAAGTCCTGCATTCAAAATTGTTACTCAAGTAGAAAAGTGTTGGCATAAAAAAAATACTCAAAGTACCAAAAGTACTCAGAAGTACAAAGAAGCAGAACATGCAAAACTCAAGTAAAGAACAAGTATCACAAAATGGTACTTTAGTTCAGCACTTGAATACATTTACTTAGTTACTTCCCACCTCTGTTGTATCAATCTTATAATAATTCTTCTCCCTGGCCTTCTAGTCAGAGTGGAGCACGACTCATGACATTTCTCTGTGTTCGATTTTTATATTTGCTGTTGTAGTTTATTGTCTTTACTGTTTGCGATTGTAGTAATGTGTTATTTATTGGCTCGACCAAAAATCGTTTTTAAAATGTGCTATATAAATAAAACCTGATTTGATTTGATAATTCATGTATGCATCTTGTGTACATTTTGGTCTACTTTCTTTTCAGGGGGGAAAAGAAATGAAGAATTAATTCTACCCATTAATTCATCGTTGAGCGTCACATTGCATCAAGACCAGGTATTTTAATTTTAAAAAAATGTCATCAAGCAGACTTTGAATGTGGTTTCTGTTGGAAAAGGGTTGTTTTTGTGTCAATTGTTATCCAGAGCTGTTACAGTGAACAGCTCTGTTTTCCTGTCATCATTAAAGGATACCATAAATCAAAGTAAAGAGGCTTATTCAACAATGCTTCTCGTGGCATGTTTATGTTAAAGTATTTACAGTTTTGAGGTAAGTCATGAAATATTTATATTCACTTGTTGTCGTGCAATGTCTCTTTCATGCTCACTGTGGGCAAAACAATGTTTTGACAAACTCTGTAGCAGAGCTGACATATCGTTGTTGTGCTCCATGGTCACTGTAAACTTTTTTTTTGCCATTACAAATAAATGATTAATTTCCATGATGTGTGCCTGGGTGATGGGTAACACACATGGTGTCATATGTGTTTCCTTATATGACTTTGTGTTAGTGATAAGATAGTAACAACACATGTATATCTGACATGTCCTCCTTCTTTTCAGCTGAAAACAACCACAACGATTGCAACTAGCAGATCATTTAAAGAAGATCGAATATGGCTAAATGGCAAAGAGGAGGATATAACCCATCCAAGACTACAGTCCTGTCTGAGAGAGAGTGAGTCCTGTCTGTTAATATACCCTCTTTAAAACACAGATGAGTTAGAGACAGAGCAAGCCACTATGTCATCCTTACTTGTTTTGGTATTTAGTTCGCAGACTAGCAAGGAAGAGACGTAATGATGGGGACCCTGCTCTGGATCCGTCTGTTCTGTCTCTCAAAGTCCACATCTGCTCGGTTAACAACTTCCCCACTGCTGCCGGGCTCGCCTCCTCTGCTGCTGGATTTGCTTGTTTAGGTGAGAGTGCGCACTATAATGACTTAAGTATTATTTTTTGATAGTAAAAGCTCAAAAGTTGCTTTCAGCATAGAATAAAACCAGTTTGATCATACTTATACTTTGATTATATTGCCTTTTTAATTATGCAGAATTATGATACTGTTTATATTGTTTATATAGGATATGATATCATATTTAATTTAATTTTTACTTTTATGTTTTAGTTGTTAATTTTCTTTTCCACTTTTTAAGTATTTTTATTTTAATGTTTGAACACACTGATGATGCTTCTGTAACAAAAATAATTTCCCAAATTGGGATCAATAAAGTATCTATCTATATATCTTATTGTGTGCCAGCCTCCTCTGCTCTAACTCCCTTTTTTTTCTTTGTGTTGCAGTTTACACTCTGGCCCGGGTGTTTGGCACAGAGGGGGAGTTGTCTGGGATTGCTCGGCAAGGCTCAGGCAGTGCATGCCGCAGTATGTATGGAGGGTTCGTGCAGTGGATCATGGGACAGAAAGATGATGGCAAGGACAGTCTAGCCCAGCAGGTGGAGCCAGAGACTCATTGGCCTGAGCTCAGAATCCTTGTACTTGTGGTAGGTCCATTTTTGTTTTGGAGAACTGTGAATTCATGATAATTTTGTCCTGATTGAACTGCACTGATCATCTATTGTGAATATTGCATACTTTATTTATTTACTACTATGAATGACAATATTTTATGCAACATGTAGAGCAAACACATTGTCTAGTGCAGTGGTTCTCAAACTTTTTTCAATAATGTACCCCCTTTGAAAAAAAGATTCAGCCAAGCACCCCATGATCAGTGCAAAAACAATTTGTTAGGGAACAAATGCCTATACAAAGAGGTACAGTACAGCCTTGCGCCATCAGTGTCTGATTTATTAAAACAACAACCTTGTAACTGAGAAACACTTAAATGCTACATTTCAAATGTTTACAATCCATCACTAAATTCATGGCCAACCAATTTTAACATCATGCAATAACACTAAGACGACATTAGTTGCATTGAACTGATCTTTTTAATAAGTTGTACTTACAATTTAGTGAGAAATATGGGCTTGTGCTTCACTGAAGAGCTTTGTCATTCTGACAGGGAGGCAAACTGCAGTTATTACACTTCGCGTTTTGAAATATGTGTAACTCTGTTCATANTCAGCACCCTGCCAAGGCAGTAAACCTAGGGGAAACACTGATATGCATTCGAATATTCATGTTCAACTTCTTCTGTGTCTTCAGTATCGAAACTAGCATTGGGATCCATGTTTATTAATACGTTACACCGGCCGCTCTCCCCCTTGTGTCCCCCATGTTACGTCACACGGGGGAGGTCACGTGCCGAGGCTTTTTTATGCGGAAGTGAACATTTCTTACAAAAACGACGCCAGATGTCACTGTAGTGTATATTTCTGTATATTTTTTTGAAAATCTAGTGTATTCATCATTTTCCTAAACATTTATTCACAGGTGTCTTTAACCTGGAAGTTGCTCTTTAANCGCTCTACCACACTCCCATTCTCCATTGCTCTTATGTATTTATTTATTTTGGGGCACGGGGAATGAAGAGAAAAAATATATGAGCATTTTATGAGCATGGGATTTTAACCCCTCATATAAACATTATGCATAATGCAGCGCTATATTTGCGGCCACACGACGTTGCCAAGCAACGCTTATTGTTTTGGTGTCCTTTGATAAGCAGGCAGTCATATCATTAGCTAGAACTAGCTAGATCTGATAGATTTGGACATAAACGCGAGTGAAGTCTAACCGGACGCGAGAGAGAGATCAGATATCAGATCAGCTGCTGCTGAGGGAGAACACGCAGCTCTACCGGATCACAGCTCCGCCGCTGTGACGGACCGTTGAGTGGAGCAAAATTAAATACACTAAGAGTTAGACCGAACACACTTAGCTAGTTTATCTACTCTGGAACTAGCTAAACTAGTTATACATGATCTGTATTCTTTACTGTCGGGTCACTTATTACAGATTCAGCGAGCTGCACAAGACTGACGGGCTGTCAGGAGAGGGAGAGGAAAAGAGAGCACCCGGTTTATTTTTCCCATTTTATTATCCAGAATTGCTGTAAACCTTTGAATAAAGTAGTTAATCTACTATTAGTAGTTTGTTTAAATGCATGAATGATGTTGTTTTTTTCGTTAACATAAAATAAATCTCACAGTATCTCCCTGCAGTACTCCAACATACCCCTAGGGGTCCGTGTACCCCATTTTGAGTGAACTTTTTAAATAAAAAATAGAAAATGTATATCAGGTGTAATGAATGCACTTTTCCACAGGCCAGTGCTGAGAAGAAGTCAGTTGGAAGCACATCTGGGATGCAAACCAGTGTACAAACAAGCTGTCTCCTAAAGGTACTTTGTTCACTTACATGAACTAACAGCTGTTAGTATACTAACATTACTGTCAATACTGTTAAAAGTGAAGAATATCTTCATTTACACTCTTGTCTTGGTTCTGTGTCTGCAGCACCGGGCAGAGTCTGTCGTCCCGGGCCGGATGGAGGAGATGATTGAAGCGGTGCGGGGAAAGGACTTTGTTGCATTTGCTGAACTAACCATGAAGGACAGTAACCAGTTCCATGCAACCTGCCTTGACACATACCCTCCTATCTTCTACCTCAACAGTGTGTCTCAACAGGTTATCAACTTGGTGCATCGGTATAACAGACACTACGGGGAGACAAGGGTGAGCAACTTCACTCTTCTGTAGATCTCGAGAAATAGCTTTGGACAGCTATGTATGTGTCTCTTTATTTCTATATTCAAACCATTTTTGTATTTCTTACCGCATTATTATGCAACAATAATACAACTCTGGATTCAAGGCTTTTATTGTCATTTGTACATAGCTACAGTGTAGTTATGACAATGAAAATCGTAGTTCACAGGCTCCTCCAACAGTGCAACACAATAAATCAAATAATAGTGAAATAAAGCGGGAAAAAAGGCAGCGTTGGAGAGGAGCAAAAGACACGGCAGCCATCATCACCGGTGCCGTCTAGGAACTCTGATACTTAAAGAAAGCAAGGATTAAGATATTTTCAAAAAGAAATAGATTAATCATTTAAAACATGGCTGCTTTGAAGGTCAGATAATTATTCATACAACTTTGAAGTTGCTTGTAAAATATTAGTTATCATTTATGCAGTTGTTGTCCAATTTAGCTTAAACATCTTAACTACAAACATTCTTTAAATGTTCTGCAAACGATTGGTCTGTGGCAGTGTGTATGTCTTATGGTATTGTGCATTATGTATAAATGTAGTCTTCTCTTTTTTGTATCACTGCTGCTACAACATTTGTATGTTTTTCTTGTGTAAGAAATGTTTCTCAGGGTATGAAGCTGAATTTCTGAGATGGTGTAATGAAGATGTGAAACTTGTGGAGGTGGATTTTAAACTCTCTGTATGACGGTCCCTTCTGTTTCTTCCACTCCAGTTGGCCTACACATTTGATGCAGGCCCCAACGCTGTGATCTACACTCTGCAGCAGCATGTTCCGGAGTTCGTTCAGGCAGTGCAACATTTCTTCCCCCCTGAGAGCAACGGAGGACAGTGAGTGGACAGATACCCGACCTAGTTGGCTTTAGGTCTTCAAAAAATAACTGTCATACAAACTACTTGATTTATCCAAAACATTTAACTATTAACATAAATATACACTGATAGATGGGTGTTTGTGTGGCTCCTATCAGCTGTTTGAAATGGGTCATTGAATGTTTCTTCCTCCTCTGCAGGTTTATTCAGGGTCTTCCAGTTAACCAAGCTGCTCTTTCCGAGGAGCTGAAACAGGCTATTGGTCTAGAGCCTATGCCAAAAGGAATCAGCTACATTATTAGTACAAAGGTACACAAACATACCCACTGATATAATCCCTCTGTTGCTCTATACGTTTACAGCAACCTAAAATCAATGTTGTCTGTTTTGATTTATATGTATTGGTGTGTTTTCTTAAGGCGGCACCTTGTCTTGAAAAGAAATGTGATATATCAGTTTTCAGATTGCTAGATACGTTTCAATTGATGTCAACACTTCCTTTAACTGCCCTTACGTAACATTGTGTTGCCTTACCTCAGTTGAAGATTGTGGTAGATTTTGGTTCCTCTGCTACAATGATGTTAGACTAAGTGAATGAGTTCATAAATACAGATGAATGCTTTATTACACATAATTTCTTATTCAAGTAAAGACTTTATTTGCAACGCTTTAAATTGTGTATTTCCATGTTAACACAAAGACACAATTTCAGAAGATAACTTCCTAATGATCTTTCGTTGTTTGTGTTTAAGGCTGGACCAGGCCCTCGTGTTGTGGAAGATCCCACTCAGCATCTAATTGGATCTGATGGGATGCCTAAACATACTGTATGATGCTCTGCAGCCCTAAATGGACACATTTCCAGCAATAATGAAGCCAGTTCAGCAAAAATAAAAATGTAGTCAAATGTAGCTATATTTTGTACAGCTGACCTTGTGATGGCTGCCCAATCTGAGCACCTGATTGTTAGAATTCATTTTTAAACCTTTCTGATGTTGTTGTAGGGAGCCTCTGGAGCAGAAATGAAAGAGTTTTCATAATTTTTTACGTTTTGATAATTCTTAGGGAAATGTAATATTGCAACGTTGGGCTTAGGTGGGAGCAGGATTTCTGTATTTCTACTCACATTGTCTGAATAAATATACTGCTACTAGGGTTGATATGCAGGATTGATTACAGAGGAAAAAAATGTTTTCCAGTCTTCTTTATTTTTTATTTCCTACCTATTTAGGGTTAAAAAAACATCTTGCACTTTTAATTCAATTTCAATCCACTGTAGAGGACGTCAGGACCATTTTAGTTTGAAAAGACAGCCAAAATTAACAGACTATGTAACGTATTATGTTTATAGAGTGATATTAATACAATACATTCACCTTTATTTAAAACAAATAAGTAATTGATCTGAACATTGCTGTTTATTTGGTCACTAAAAAACTAGTTTGGTTTTTGGTGAATCTTTCCAGATCTTCAAAGACTTAGTCAATTTACTGGGAAAAGTACCTCATTGGACTCCAGTCGGCACGGGCTGTAGGGTCATCTCGACCAGTTTTATGGATGTGGTCTGCTAGATCTGATAGATTTGGACATAAACGCGAGTGAAGTATAACCGGATGCGAGAGAGGGATCAGAGATCAGATCAGCTGCTGCTGACGGAGAACACGCAGCTCTTCCGGATCACAGCTCCCCCGCTGTGACGGAACGTTGAGTGGAGCAAAATTAAATACACTAAGAGTTAGACCTAACACACTTAGCTAGTTTATCTACTTTGGAACTAGCTAAACTAGTTATTGAGACTGCCAAGGCACACNTTGGACTCCAGTCGGCACGGGCTGTAGGGTCATCTCGACCAGTTTTATGGATGTGGTCTCCAGTTGACCATGCACAGAAACAAACTTCGCATTCCTGAGGCAATTCTCATTTTTCATGGCTCCACTAAAAACAAGACATACGTGCTACTCTTGGCCCACAGGGGGCCATGTCTTTCCAGCTCATCCCTATCCGTCTCTCTGTATCTGTGCGCTCATGGAGCCTCCTGCATATTTCCCCCCTTCTTCTTGACCCTCTTCTATCCCAGGTGTGAAATCGTCATCTCTCATCATCTGAGAGCTCCAAATCTGAATCTCCCTTAACTATCTGGTACAGAAAATGTCTGATTCAGTTTCGTCTCCTGCAACTATTGAGTCACTAAGTCCATGAACATGGTCCTGACGTCCACTAGAATGGACATTTATAAAAGAGCTGTTATTTCAAAACTTGAATTATTTAATTGCTTTCAGAAGTAATTATATAGTTCCTCACATGTTAAAGAACATATGATTTTCATGTTAAAAATAACAATTATTCAATAATATTTGACTTTTCCTCATGCTAACATTGTTTTGGTATGCCAGCCATTTTGGATTAAAAGAAAGGGGAACTTCCCAGCATGCAATTGTAACCAAGGACATCACTGGAAAGCCCAGGATGTCCTCTGTACAGTACATCAGAGATTGATAGATTACCTCAAAAGAGTAAAAGGAGATACATGTTAACAAAATGTCCACTACAGTGGACATGTGTCAATGGGCTGGGTCCCAGGAGGATACAGCATGAATAATACTCACATCAGTCATATTTTTTATGAATAGTCATTTATTAAATATGAATACAAGGTAGTCCCAAAAACAGTTCCTATCGTCGGAAAAGCAGAAACGGACGTCACACTTGGTGCATTGTGTGTTTGTGCTTTGCTGCAGTGTCCTCTTTGTCTTCACTGGAAAATGTGCCATTAGGTCCTTGCGTTCATCCAGTGGAGGTTGTGATCTCTTGGATGGGGCCCCGTTTGGTGGACTCCCATCACCTGAGGATGGTCTCTTCTGAACATTCAACGGGCTCCTTGATGTCACCGTCGGTGCTACAGTAGGCTCCCGTTGCCTGAAGATGGTCGTCCTCTCTTGGGTGTTTTCAGAGGAGTTGTGTTCACCTGATTAGAACAGAATTAATCAAGATACATGTCAAAAATACATTAGGATACAAGTCAAAAACATGACAGTGGAATATAGAAAAATATTACAAACGGCAAAGAGCAGAAATGCATTCTTACCAGGATGAGAGAGGATGCTAGATCTGCCTGAAACTGTCTCCTGTTCAGGATCTCCTGCTTTGGCATCTTTAGAGCTTTGCACTCCCGCTTAGAGGAGCCAGCTGTTGATCACAGCAAGGATGGTGTGCCAGAAGATGTACACGCGTCGGGACTTCATGGGGATCCACACCTCCCATGTACTTGTAAGTACCCACAATGTAAGGCTTCTCAACTTCTACGAAAGGTTTTGTTGGCTTTGTCCCAGCGTTGAATTCTCTGCACAGGGTCTGGTCCAGCAAAGGATGACACAAGTGTGACCGCTCTGCTGTCTGCGTAGATCTTGTAGTTCTGACCTTCTGGAAGCATGGAGGTAAGCTTAATCACAACATCACCTGGGCCCAGGAGTTCAAAACTTTTAATCCCTATCTGATCAAATCTGGATTTTGGGGAGTTCAAAACCAAAAAACAGGATTAGGATCACTTTGATATCCGATCAGATCAGGAAATCCAATCCAAGCTTTAATTTGGATCAAATCTTCAAAATGGGTAGTTCCAACCGACAACACAGGATTGGGATCAATTTAACTGGATTACCCTGATCCCACCAGAGGGGTGGATTTCCAGTGGATTACCAGAGCAAAATGTACTGTACAATTTATTTTAAAATATGTTTCAATTTAAATAAGATGGCAACGTTTGTTAACTGAAATAATACACACTTTTTAGCCTTCATGGGAAATACATTTTATATTTTCCATTTTTGCTCGTTTATGGTGGTCTATTTTGTTTTCAACCAAATGTTGATGACATAAATGTTTATGCTCATAAAAGTATCACAGCAAAGATTGTCAATCACAAATGTAATTGAGATTAAAGTAAAAATATCTTCAACAAAAAAAAAAATCCATCATCTGTCATCACCTTTCAAATAAAAAATATAATTAGACATTATAGATGTCTCTGCAATGTGGACTCTTGTCTTCCTTGTATTATTTTTCAGGTCCACTAGATGGCGATCGGTAGGATTAAAGCACTGATATTCAGGATCTAGTCATCTTGAAAAATCCTAATCTGGATCAGGTTGATCCTATCCTGAATTGCTTTGAACTCCAGGGACAAAATCTGGCCGACTTGTCTGATCCTGGATCACAAAAAATGGGATTTCAAAATCGGATCGGATCTGATTGAGATTAAAAGTTTTGAACTCCTGGGCCCTGATTATCAGACATGCATAACACCCGGGGGTTTTTAACTGCATTTGACTTTTGCTCCCAGTTTGCCTTTAGACATCTGGTAATGTACTCTGCCTCACTAAACACTATCAGTGTCTGCTATTATAGGCCTACACAGGACATCTGCTATTCAACAATAACAACACAATAGGCTCTGCTTGATTCCAAATACA
>NW_011369945.1:17891038-17900433 GCF_000735185.1 Notothenia coriiceps
ATATACAGTATCTGAAGACAAAGATTTAACATGAAGATTCAATAAATCAACAGTAGGTGGCGATAATGCTCCAAGTGGTTGCGACTCGCCATTAAAGCAAAGAAGAAGAAGGGCCTAGAGATGAGTGTGGGACAGTTACCTGAACCCAGTGTTCCTGCTACAATTACATACTTAAATGCTGTCGATTGTTTTCTGTAATAATAAATAAATAATATTGTAGTCAATATAATTATATAGGGACAGGTGCAAAGGATGGAAAAGAATATGTGCCCAATCAGAATAGCTAAAATGTTTAGAATTATATTCAACCCAAGCTGACTTTCAATTAAAAAAATAGTCTTGTGGGTCAAATATACAAAAAAAAAACATAAAATGAATTCATTTATCTATGGCAAAATAAGAAGAACTTGAAGAAGAATATAAACATATTGTATGAAAAAACCTCCCTAAAAAAAGATTTGCGTATGTTATTAACGCAGGCCCTACTTAACCTGTCCGTTTTCTCATTATTATGTGTACCTGTCTGGAATGTTTGCCTGTTTAGCCCCGCCCCTACCTGCACTGTTCGGAAATGACGCCAGAAAAGGGATCGGCTATGGGTAGCCCTGCCTCTCAGCCTACATGCATCTCACATCTCGTAAATACAAGTTCTTCCTTGTAGAAACAAGATAACTGTGAGCCGCTCTCCGGTGAGTTTCAGAGTTTTCAGAGGGGCCGCTTCAGTGATCGCGATGGGGAAAATAGAGTGGGCAATGTGGGCCAATGAGCAGGCTCTGGCTTCAGGACTCAGTGAGTATACAACTTTATCTAAAGATACAATACAAATATTACTGAACTTAACATATTAGTATCTGATTACGTTTCATGAGTAAATGAGCATTATAATTCAAACTGAAATATTTTCATTAATCTTGTATTTTGTATGCATTACAATTTCAAATTTTATAACATAATCAGCTATAAATCCAAACTGTTTTAATCAACAATCAAGTCGATGTACAAACAGACTCAACGTTTGTGTCTGTTTTTAAAAGTTTTAATGATCTTTCTGCTTCCTTCTTTCAGTTCTCCTCACTGGAGGCATTGTGGGGGTGGCTGGACAGTTCAGAGGCTGGCAGTTTGCTGCTTATGCTATGTATCCTTTACACTGTGCATAAAGCAGATATCAATATGTCTCTTCTTGAAAGTGTTCATTTTCAAGTTTCCCACCTTGTAGATTTACTAGCATGCGTTTAAAGTCTTATTTAGCCTTTAATTGCATGCTGTGAAATAATTCATAAAAAAACAAACTTGAAACAGATGTGATATAGGGGAGCACTAAATGAAATCCACTACCACTATTTATTTTTGGCAAGTTAATGAGTCCAAATAAACCTGCTCACGGTCACAGATGTTAATATAAACGATTGTCCTATTATAGTTGTGATGTGACGAGTGAATCTTGTGAAATGAAAAAGTCTTGACAGATAACTAGTGCTGCTGGGGCATTCGTGTGTCTACTTGAGTATCCACGAAGCAAGAGGACCAAGGGCACAAGTGTGGAGAGAACGTAAGTGATTTTCATGATTTACTTTGTCTGCAACGTGTATACTGTATATGCTTAAAGGCTCAGGTTCACTGATGATTTGCCTGAATATTGTTGCTCACTCCTGTGTCTTGTTCTCTCTCAGGGGCCAGTACTGCTTCACTGTATGTGTGAAATCCTTTGGGCCATTGACAAGGAACTACTATGTCAGAGCATTTTTACATGCTGCGTGAGTGTTACACTCGTCACTTTCCTTTGTTAGACTGCATTCCTGTTATTCACAGTCAGTCTTTCCACAATGGACAAATACATGGCTTATTGTGTTTTGGCCTTACATTTCCTTTCTGTCTTTCTTAGACTCAGTGTACCTGCAGGTTTTTTACTTGCTACTGTCCTCGGGTGTGTGTGCCTGGGCATTGCCAGCATCATCTACCTTGCAGTAAGTGGGCAGCTTTCGCAAAATGAATCTCCAGTTTGTATATTAACTTCAATAAAGGTGATGGATGAGACTTGAAGTGGCCAGTTCTCAGAAACAAGGAAGTGGAAACAAGGAAGAGATTGTTTCATGACTAGTATCTCTGTTGAGAAATGGCCCTTTTGTTATGAAATCCGACCAGTCAGAGGTGTGCCTGAATTCTTAAACAAACCTAGATGTGGCAATAAACCAAAGATATAAAGCTTTCCAAGTAGCTCAGTTTATCTAATTGCCACCATAACATATCTCTTATTATTGTTGAGATTATAATAGTTTATAGGTATGCTTAACTTTATCTTACTCTAGCCAAACACAACTGACTATTCTTTGTCAACACTTTGTTTTCTAGGCAGCTATCCGAGGTGAACACTGGGAGCCCATTCTTCCAAAGAAGGAGATGGCCAGAAAGCCAGATGACAGCATGAAGAATCCACCTCAGAATCCACCACCAAGACCCCCTCCTGAGACGCGCAGAAAGCGAGTCGACGACCTAGAGGGAGCAGCCTATGATAACCCCATTCCTGTTGGCGAGTAACCAGCCAATTGCTCCACCCTCTGCATTCCTTTTACTCACTGCCTGAGCTATTGGTACAAAACCAGTCTTGCGTCACCATTTTCTCAGTTTATGGACAAATGAATTTTTCTGAAGTTAAGGAAAAGCTTGTGACTGGACTACATGTTGAGTCCACTCCTTCTTACCTCACCCTGCAGGGAAATAGCTGATAAACAGAGAAAACATCTTCTTAGCAAGAATTTAGAATTAAATGAAGGATGGGTAAAGTGAATGTTACTTTTGAACAAAAAAAAACATGCCCCCAGAAGTCAATGGTAATGCTATCGCTGCTCAGTGCCAACAAATAACAAAAGTTGTCTTGTCAAAAGACTCTAGGTAAGGTAGTTATTTTTACTGCTGTTTCAAATGTGCTGTTTTCTCTGCCAACCACTGTACTGTATATTCTGTAATGGCATACAACATATTCTGTTATTAATAAATGTTACTCAGTGTGTTTGTCTATTTAATGAGGTAAACTGATCACAATACTGTAGGACTACACAGCACTGTTTTCTACAAATAAATAGACAATTGGTTGGTTGTGTCACATTGATATTAGGCATTTGTCATTATTTTGTCTGTACTTTGATATGTTGTAAATAAACCCTTTTGTGCCACTGAATCATACATTTTCCTTGGTTTTTACATATGTCTTATTTGACAAGTTCCGTTTGGATGATTATTTTAAGTTATGAAATGTGCCACTTCCCCATTTCGCAAACACACAGGATTTCAATACATTGGAGTTTCCCTTTCTTAAGTGTAATTTCTACATTTCATTTAATATAATTTAGCCGACAATTTCATCAAAAACCACTTACAATGTCTTTCTCATTGTTTGTCACATTGCTGTTCTTTATTGACTTTAGATGGAAACAATATGTTAATACTTCTGGCTAGTTGACGGACAAGTTCTGTGTGTTTCTGTCATTTCTATTCTCATGTCTCCAGGTTTTGTTTTTGTCCTTCACAGCTGACCTGTTAAGCAGCTGTGTGAAAACCACAGAGGTACTGTGACACTTCCCCATTTTATTGTGTGGGGCTGAAACATGTGAAGCGCAAACCAATGTACAGCAGTTATTTATTTAAGATATGTATCAGTACTATATAAAAATAATTACTCAAATAAACTACTTATAGGTTATATTCCTAAAGTAACTTCTGGGAAAAAAGTTTGGGGGAAAATATGCAGTTTTTTTAAATGCATCTTTTTTTTACAGCATGCAAGGCTCGAAACAATGAAAGTTATTTAAAACCTGCCAGGCAGTTAACATCAGGGAAATGCTGCCACCTCCTGCTGTGTGAGAGAACTACAAAACATACTCAGTTGATTTGAAACAGTATTTGTACTGTAGGCTTTGTAGGCTAAGAGTTTCAGGATAAGTGAGGTTAAACTATTTCATTTACACAGCAAGATTCATACACTCAGGCTGTTTCAAAGCTCTCTAAATGTGTCAACCTCTAAGAGAGACTTATAACGAAACAGTGTAATACAAATCTCCTTGAGATACAAAAACAAGGTGCATTCAAAAATATGAAAAAGAAAATAAATTATAAATACCCAAAATGTAATAAGTGACATGACCACGAAAGAAAGATACATTACAGTTTCTATGCCATGTAAAAAGTACTACCTCCTGTTCAAAACTTTACAATAAAGTTAATAGTTATTGATGCAATTGTATTCCTTCCTGTGGGGGGCAGTAGCACACAAAGAACCGTTTAATCTGTTAGAAGAAGAAAACCAACCAATGGGATTGACCCTCATTTAAGTTTAAGTAAATTGTCAGAATAAGTGAGAAATTGATTTAACTTCTGTTAGACAGCTATATGCCAAACATTTTTGCATACATTCACAGTACATATTTATTCAGTATGATAGCTGTCTAACAGAAGTAAAATTCATTTCTCACTTATTCTGACAATGTACTTAACCCCAAATAAAAGAACCCAATAAAAAGAGTTGTTAAATAATAGTGAAGTATAACAATAACTCATCTCTCTCGAGTTTTCTTTTTGAGCTTTGCCAAAAGCCACTGTGTCAAGTGTCCTACTTGGGTTGCCGTACGGAGTTGTCCAATATGGCGGATCATCTCGCACATGCGCACTGCAGATCAGGCAGGGCAGCAGATCGGGTAGTGACAACGCCAATCACAAAGCTTTGATGCGTTCAAGTGCATTATTCTGGCACAGGAAGATTATGTTATAGGACATTAACGATAAAACTGAATATTGTTGTTCTATTTTTAGACACATCTTGCGACCGACTGGGAATCTCCCCGCGATCGACCGGTCGATCCGGTTGGGCACCCCTGCTGTAAGACAATACTTGAGTAAATCTACTTAGTTACATTTCTCCAGTGACTCTCACACTAGTATAAGACAGAGTGAAATTCAAGTTTCCATCAAAAAGTAATCTCCCAAAAGTGAGCCAACAAAATGCAAAATAATGTGCCTTTCCATCCACTTCTGTCATGGGTATTAAAGTCGGAAACATCCAAACAAAACACAACAGAAGGCGACAGTTTGAGGCAAGAAATGCTGCCAGTCTGAGTAAAAGTAAAACCATAAAACATTTCAACTTTACACATAAAATTACGATTACTTACAAACTGAGACATTAGAGGAGTGTGGGTTGTACACGAGACGAAGCGGAGCTGAAACACATCGCCTCCTGTCGTCTGATTGATGAGCATTCTGGGAAACATCACTTTTAACTTGAGCCCCAGAGGATTTATTAGCATCCTATCTTGTTCATCTTAGAGTCGCGGGAACCTGAGTAATGATCATTTTGTTGCTCTACATTCACACCACGGGGCTTTGTCGGGCTCGGCTCCACATTTTTGACTGCTATCTCCTGATTTTTTGGATGACTGTTCACGTCTGTGCTCTGGATGTGAAATATATCTGATATCAATAGGAGCTGACAGCGGAGTCAGGGAGCGTTCAGAGGGAAAGAAGAGCCTCTGCGCTCCAAGGCTGCCACATTTAAACCACACTCTGTGAGTTATGACTGCATGTCAAGAGGCAGATGGATGAAGAGCAGACAACAGACATACAATACTATTTTAAAACTGGTTTCATTCCTCCGTAGTGTTAGTAGGGTTATAACGTTTTCCACCGTGTTTATGGAGCAGGCTTAGGGCTGCACGATATTGGAAAAAAACTGACATTGCGATTTTTTTCCCCCTGCGAGGTGGAAAACTAAAAATATATATAATAAAAAATAAAAATCGCACGTCCTGCGATGTGAATATCGCGCATATCGCGATTATCGCCACGACACAATATATCGTGCAGCCCTAAGCAGGCTAATCATGTATTAACTTGTAGATAATACAAATTGTACAAATGACAAATGTTGCTCTTAGTAGGTTTGTGCAGTGTTACTACATTTTAATTAAAAAAACAATGAAATACCTCCTCAATATTGATATATCGATTTTTCACGTGGTTCAATTTATTTTTATGTCTTTAAGGACCAAAGTGAAAGAAATAAGTATAAAGAGGACATTATGCTGGATTTCAGGTTCATATCAGTATGTAGTGTCTCTACTGGGACATGTCTCCATGCTTTAATGTTCAAAAAGCTCCTTATTTTTCTCATACTGCCTGTGCTGCCTGGAGCACCTCTTTTCACCCTCTGTCTGATAAACTAGAGGGGAATAATTAAACCACTGCTTTTACTCGAGGTCTGAGTGTAGAATGTTAAAATCCCTTAGAAAAGGTAACAGGTTATTTTTTAATGAGACCCCTGTCTCGTCCAGTCGACTTATCTCTTCATGTCCCATAGAGATGAGCTGCTGCTTTCTCTCTAGTCGTCATGCTGATAACATGTTGTCTAAAACTATCCCTTTTTCTGTCTCTTCATAAAGCAGGGGAGAACAAATTTGAGATAACGAGCAGAGTGTGAATCCAGCTCTGCGTTTGTTAATTACCATATTTCTGAATCCTCGCCTCATGCTAAAAAAAAGGGGACTGTTATCATCTGGGTGAGCTGTGACACCACCTCTTCCTCTCTGGATGGTTTTCCAGCGAGCTCTTGTTTCAGAGTCAAAAGATACCGGGAGTCTCTGATGTTACCATCACACACGTGTCGCCATGGAGACCAGCATCCTCTTACCATCCCATAATATATTGCATCTCTTCACCAAATCATACATGCGCCCCCCAAAACTACACCGCACCCTTTTTACAGCTGTCTGCCTCCACGTAGATTTCCCCTGAAATCACTCCATGAGGAAGAAAGTACATTTACTTATGTTCAATTTAGAGATAGGCTACTTGTACTTGAGAAGTTAAATGTTATGTCAGTTGTACGTATTGTTATTAAGGAGACCCCTGTCTTGAAATCACTCAATGAGTAGAAAGAAATATCCCTATTTTTCAAAAATCAACAATTGCCCAATCTAAAATAGTTTCCCAATTTGGGGTCAATAAAGTCTACTTAATCTTATCAGCTTAAAGTAACTACGTACATTTCATCTACTCATCTCAGAGGCAAACAGACCTTCTACTCCATTGCATTCATTTGATTATATTCAAAATATGAATCTAAATATTAACAAATATATATTTTGTTTTTTAGAACACAAAGCCTATCCCCACCTTTACCAACATTAACCTTGCATTTTTTTCTTTTCAAATTATAGATTCATTTATATATAATTCATAATTCAATCATTTAAAGAGGCCCTGTTATGCTTTTTGGGTTTTCCCTTTCCTGTAGTGTGTTATTTAGGTTTTTGTGCATCTAATCTAACAATATAGCCATATGTATTATTCTGAAATGGGCTATTCTGCCAGAAGTACTTTTACCGCACCCTTCTCTCAGTGTCTGCCTCCACATGGATGTCCCTGTTCCTGCAGTGACGGGCTTTGAGAATATTTAATGAATCCCTCAGTCTCATTTTAGATGTGGAATCACACTTTGGCGCATGTTTTGCATTTATCTGACACACACTGGGATGCGGGCAGAGTGACAAACAGCAG
This sequence comes from Notothenia coriiceps, assembly GCF_000735185.1. NCBI lineage: Eukaryota > Metazoa > Chordata > Actinopteri > Perciformes > Nototheniidae > Notothenia > Notothenia coriiceps. The sequence continues at coordinate 17,898,584 of NW_011369945.1, forward strand.
CTCACCTCGGGACATTGTTGACTCCTCACAGGACGAGCTGCTTGTTATTGAAAGTGTGCTTCGGTCTCTGGTGCTTTCTCGCTGATAGAATTGTATTATTGGCAACTCCGGTGAGATATCATATCCCTCCGCCCCATCGCCCCACAGCGAGGGGAAACGCAATAACAGGAGAATTGATCGTATGTGGACCACGCAGCAGCACTCAGAAAATGTGTTTACTGTTGTCCAAATGCCAAGAATCCGCTCTCAGCAGACGCTCCTCCGCCCGATGAATGATTAATGAGCCGGAGTGCCTCACAAACACATTTAAACCCAGGTAGATCAGCAGCGTGTCAATCCTCCGTCAGCGGGAAAGTGATGTGTAGGAACTTGTGTTCATCTGTTAGGTCACGAGCAATAATATGTATTTGTAGAAATAAAACAGGCTATCATGGTTAATCTTTGAACAGGATAAGCAGAAGATAGCCGATACAGTTAATACATACATTTCTTCTCTCTTTCTTTTCATTTTTGGGTATTTTTGCCCGGCAGTATCAACATCTATGAAGTGACCATGTTTCTGAAAATAACCCCCTTCCTCAAACACCACACCACCCACCTCCTGTCAACCACTTCTCACTCAAATCTGTAATTTCTACACCTATAATTTCACTCTGACGTCAAACAAAGTGTGACTGAGTCATCGAGGCCCATCACCGATCCTCAACGCTACATAATAATCACAGCGGCTGTTCGCCTCAAATAGACCACAGAGACACTGTGACAAAACTCTCGCTGCTTCATTCACAAAAATAACCAGTTAGAAGCCAGTGGTGGACTTTAACCAAGTTTATTTACCGAAGGAATGTACTTTTAAGAAAAATATTGAGCTAAATGAACTCTTTAAAAAGCCTCTTGGATCAAATCTTTCATTTTTACACAACCTGATTTTGGCGAGTCCCAGAAGAAATTTGGAAATGATGTGAGAAACATTGTGAAATTCTGCACATCACTTGTAATCCAACTAGATCCACCGGTAATATGGAATAATTTAGAGCAGTGGTCCACCAATCAGGTTGTCAGGATTTGAGGGAAAGGTAGGACCCAAATGCAGTTTAAAAAGGGAGAAGCGGGTTTCAAAGGGTAACAAAAAGCGAGCTTTATTTCACAAAAGCCGATGACAAAAGAAAACAAGGAACAAACTTAACATTACCAAATCAGGGGAGCACGAGTAAGGAATCCAGGACCAAAAACTTCAGGGACAAACATGGAGCGTAACGTGAAAGGAAAGACAATGAACCGCCCTGGAGCACTGGGGAAGACAAGACTAAATACACAGAAGGGTAACCACAGGACAAGACACAGCTGGGCCGGGGAGGCAGATACACAAGGGCAACAGGTGAACACAATCAGACAATCAGACACAGGAGGGAAAACACAGGAACGCACAGACACGGGGAGAACAGAATTGCAAAATAAAAACCATGACAAGACAGACAAAACTAAAATTCAAAGACACTCCATTAAAAACATTCCATGCAAGCATACAATAAATATAATGGTCATACATTCATGTAAAAAAAACAATATGCAATGAAATTATTTAGAGAATTATATGAAACGATAGAAAAGAAAGCCGTGAACAGTGTGTGTGTGTGTGTGTGTGTGTGTGTGTGTGTGTGTGTGTGTGTGTGTGTGTGTGTGTGTGTGTGTGTGTGTGTGTGTGTGTGTGTGTGTGTGTGTGTGTGTTGTGTGTGTGGGGGGGTGTGTGTGTGTGTGTGTGTGTTGTGTGTGGGGGGTTGCAGTCCATTCACCATATTTACTTTAAATTCACACTTGAAGAAACATTCCTGGAGTTAAGAATCATTGAG
>NW_011369945.1:17900478-17915513 GCF_000735185.1 Notothenia coriiceps
GTGACTGATATCCAAATCATCAGATTGTTGGGTTTTAAATTATTTCAGTTTGGGTTGAACTATACATATTATTTTTTCAAATGTCTTTGGCCCAGAAACAGAAAAACATCGAACTTGGTTTTTGTTTACACAAAAGAAGACAGTGGTTGTGAAAAGTGTGGAAAAACCCAATTTCTCAAAAGAGAATTTAACTAACAGTTTTTATGTGTCCACAAATTTTCCTATAGCAGTCCATTCAATCCAAGTCAATTTTCCTTAACAAAGGACTTATTTACTCATAGTAACTGAGTCGCGAGTAGGCTACGGCCACCGACCAGCAACAAGGAACGACGCAGTAATCAATGCAAAACTGGTCCTTTGAAGTATACAGTTTGAAAATGTGAGACTGGGGTTAGGTTGAATAGACATCTAAAATTAGAAATACATATATATACAGTCCATGGAGAGAAGTATAATTTTGACAAAGAAAAAAAATATTTTTGGTGCTCCGAACAATTGTTCAACGATATATAATCTTATTATATTTTTTGTTTCAGTATGTAATAACAAGTAGCTGTAACGTGTTTATGAGGTCCTTTCAGTGCCAATCAGTTTCTATTACATATATTACTGTCACTACTCATCTTGATAGAAAAGACACTCACTGCTTGTTATCTTTAATGGATGAACAGAGGCATTTCAGTCAAATTGGGAGTTTTCCCCAAGTTTCATTCTAGCCAACTGTGACCATTGTGATCAAAATCTTGCCCTTTGTAAAAGGTTATTGGTTTTCTTTATTGTTCAGATTATAGAACCCACTGCTTTTCTGCTCTACTGTGTGAGTTAGCCTCTGAGTGTTAAGCACATCAGGCTGGCAAGCTGTATGGCCATGCCTCTATTGGGTAGCTGTTATTTGCACATGTTAAATCATGACAATGACCTTACATGTTTAACTTGTTGAGGTGTTATACAATTGTACTCTGTAGAGTTTTAAGGGTAAAAAAATAAAGAACGGCATGAGGATTGAGTTACCCAAATATTTAAGCACATTTTTGTTAAGTTATGATTTGCTGCATATGAGGAATAAAAACAAAAATCCTCTGTCTACCATATGAAGTATCATTATTTGCATCGTGTTGGGATGCGCACGTATTCGCCCCGAATCGCATTAAATGTTTGAAGTTCAATCGTATCGAAACTATAATCGCAACATGGCGGTGAAGCGATAGAGGTATCGCATTTCGGGCCGTTTCAACTTCGTTAAGTATCGTATACGTGGCAACGTATCGAAGCATACGCATCGCATCGGCCTCAGTGATCGAAGATGCCGATCCTTAGTACAGGGGCGCCGCCAGGGATTTGGGCCCCATGAAAATATATCACCATTGGCCCCACCACCAGGCACAGGCCACTTTGTTTATTAAGATTTACCTCGAGGGGCACGTACCAAAATGTGGTCTAGCCGGTCCGTATACGGCCCGGGGGGCCGCGGAGGTTCCCCAACCTCTGCTTTAATATAATAACATTAGTATTAATATCATATACCCAAATGTCATTGATTAACATTTAGTTTACCTAATACAGACTGACTCACACGCTTTCAAACTTCCATCATCTAAATAGACTAAAAGCAGTTTTTGGTTTATATTAGATCAATTGCTATGTGGGAAATTAGCTGTGTTTGAAATGTATAATTAAAAATTAGATGTTAGCTTTTTTATTTATATATATATATATATTTGGTCTTCCAGTCTCTACTTCAAATATGTTAAAGTGGCATGTCATTCAACACAATGCTGCTCACCTCCTTCAGTTGGGAGAAAAGCTGGTTCAGGTTCTCAGCATTATGGGGGGACAGGGCTGCTGAGCTTAGAGATGGATCTGTTGGTCCTGGCACCAGGGGGAGGGACAACTGATTTAGTATGAATAGACGCTAAAAATGTGCCTGCATTTATTAAAGGTAAGGAGGTAAGAATGGAAAAACCAGCTCGAGTGCGCTAGAATTTGAAAGTACACAACCGAAAAAAATCTGCCCCTTCCTTCAGACTTCCATACAGAGCCCCTCCTCCAACACACACAAACGCTCACGGGACCAATGAGGGCACGATATAAGTTTGTGCACAGATGGAAGGCTGACAGGCAGGTAGGCCATCCAGTTATTTTAGCCGGGCCGGCTCAGATGATTGATCGTGCTTTTTACAGCGCACGGTCCACAGATGAAATGTTTGTATGTATTTATTATCAAAGCATTTAATATATTCATTGCTATCGGGATGTTAAGAGCATTCCATGGAATATAACAAAAAGTGTTTCTGAAGTGAATTACCTACCCTACCTTTAAATGTCAGCTAAAAGAGCAGTGAAATGAAAAACCTCTGAATTTTCTGTAAAGATATTAACAGTAGTCTACTTAATGTCAGCTTAGTAAAAACAAAACATTAGCTAACAGAATAATTTCCACCACTCATGGACCACACCTTTTCTTGTGAAAAACTGGGTGACATACTGTCGCCCTTTAGTCCCTCTCTCTTGTCTTTCTCTCCTTTCTCTTCTTTACTTAGAGCCTGACTTTTTGAGTCGTTGAGACATCGTACAACACAAGTGTAGGCTAAGTACTAGCATCCCTCCTGACATGTTTTCACTCTCTGCAAGTGCCGGTGCCGCACCGCGTTTGGAGGCAGGACCAAACCATTACATGTAAATAAAAGGGGGTGTACAGAGACTTTGGATAATTAACATTTGGAAGAAAATAAGTTAAGTTAATCGTAAGTTTAGTGAATACTTTATCAATATAACCTTCTATTAATGTTAATTATTGAGGATTGATGAAAGGTTACTTACATTTTTTTTCTTAATGTTCTAAACATTTCGGGGCCCCCGTCAGTCACGGGCCCTTAGAATCGTCCTAACTTTTCACCCCCTTACGGCGCCCCTGACTGTTAATGATGTTTTGGTTTTAATACCATTACCTGGTGTGTGGTGTTTTCTTCTTGGCTTGGGAGTCATTACACAGTATGTTGTTGTTGGTACTAACTTCTCTGAAGTAAACCTGATTGAATACATTGTAAATGCTGTAAATGCTGGCAAAACAAACCCTACTGAATTAACTCGAAATTGTTTACATGTTATCTCAAATAAACCAACCAAAACAACACAAGCTTGTGGGAAATGAAAAATGATAACAGCATCATTATTGTTCACCCCTCCAAAATTTTGTTCATGACTGTTCTTGTTATGTGTGTATTATTGTTCAATTGAAAGCATTCATTCATGTCTGCTAACTATTTCTGTAGGAGACTGCTTCGTGTATGCGTCTGATGTGCCAACTAAGGACATTTGAAGGTTATAACATTATGGCTTGTATTCTAGCTCTTTAGCCTATACTGTCATGACCTTGGATCATTACACATCTAGAAGTATCTCTGCAAAAACGTCACGTGCAAGGTAACTTCTGCAGATGATGAAACAAGACAGAAAAATACATGAATTTAAATAGACGTCAATAGACATAAACGTATTCACATGCAACATGAACACTTTATTTATGCCTTAAAAATATGCAATGCAACATTTGTTCTTAGCAGACAGAAGGGCCTTTGATAACAGAACAGAGACGTTCTTGAAAAGCAACTTTTTCAATCTCATGATCAAGTTCAGTTGCTGTGCAACATGGCCTCAACAACACTGCTGGGAGGGGGGATTTCCATCTGGAACAAATGTAAATTCTTGTACTGTCCTCATGGAAGAAATGAAAAACCTTAATGGTTTTTAAATCATTCCAAAAATACTGAGTCGATAACGGTTCACCCCTGGGCCTCCTTTGGACTACATTAATTGTTATTTCATATTTTTAGCTGTTGTCAAACTAAACTAGTTTTACAAATGCCTTTTGATTCACTAACAAACTGGTTTGCAAATACAAAACACCATCTACAAACGAATGCATTCAGTTTTGCAAATAGAAAACGTGTCTATCAGACAAACACACACATTCTAATAGCCTACATCATGTTTCAGAGACAAATCCAGCTTAAGTTTTACAAGTAGGCTGCACAAACATATTTTCTACGAGTACAAACACAGAAACAAATACAGCATGGGTTGTACAAGTACAAAACCTTTTTTTTTGCTTTTCAGAGACAACAAAATATCACGTGACTTTTGGCAGGATCGCCGTGGTTGTGGTGCTGAGGATTTTCTCAGAAATGTCCTGAGTTATTCTCTACGGAGCAGGGAGCGCTACTGAGTCCATTTAAACGGAGGGGGGTTGAGCAGAGCAAGTAACAGCCAGCCAGTCTGATAACAGCTGTGTTTCTAGCAACCCAGCGATCCGATTCGAGAATACATTTAAACTAGTGATGGCGAGATGAAGCCTTACGAAGCTTTGAAGCTTTCCAGCCATTTGGTTCTCAAAAGGGTTCATCTCATGAGGCTTCATCATGGGCTTCATTTGAACACAAACCCCCCTGTTGNGAAAACAATGCAATACAGTTATTGGTATTTGTTTCAGTACACTTATTTATTTCAGATATATCTTATAGTTATTACTGTTAGCTTCAGCTTAAGTTATAGTACAATTTTTGCACTAACACCATATCATATTTATATAAAAATAAAGGCAATGAACAGTTACATTTCTTATTAACATCTACAATTACACGGATACAATAGTTTAACTCACCTTCAATTATCGTGGTAGTCTCTCGAAACGTAGGTTTCAATCAGTCTTTCTTGGATGCAACAGCCTCTGATGATCCGAGATGAAAAGTGTTTGTTTTTCGCGCGCTTCAGCCGGACAGTGAAAGTGAGTGCACCGCTCTAATGGGTCATGAATGCACCGCTGTAATGAGTCCAACTAGAATGACGAATAACGTTAGTTCCGCCTATTCCGTCATTCAATAAATCGTGTAATAAATCATACATTTTTCATTTTTTTCACTTTTCATTTTTAGGGGGGCCACAGGGGGTCAGAGGTCAGTGTTAGGGGGGCACTGGCCCCCCCATAGAACCGCCCCTGTTACACAGTAATTGCAGCATTAAGGGCTATGTGTGATGATTGGCATATATGGATTTTAAATGTAGGCTACCACTGTAGGAGCTGCTGTTGCACAACAGAATTTAGTCATGTGCAATGACAACACAGGTCTAACAGGTCTAATCGTGTACATCTCTGAATACAGGCATACTTTCCCATAGCATTTAGACCAACTATATTCCCCCTTCTTGTTAGAAACGACAACTTGTAAATTGTAATATTTTATGAAATGTCCATTCCTATTATCAGTGCACTATCACATTTAATAGTCAGTTATTAGGCTGTTAGATGTTCTGGGAAACTCCTCGTTTTCAATTCAATGGGACGATTTTTAATCTTTGAGGAAGTTATTTGGAAGGTACCAAGACTCCTAAGTGCCAAACGGGTTTTATTTTGAAAATACTTACCGGGAATCGATTTTTAAACAATGGATGACTTGACACTTTTGTCTTGCGATGTTGCTGATGGAAGAGACAACCCACCACGGGGAAAACTGTTCATTTTAACCACTGGTGTCAACCATCAAATATATTTTACTGCTGCCGAGTCCTTAACGATTACTAGTGTCGACAACGGGGTAAGCTATTGAGCAAACAGGAACGTTTAATAAGCTAACATTAGCATCTAGCAGATGCTTGTTTTTTCAAAGCTAGTGAGCTAGCTGTCGTTAGCTGTCTGTTGACATCTGTCTATTGTTGATGTGCCCTTTTTATATTATTAGCATAGCTTTTATAATAATATTTAACATCCTACATGTTTAGCATTATGGCTCGCAACAATAATGGTAAGGTTACCGCTGTGTTAGAGAGAGGACTGTCAACATCAGCCCTGATTGGTTACAGTGGATGAGGCGAGGCTTCAGAAGGTGTTTTCCTATTGACCCTGCTGACCATCTGTTGACCCCTTTTACCGGTACTGACCTCGATAATATCAATGAATCATAAACAAATATTTGAATGCCTTTTTTGGGGCATATATCAAAAGTTACTTCCAGCTAACTAGCTTTATAGCCTACCAGAGTTAGTGACAGTGCTGTGTATTGGGTCTGTACATACAGTACATTGATTTAAAGGAGTGCTTTTGTTAAAATTTGTATGCTTTTGATACGCATCCTCAAACACTAACATAAAGTTAACACATGGTTTTTATTTATTTATGGCAAAAACACACAAGACATTGATAGCTCTTTAAGATGCATTTATTCCTTTTTCAGATATGAAAAGCAGTCTGCCGTTCAAGATGATATTTGAGTTTTTTTCTCTTTTTTAAAAGAGCTCTAGTCCATTAACATAACTTCTTGACATTAACATGAATCAATTTAAGCATATTTTGGAATTTACTTATCAAGGGAGCGCTCTGTGAAAACGCTGTCTGGGAAAACATCAAACATAATTTGTATACTTTCTTCTGTGGCTTTGTGGAGTCTCATTTAAGTTCAGTTTCGGATTATTCTTTACAGTGTTTTTACAGAAAGTGTAAATCACAAGTATAAAAGGTAGCAGGTGCCCGATTATAATTGGGATGTGAATGGGAAAACACTGCAAAACAAGTAATACCCGTGCCGGCAAATTAGGCTCCGGCTTCCTGCTTCAATTCATACATATAATAGAAGAGAAAGTAACCAACTTATCACTGTTACTGTTTATATTCTTCTTTAGATGTAGCCGATGAAATGGAGTATGATGAGAGACTTGCACTTTTTCGCCAAACCCGCCTCAATCCCTTTGATCGTGGAGAGGAAGAAGATGGTCCCCAAGGAGGCAAAACGCCCCCACTCCACGGTAAAATTTGTGGAAATTCTTCACAGGCAAATCATATGTCATTACTTTATGGTCACTTTCACACCTGTAGTTCATTTCTAGGAAAAAAGGTTGATGCTTTAGGTCCAAGTGCTTTTCATGGACTCTTTAACTTGCTAATTACTACTGAGCCAAGATCTGTTAACCTTAGAATCATATGGATTATTAATTGAACTGTTTTGGTGACTTGTCATGCATCAAGTAGTGCTACTTTAAACATTCAAACAAAGTTTATTACGGTGGCTGACAGCAACTCACACTACACTTCACCACACCTCATGGGTCTCTTTTATTCTCTAGTGCTCACAAAGACCTCATAAAAGATAACATGCAGACAGAAACATGTCATATCAATTTCACTGTTGGGATCTGCCAGAACACATGCGTAAGACTATGTAAGACTTAAAGGTCCCATGACAGGGCCATTTCTACTGATCATATTTCCATTGTTGAGGTCTACTAGAATAGATTTAAATTGTGCAATTTTCCAAAAATCACATTTGTTTCTCATACAGCATGTCTGTATAGTATGTGTATTCACCAGGTATTCACTCTCTGTACTAAACGGCTTCTTAAAGCTCCTGCCCCTCCCCCCCCCCTCCCTGTGAGCCCATTGTGCTCTGATTGGTCGGGAAGTTGCGAGGCTCGCTGCTGCGAGGAGCGGACAGGCTTCCGGGTTGGCGATACAGCCAGACACAGCGAAACTCATCCTGAGCACACACAAACACTCACAGCCGAAGTAAAAACAATAAGTGTGTCTTGATGTTGAGTAAGAAAAAGGTTTGTAACGCTGTGAGAATGGGTCTGCTGAGAGCATTTCTCCACCATCCCAACTCGTCTATTACCAGCGTTCAGGGAGCTCTATGCAAGTCAATGGGACTCCCTGTTAGTTAGCCAAGGGATCCTGGTGTGGGAGGTGCTCTGCGGATTGGTCCATTTGGGCCAATCCGGTCATTTGTTGCTGATTTGGGTGTTCACACGTCACAGAAACCAGGAAGCAAACAATGGAAAATGAGAAATCTCCAACGAGGCGTTCTGGGGCAGCATAGACAGGTCTTCTCTGTGTTAGAGTTTTACTCGCTACAGGGTGTACTTTGAGGGTTTGTGACTCTGCGGACCGTTTACATGCATAAAAACCTTCATAACACAGAAGGGAACGGGTAACAACCAGAAAAGCATAACACGACCGGCCGGACATGGGCCCTTTAAAAGGTCCCATGTAATACCTCCCCAAAACGCCCTCGGTGGAGAATCACGTTCATGGTCCAATTTGATTCTTCCGTACGCATGATGTCACCGTACCCGGATGAGAAATGGACCGAATCCCGTGGAGCCCGTTACGTTACGTGCGTCCCCGAGCCGTGGTACGTTAAGCCCAGTGCTGATTGGTCCCAAATTGACCGAATCCACGGACTTCCCTTCACACACATACTCAGCTGCAAGCAGCTCTGCTTATCTCTCCTCCCTGGCTGCAGGCTGATAACAGACAGTTGGGATCGCGGTGAAAATTCTTCTCTGCAGACCCATTCTCACAGCGCTTTATCAACCTTCTTCTTACTCAATACAAGCCACACTTATGGTTTTTTACTTCAGGTGGTGGATTTGTGTGTGCTCAGGAGAGAGTTTGGCGTTGTGTCGTCTCCATGCCGCTGTGTATCGCTAAACAAGGGAAACAACACTCCACGGAGCTTAGGCGCGATTCACCCCGCAACAACACGTCCAGACCCAATCACGCAGCACACTGTGCTCCCAGGGAGGGTGGGGGCTGGAGCTACTGGACTACCAAGAGCCCATCACAATTAAAGACAGAGAGTGAAATTCAGTGAATACACGTAGTTTTACAGAGAGTGGGCTGTACATGGACAACCAAGTGATTTTGGAAAATTGCACAAACCATATAAATACTATCTCTATCGTTCAGACCTCAACACATGGAATCTATGATCAGTGGAAATGGCATGACAATGGGACCTTTTAAGAACAAAACAAACTCTGTCGAACCACTTGTTTCACCTTCTGATGTATCTCGGGAAAAAGCCAGCACGGTGTGTGCAGCAGATACAACCAGGGAGGATGAGAATTATTCCTTCGCAGCTTCTGGTCGTTATGATGCACCATTCTGACCTTTCTAAAGAAGCATGTTAATCTACTTTGCCGGACATCCAGCTATCATTACAATCTTCTGTATTTTGGTGTTGCAGACTGGTGAAAAAGATTCTGATATACCGGTAGACTACTTCTCTATTAGAAATTGTTTTGAAAAGAACAGATGTTTCCTTGCCCTGAGGCCTGCATTAAGGAAGAAATGTGTGCTGCTGTAAGGAGGTGTTTTCTGAGATCATTGTGTTTTACTTTTCTAAAGGTCACTTTCAGATGTGTAAAGCATCCACTTATTCTTTGCTTACATATCATGCCCCTATGGCTCACTAACTGTATGGGGTAGTGACTCCCTTGTGGAATGCTGTTGACTAATTTGTTTCCCTAAATATATTTACAGAAATTAAACTATTTAAATCTAGTTTGGGAACAGATCCTAAACATAAAGAAAACACATGCTTGATTTGTGTCAGTATCTCGAAGCTTATGTAGTGGAAGGTTGAGCTAACCAGAGGAAAATGAAAACACAGAGTGTAAGCAGTACATTTCGAAACACTTCCTGTATGTTTAGGATTTTGGATATACCAAACTTTTCCTTCAAATTACAATAAACCTTGGACAGACAAGCTTGACAACTAAGAGAAGTTGACTCGTGCATATGTCCTTTTCCTGTTGTCTGGCAAGGAAGAAGCAGGATTCAGTGAGCATGTTTTTTTGGTGAAGGCGTATGCAGGTAAAAACACATCTGTTGCCTGCTGTTGTCTACCTTTTTTTTTATAAATTAAAAATTAGACTGTGACCGATCTGGAATATAGATATCAATGATAGATGATGGGTGTTCTGTTCATTCGATTTAAGATAACAACATAGATGTTTGGATTAAAAAAAGATGTGTTTCAATATCAACATTTGCATGCATAATACTTCATGTTCCAGTAACACGTGTTGATGTAGTTAATCAGAGTGTGTTTTTAGGTATATATAATATGGGGCAAGATTGTAACTAAATACACTTTTTTAACATACATGTCCAAAGACGGACAAAACCTGTAAAAATGTTATCTTTTAAATGTATTTAAAATAGTGGAGGATGATCCAACCTTATTTTTTACTAAGTCTAACTCTAAAATAAATGGGGCTTAAGTACTAACTATTACAACCCTTTTAGTTCAGGACAACACTACAGTAACAACTCAACACATTTCGTCACAACAGTATAACGACAACACATCAACGAACTGCATTGCGAGTCGTTTGTGCAACGAGTTACTTCTAGGGTATGACAAATTGTACAGATGACATTGTCCTTTTTGTAAAATGCACCATGATTCAGGTTTTGTTAATTTATTATTTAGAATGAACCTCTGATCCCACATTCTGTTGGAATTGCCTCATTGAAACTGGACCATGTATGAGCAGAATGTTCCTCCTGTCTGCTGATGTGTGTGGAGTGGTGTGTGGACCGGTCCTGTGGGAAAAAGGTGGTGAAAAAAAACTGTAAGCTGGCATTGCATTTTTTTTGCCTGGCTGCAGTTTAATAGTGTTACACACCAGTTGAGATGGTTGATCATAAGTGGAAGCGCCAAGATAGTGGTGTATCTATAGCGGTTGGTCTTCTTCACCCCCTCCCCCCCCCCTTTTTTGAAGCGCGAAGATAGTGTTGACTATGTGGCTCTTTCACCCCCCCTGTTGAAGCGCAAGATGAGGGTGACTATGTGCTTCTTCACCCCCTTTGAAGCGCAAGATAGTTATCTATGTTGGCTTCTCACCCGCTCCGGCCTGCTGTGCTCAATAACAGTAGAGGAACAAGTCAGACTTATGTTTTCAGCTTGTTCTGCTTCTCCGCGAAGTGGCCAAATCAATAACATCTATTAGCAGCTCTAATGGCACATCCATGAGAAAGCACAAGCTCAAAAAANTTATTTATTATTTGTGGGGCAATTTAAATTTGTGTTATTTATCTTTTTTTTCAAGATTTAAATGAAGCTCAGTTCAAGTTCTTTCAGGAAGACTGGGTGTATATACATTCACTCCGCAGCTGCTTATAATCAGCTCATCAGGCGTTCTCTTTAACCTATTACATTTCACCTCATTCTCCAGCAGCCAATCAACGTGCTGCAGCCAAACTATAAAATGGTTCTCCTCTCTCCTGCAGTCAGCTGTGATTTCAGGTGTTCATGCATCTTATCATATGGCATGTGTCAATAAATGTTCAAACTAAATGAATTCTCTCCTGATTGAAACATCATGTGTTGAAATAAACAACTGCAATTCTAAATCAAAAGTGAATTGCCTAATATTTTTGTTGTGGAATTATTAATTTCTTTCTTTAAAGGCAAAAACATGAAAAAGCTAAGAAAAAAAACTATTGAATAAAATATATTTGGAGCAATTTAATTTATAAAACGTGTGTTCACAATGATGGTAATTAAGTACATACAACTTAAAATTCCTTTTAAATCATACGGTAAAACAAGTTGGAACAACTTCATTTTTGGAGTAATCAACTTAAAAACTTGTATCCCGAATGATGGTAATTAAGTACTTACAACTTAAAATTCCTTTTAAATCATGTGGTAAAACTAGTCGGAACAACTTAATCTTTTGAGTAATCAACTTCAAAACTTGTGTTTATGCTACCAATTATTAAGTAAGTGGTAATTAAAAACACCTCTGATTGTAGAGGAAAAGCCTTCTTGTCTTATTTTGTGACCAAGAGTGTAAAACCCAGAGATATGTAGTTTTCTTTGTTATAAAACAGAAAGCCTGTAAATCCTCAGGTTGGAGGGAGAATATTTAGCACGCTTTTTGATGATCCACTTATTGCTTAGCAGTTCATTATTTCAATTTATTTTTTCTGTTGTTTGCAGCCTTGGAGGACGTTTGTGCTCTGGTTACTTGAAGCTTCAATTCATTCATTTATAAGCATCTGCATTTCTTGTTTTTGTATTTTATGGTTGTCAAGGTCTGCAAGGGACATTTTATTTTATTTTATTTCAGTGTTTACACTTTACGGATTGAAGTCGTATCCACCGTCTGTTTTTTAGGGACCCGGAGAAATGGAGTCTGCAGCTGAGATGTATTATTCACTGTCTATCCTTCCTTTTCACCTCTCTCCATCATTCTGGTCTGTTTACGAGCATATTCCCCTATGCTATGTTTGTTTGTATTGCTTTTCCTTTTTTTTTTTTTTTGCCTGGGCGGATGGAGTAGCTCATGGTAATTAATACTAGGCTGGGATACAAACGCCTCCCCGCCAAACTCAACGCTCCACTTCAGAGGCCCTGCGGCTGGCAGTGCAAGATGGGCACAGAGAGATGGGATTATTCATTAGCAGCCTGCAGTCAGGTATTACACCTCCGCAGAGAGGCCGCCGTGCTGAGCGCCGTCCTCGTTAACAGCCTATCAAAGTGCAATTGCGTCAAAAGTGGCGGGTGAATCATCAGGCCATCTTATCCCCCGCCCGGTACTCCCATGGTATCATTTTGTCGTGTTGGATGAGTTTTTGGCTCTTCTTGTGATGGACTTTTGGAAAGCTCAACGCCAAAATATTTCCTCATGAGGAAGTCGACACGTTTAAAAATAAATCGTTCACACTTTGGTAATTTTGGAAAGTGTCTTGAAGGAAAAAGATAAGAACTATCCATCTGTAATTGTGGCATATGTTTTTCAAACCCACACTCTTTCTAACACCCAATTTCATTTGGTGAATTCATCTTTTTAGGGGGTAAACTTTGTTAAGATATCCAGCTTTTTGGATCCAAATTTCTCAAGTGGTTATATTAAGAAGAATAGAAGAAGTAGTGCTGTGTGGTTGAGGCAAACCGTTTTTCAATGAAAAATACAGCATAGCAGCATTTTGGGATCTGATATTAGTATAGGTACACTCTAAAAACAAATGCCTTGGCTCAACAAAGAAAATCAACGCAACAGTTTGCATCGATGTTTATTGAGTTAAGTGATTTTCTTTGTTGAGCCAAGGCATTTGTTTTTAGAGTGTACCTATACTAATATCAGATCCCAANGTCGTCGTCGTCGTGTCTCGTGTGCGTGTGTGTGTGTGTGTGTGTGTGTGTGTGTGTGTGTGTGTGTGTGTGTGTGTGTGTGTGTGTGTGTGTGTGTGTGTGTGTGTGTGTGTGTGTGTGTGTGTGTGTGTGTGTGTGTGTGTGTGTGTTAGGTACTTCTACAGGTTTCAGTTAATGTTATGAGTGTTTAGTTTGAAGGATAGAAGAATTGGGAAAAGAAGATCTGTTTGGATCTCATCGGCCGGACCAATTATCACCAGCTGGAAGAGTGCACCACAGATTGAATGGAAACATTTTCAATGCAACAAACACAAACACAGACGCAGCATGTTCTTACCCACAGGAATGCAGCAGTGAAATTTCTCATCATATTATGTAAAATGATGATGATAACGACAATGTGAGTTTCTGGCCTGGCTGGATGTTGTGATAAACCAGCCACAGTGAGTTCAAGCACCATCGAGGGTGACAAGAGGAAGTGAGCGCAGGCCATGAGCCAAGGGAGAAACGCAATATGGCTTTCCTTCAGAGGCAATATGGCTTCTGACCAAACCATTTCTCAAGAGCATGGTCGAGGCTCCATTTTGGTACGAGTGTTCGTGCACACATCCCGCTCAGTGTGAATCCGCATTTTTAGCCAGTGTGAAATGGCTAAAAATGTGGATTCACACTGAGCGGGATCTGTGTTGCATTATGTGTTGTAGCCAAAGCAATGAAACAAAAATGCGGCCGCAGTTTGTCCAAAGGAACTGGAATCCAACATCTGAAACAGGCTGTGAAGTTTCTTTTTATACCAGTGAACGTTTTACCTCATGAAGTGCAACATCGGTTTTGCCAATGGGCAGTAAAATGGATTATAATGACAATTGAAGTAATACCACACAACATGCAGATAGCTTCATTACAACACAGTTATATATGTGTGTTGGATTTAGCTTTTGGTTTTATATATGATGGCTTTCCTAGCATTTATTTCTCAGCACAAACAGACACAAACACCTTTAATTACTATTGTGTGTTTGTTTTCTTATCTACATATTGTCCTCAGATGTAAAGTAATTTACTATCTTCAAAGGGCTGTCAGAATGTATTATCCTTGCAAAAATGTATTCCATCAACATTGGATTGTTTCTCAAACAGGCCTCATGACAAGCAACAACTAGCTCCAAAATTCCTGCTCAAAAGACATGCTGCCAAACACCAACACTAATAGCTTATATTTCATGCTTCAACATATTCAACAGTTCCTGCATTACTATTTGTCACATCTATTGCTTCCATTTGAGCCTAAATCAAAACGATTATAAATGATCTCACTTCTGGGATAGTATGGTCTCTGGTTACATAAGTACTCAAAGTGGCAGTTTTATAAAATCCTTTGATTGTAAGGGCTTTATTTCATCCTTATTGTTTAATAAAAAATAATTTGATATCCCTCTGGAGCCAGTCATCACAATTATTATGCTGAAAACCAAAATGGAGGTCCTCAGTATGACTTTGACCCAGGCCTGGTGTCTATTTTTGGTCCAAAAAAGATGGTTCAAGGACAAGAAAGAATTGACCTCCTGTCACTAGCTAATCTGTTAAATCTATTTTCAGTTCAGAAGTTAAAAAGACACTTAAACTTTGTTACGTTTTGAATAAACCACCTGCCTTGAACTGACAACAAAGCAGCTCATGCAGCCCATCGTTTGAATACCTTGCATACAGCAGATTCTAAGCAAAACTAGCACTGAGCAGCGTATCCGGCCTCTCACGAGAACCCCACATGCACACACAGACTAACACGAAATGATATACACTCCCTGTATATAAACTCAACAGGAGCATTGGCAGAAAACAAATGCCTTGGCTCAACAAAGAAAATCAACGCAACAGTTTGCATCGATGTTTATTGAGTTAAGACAACTTCTAATGAAATTGTCTTAAAGCAACAAACTTATTTGAGTTAGGGGAGAAGGCTTTTCCTCTACAATCAGAGGTGTTTTTAATTCCACTTACTTAATAATTGGTAGCATAAACACAAGTTTTGAAGTTGATTACTCAAAAGATTAAGTTGTTCCGACTAGTTTTACCACATGATTTAAAAGGAATTTTAAG
>NW_011369945.1:17915551-17949822 GCF_000735185.1 Notothenia coriiceps
CACACACACACACACACACACACACACACACACACACACACACACACACACACTTATAGCATATAGTAGGTCAGCTACATTCTCAAGAGAGTAATCTTGGCGTACTGCACGCTAAAGATTTTAAAAATCTTGATTAATATTTTTCAAGCCCCAGACACAAAGTAGGCTTTCTTTTCTGCGATGACAGCTGCTTCATTATTGTTATTGGACTCTTTGACAGTGCAGAAAGCTCGATCATAGCTGGTTGCCTAAGGTGCAAAAAGTTAAATGCATAACAAAATTCAAGAAAACACTGTTTGAACATGACTAGGATTGCTCCCAAACATCTGCAAAAGTGCTGATAGCTGTTGCAGAAAAGGTGATTGAAGGAAATGAGGCTTACGAGCCACACACACACACACACACACACACACACACACACACACACACACACACACACACACACACACACACACACACACACACAAATGTGTGTGTGTGTGTGTGTGTGTGTGTGTGTGTGTGTGTGTGTGTGTGTGTGTGTGTGTGTGTGTGTGTGTGTGTGTGTGTGGCTCGTAAGCCTCATTTCCTNTGCCTCACTCTGAAAGAAAGAAGTGAAATATGCCAACGTGATGGCCGTCTTGGTGTGTGGTGCGAGACGGGAGAGGTTAGTTCATTGGAGCGGTTTTCACAAAAAAAAGTGTTACTTCACATTTTTTTTACTTGCAAAATTATCTTTTAAATTGACAAACATCATATGTGTAATTGGTGGCAAAATTCAAACGGGAACGAAAGATAATCTTTCTCTCTCCATTGACTTCAATACATAATTTTTTTCAAAATAAGGTCCCATGGAGCTCCCCCGGAAGGGGAGGGACTTCGCCACAATATAGCCAGCATCACCGTCCTGACGTCAGGACAGTGTTCAAATCTGGATCAGTCTGTATCAGATCCGTTACAGCCCCTTTTTTAGAGATTTGGGTATGGAGGAAAATAGAGAGGGTTTTGTTTTCTGACACTTGGTGAGTTCCCTGGAACACCGGGGACACATATTCATGTATAAAAGACGTACAAAAGTGCATTTTGCATGATAGGTCCCCTTTAAATGTAGCCACATTACTAAAACAGTCCAGGTTACTACATAGTTGCCAGCTGGCATTCAATAAATTCAAACCACAGTGTGAAATGAACATAGTTACAGTAAAGGGACAGGGCAGATATAAGGCAAATGCACTAAGTCAGCTTAACATGAAAAATACAAAGGCAAGCCCACGTTTAAAGGGCCCTATTATGATGTATGTTTTTTCCCTTTCCTGTTGTGTGTAATAACAGTTTTTTTGGATGTAAATGGTCCACAAAGGCTAAAATCCCGGCGGGGGAGTTTCTCCCCCCCGCCGAAAACGCCTCCATTGAGCTCTTTCGTTTACTTCCCTGACATAGTGACATCACCATGTAACACTTGGGCTTCTATTGGCTAGTGCTCCAACACATTTTACATGGTAGGCTAAGGGAAGGGACAGGCGGTTGACCAATCTGAGACTGGGCTCTAGTTTTGGTTTCTGGTTCAGGTGAAAAGAGGTGCATGAACCTGAAAATGAGCAAAATGTAACCCCTTTAATAAAAATCAAATAAGTGTGCATACCTAGTAAAAATATAAAATAGGAATTAATAGCAGCCTTATAAAAGTGTGTAAACGAGATATTTAATAGCTTAACACTCATTAGCAAATTTTGCTAACAACACTTAGCTTAAAACTGTGATGATATACTGTATGCTTTGAGCTGCTTCTTTATTATCTCACTGTGAAATTCAATCTTTGAGAAATGTGTGTTTGATTGGGTGGATGTAAAACTTTTCCACCTCTTCCATGTCAGTCTAGCTCGCTGTGAAACGCTTATAAAGTTGTTTTTTTTGTCACCCACTTTCAGCGGCTTGAAAAACGCAGAGAAACATTTGATTTAGCTCTCAATGCATGACACACATTTTAAAAATGGGATTTTGCAGGTTTGAATTCCCTACTTTGTTCTGTATTTTGTAAATCTTAATTTAGTTTGGCCTGGAGACCTGACAGGTGAGCTGCTGCTGCTGCTGCTGCTGCTGCTGCTGCTGCTGGGACAACCCCGTTACACTTTATAACCCCCACTTTGGAGAACAAACAGTGGCAGACCTTTAAATGCAGTGCAGTTTCTCTGGATGGATTTCAAATGGATGATAAATAAAGAACTAGACGACAGATGCTGATACAAAATTAGACATAAGGGAGCGCAGCTGCCTGTTGTAGCTGTCAGAGACACTAAGAGAGGAGCTCCAAGAGAAAAGTGAAGCTGCTGGGTTCTTCTGTGATTTAAGTGTCTTACGTCGGTCGGTGCCCAAAGACACAGAAATGTCTCACAAAAGTGCAGTGATGCTTGAAATGACAAAGAAAATCTATGTTCTGGTGCCCGGGAAGTGAATGAGTCGATGTGCATTGAAAATGTGGCATTTCACTCAAATGGACCTGCAGGAGACATTAGCGAGTGAATCCAACAGCGACAAGCTCGTTAGTGGACGGGGTAATTAACTCTGGTGAGGTCTGGAGCTATAAAACATGGACTTGAAGAAAAATGCAGTAGATAAAAAGGGAGTAAGAAATGTTGTTAGGCCTTTAATTTACTTACTTATAAAATACAAAAGAAAAAATGTAAACAGGGATTTTTTCTTCTTAAATGTAAACAGTCAGTATGCATTCCCAGATTTTTTTTTTCATTCTATCATGTGGACACTACATTTTTCGTTGGTTACAGAATTTTTCGCTTTAAAAAGCACAATAGCACATTACGGGGCAATTTCACAAAAGGATTGCAAGGCAAGTTAAATGGTCAAAACCTCTTCCTTCAAGTGTTCTTTTTACAGATTTAAGGGGAAGTTGTGTAAAAAACACCTCGAAAAAGCTTTGAGTAGTCAAGGAATCCACCAGACGTTGTCTTGAATAATTATTGGCTCCGTTAGGGGCCTGTACAAAAATAGAAATACACTCTATCCTAGACAATCAGATGTCTCATTTAACATTTATAATTCAACAAGGACATTGTTTTAAGTGAAAACACAAAACAATGGACACAAATACATCAAACAGGCTATAGTGTAGAAGAAATAAATAATGAGGGCTAAAAATAGGACTAACAGATTTCATGCAAACATATCAATGCCAAGAAAGGGGGCAAGAACTGGAGTGTGCGTACACAAATCTTAACGTGTGGCTGTGTGTGTGAGGGTGAGATGGACACCATTGCTGTCCAGAGAGTAGACATTGAGGGGAAATAGCTTGAACAATGAAATAAAATAAATTGTGTTAAATTAATTGGCTTTGAGTCCAGACTTGAGGCTTCTTCCCTAGGGATTAGAGGTGGTTGGCAGCTGTTTGCCTTTACATGCTGGGAGTGACAAGGGATGTGACACCCAGTGATGGGAGATGATATGATGGCAGTAAGCAAATCACAGAGGAAGGCAATCATGTGATAAAAATATAAAACGGTTGTCTAATATGTCAGATCTTTACTGCTTAAGAGAAGAAATATGTCATCTACCTTGCACTGTTCAGGTTCCATGTTTTAAGCTTCATTCTGTCATAAAATGGAAATGCTGCAACATGATGCTCCTGTCAGAAAGGCTCCCTGCTGTGGCAATACAGTACGTTGCAGCAGAATGAAATACTTAGCACATTGATAAATAACATGCAGGGACCAGTGCAAATAATCCCCCAGTGGTTATTAACTTAGAAATAAACGCCCTCAGGGCTGCGCACAAGCAGAGCAGAACCAAAGCAGGTGGAGGCTGAGTGGAGCAGCAGGAACAGCAGCAGGAACACGTCAGCATGCACACTGGATGTGGATGTGAAAGTGAGGCTCTCTGAATAGGTGCCAGAACTGTGCAGCGACATGTGATTACAGAAAATGACGCCTGGCTTGGTCATGTTAGAATTACCTAATTTTGCAATGTTATTCTTCATCACAAGGCCAAAGCTAAACAAATGTTAAAGGGGCCTTATGATGCTCATCAAGCCTAGCATCTGTATCGTTTGAAGGGGGGAATTCCTCCGTAGGGCTGCTCACGACTTGTAGTGGCTCAGTAGAAATCTCCTGACTTCACCGCAAATGAAGAACCTTGGATTCTACTGATTTTATTACCCACAATTCATTGCAATACAGAGTTCACTTTATGAGATTTCCAAACAAATGTGTAATACTGTATTAAAGCATTACTTGAATCTGATCGGAAATACATGATTGTAGAATGTTCCCACGGCAACGGATGAAACAGTTTTCGGGCTTGTCTATCAGCGGATTTTATAGCCTGACACCCTCGCGGTCCCCAAGTCCACAGGGTGCCATTTGCATTCAGCCGACACGTGCAACCTGTGAAACGGTGTCATTAAGAGAATTTAGAGCCAAATTAGAATTATATTAGTCTACCAATCTAACCTGTCAGGCTCCTCATAAAGGGATGGGCCAGGTCGCCACTGGTTTGTTATACAGAGAGCAAGGCCTTGATGAGCCTTAAAACCAGTTTATTCCAGAAATGTTTCTCAAAGTAAATGGTGGTAGATGGATTCCTTGAGAATCATGACCAAACATCCTTTAAAACAGGTTTTGATGGGTGGGTGAAGGTGATGAGAAGATCCGAAAAGCATGCACAATTCTCTGTCACTGAGCGACAGCACTGATCTAATTTTAGCAATACTACTTAAGAAAACATGATGAGAGAAGCTTTTGAAAAACAAAACAGTTCCTGCAGGACCATGATACCGTTGATCATAATAATGGTGAGAAATGTGTGGGCGTGCTATAATTACCAGGAGACTAGTGTTGTAATCCCTGGTGTATGCAAACATTACTGCACAACATATTTTAAAAGCGGGGTATCTTTTTGGATTGCTGAATGTGTTTTATTCTACTTCTAATTCAGACAGTTTTTTCAGTTTGGTAAATAAGACCAGAAACTTCAAATCTGCTTTGGAAAATGACAGAGGTGTGGACTGGAGTCACATGGCTTTGACTACAGTCAGACTGAAGCCACACATTTGATGACGTTTGACTTAATCACAAAAGGCTTGCAACTCAAGTTGGACTTAAAGACCAATAACTCAAGACTTCAGTTTCACTTGTGCCTTTTCAATTGAAAATACTTGGTAGCTTCCCCAAAAGCCCAAAGATAAGTTGGCCATAAATCCTTTTTTCATACCCAGCAAATAGACTTAAGTAGTTTGAATCTGTCTGACAATCAATCCAATCAATTTAAACCGTACCATCTGTTACTGAGCACCAGTTGCAAAAAATATATTTACCAAAGATAATGTCATTCGCCAACATAAACCACTTGGCGGTCAACAAAAAACTAAACGAACTAAGGCACATTATGGCTTGTTTTGGACTAACATTTTTGGTCATGGGACATGCCTTGGGTCTGAATTCAGGGCTTTACAACCTTGTCTTGGGACTACTTTGCAAAAAGCTCCAATAAACTCCTCCAATGATCCCACCTTTAGACAAATGGTCACTAATCCAAGAGTCAACCAAGTGGTAGAAATGTAAATGAGTATCATGATTTAAGAGAAAGTAAAGAATGAGTTTGATGATTTTGGAAAAGTTTGAGAAGTTGTTGCTGGTGGAGAATATTGACCACAGGGTTAAGGCCTCCAGTCTTTAGCGGCAAAGTCAAAGGAGGAGGGGATGGTTTGCAAAGCATCTCTGTTGAGATACACATCTTCTTTATGCGTCCGAGCAAGTCTTCTTACTTAAGGGATCCTATTTTCACTCTTGGAACTTTTTTTGTTATCACAATAGAAGCATGCAGAATCCCTAAGGTATTTATAGGATCTTTATCCTGATTATGCATTGACCACAGAAAAAGAGACTTTAATAACTGCATCCCTGTGCCATACGGTCCAACACTACTTTCTCCCTATAGGTATCATTTACCGGTATAGTGTTTCCCCTGTGACTGCATTCTACTATCAAGGGAATCCCTGCTACCGTTTTATTGAGTAAGACTATCCTTTCATGCACTAAATGCTCCTATCTAGGATAAGTGGTGTAGGATGCCTCGGTAGAAGGCAGAATGCCTGCCAGTGACTGTTTCTGCTGTTTAACTAGTCACTCCACATCTGATTGGCTGACTTTAAATTAATCATTCATTACTAGTGTGTCAGTGTTTGGTGTAGCGTACTTGCAAACTAGGTCATTTGGCACGAACGAATGTGCTCTCAGGCTTCGAGAACGGACATCTTGCATAAGCCTCCAAACATTTCAACACCCAGTTACGAAAGTCCCATTTTCAGCCATACATCCATGTGTCACATAATCATGTTCAACTTACCTTAAAGCACTTACTGTTGTAGTTGCCATGAACTCACTTGTTTGTATGCTTTTTAACACATTATTGTGTTACTGAGTACATTATAAACAAAAACCTCATGATTGTACATAAATTAATGTAGTGATGTCTTACTTAACACATTGAATTATATATGGTGTTCCTGCAGTAATGCAATTGTGTTTATTGACTTTGTCTGCTTGGGTATACATTTCTCATTTATCCGTTTCCATGGACAGCTGCTGGATTTTCGCGATATCACAAGATCACACGTAAATCCCTCTTGTAAGAAGGTTCAGAGCGATATTTTCGCTCTTCAACATACTGGCCTTGGCAAGAGTTTGATTGACAGATGGTTGATCTAATCACCTGCCAAGTATTTTTTGAAAGTGCCTGCCCTTATTCAAACAGTTTCCAATGACGGCTTCTCAGATGGTTCTGTGTAACAAACCGTCTGGAGCGTCAGGTTAAATAGTTCTATTTTATGATAGTGCCCTCTAGTGGCCAAACAATGCAGCTTTTACCAAGGTCCCCGCCGGCGGGGACCCTGTTTTTTTTTTTCAGGACACTGTGTCTCAGGGGATCTTAATATTTAAGAACCTATTAATTTGTTATACCAGATTAACATAAATAATCTCAGCTAACTGACGATATAAATCATTTTTACCAAAACAAAACACAAGTCTCATAAGAAGCATCTAAATGACCCCTTAGCGAAAAATGCTAACGGACATTGGCACAGAACTCAAGATAAAGGTACCCTTATTACTTATCGTAGCTGCACATACAAGATATCCGATTAAAGCTGAGGTTCCACATATTATTTAGGTATATAGTATCATCACTGAGTGATCCGAACTTGCGACAGGGGAAGTAAAGACAGACATCACAACACGTACCTTTACGGAGCTTCTAGGGAGATCGTCTCACCGTAGCTGTTAATCTGATCAAAAGACGTGTTCAATGGCATTAAAACGAGTAAAAACGCAGCTGAATCGGTTAATCCATAGGTTGATAAAGTTTCTGGGCAATAATTTGAATTATGTATAATCCATAATTCCATTTTTATGTAAAAATCGCAGAGCAAAAGTTAGCTGCTAATGGTGCTTCCGGTCTTGGCAATGCAGCAGTCTAACACACACACATGACCAAATAAGGACTATGTGGGAGTTCCCCTTGATTCCATTGGCTCTGACGGTTAGAAAGAGATGTCACATGTCAAAATCCAGCAGGGGGAGCCAGAGATATGAAAAATCCACCCAAATGGCCCCAGAAGAGGTTTTTCTTTTGCTAAATCTGTCTAAAAAGGTCAAATATCACTTGTTTTGCATCAATCCTGATACAGGGTACTTATTATATGTTGTACTTTGGATTCCTAAAGCTTTTAGTCTACTAACCCATCATCCAAGGTTAGTTTTCACTATAAGTACAAAATATCTTTTGGACGGACACTATAATTTACAGTTTTTTACCATGTTCAATCTGAATTTTCTTTAAAATAAAAAACATCTATATTGAATCTGACTTTTCTACATCCAACTGACAGGTTTATCATTATTTTGAGAAAAAAGATTATTAATTTAACCCTTTTAGAAGGGAAGATATGGTCATTTGTTCTGGGAATGTCATTTTCGAGCCTGAAACCTGAAAATCAGGCTCGGGGTTTAACAGGTTAAGGGGGTATTCCACCAGTTTCTTATAAATGTTATTATTATTTTATCAAACTTTTATTTAACCAGGTTTTCCCATTGAGATCATCGATCTCTTTTTCAATGGAGAACTGTCCAACATGGCAGCAAGTATGTTACAACGTGAACATAAAACAACAGATAACACAAAAGGACAATGATACAAATGATACCCATGATGTCATCAAGTAACCTCATTGAGAAACACCACTGGCAACGTTCCGCCCAAGGCCCTATCCTCCCCTATTAGAATTGTACACTTGCGTTGTGTTTTGGAAGTTATACGGTCTGTGTTTACATTAGCAAGCATCACTAACACCCAGAGCTAACACTATACTGGAGAGAGTATGTGTAAAAAAACGGATATAAGAAGGTACTCAACTTGTGGTAAACCCGCGAAAGAGAAATGTTTGAGCTCCATACTGTTTCAGAAATAACCCTTGATATGGTTTGGAACATAATATGGCGTTTAATAACGGTAGCGTTTAGCTGAGTTTCTGCTGGAAGACACTCTTCTCTGAGAGCTCACTGCTTGTATGCGGAAAGGGGCGGGCCAGCAGCAGCTCAGGTTACATTTGAAGCTATGGACCCAGAATCAGCACATTTGTATCAGGGCTGAAATAGAGGAGTATGAGGCATGCTTCAATACTTGATCTGTTTGATATTTTGAGCAAAACCCTTCATAGACATGTTTTTGATATATCTGAAACCTATAATATATGCCTAAAAATAGTATAATAGGAGACCTTAAAACCAAACATTTTTCTGATGGCCAGCAGGGGGCGACTACACTGGCTGCAAAAATAATTCAGATTGTATAAAAGTTTATGAAAAAATCTGTTATATTTTACTGACCAGTTCATGGCCTCAATCACTAGTCTAACGTTGTTTTCAATACAGCATGAACATCAGTTATTAAGTTGGTCCTTTAGAGAAAAACATAAAGCAGGGTATGCTTTAGGATTTGGCTACCTTGTGAATGACAGAAAGCTGAACGGTCTGGGTGTTTCGTCATTGAACTTGAACCCTCATACAGTGTGTGTCCAGTTCTACAAAAGATTGGCCTAAAATGCATTTTTAAGTGTTTGATTGTATTCACCTTCACCCTTACTCAAAATATGGATACTTCTGGTTTAAATAAACTAAGATTGCGAAGGCCAAAAACCAACCAACCTATCAAAATGCCAAACTCAGGGCATCATAAAAGATGCGGACAAAACAATTGATTACATCTCAGTTACTACATCTTACCTCTCAGTGAAGCGATCACAGGCTCATCTAGAGAATATGTAGCCACCTTCCATTATTGTAAATCCTCCTCCTCCCCCATCCACGACACAGGCTGGCATGCAAATTAAATTACAGACGATATAGAGCTCCATAGGGTACTGAGAGTGCACTCAATTCCACTAAATTCCAGTGCCTGTGTTTGTGTGTGTGTGTGTGTGTGTGTGTGTGTGTGTGTGTGTGTGTGTGTGTGTGTGTGTGTGTGTGTGTGTGTGTGTGTGTGTGTGTGTGTGTCAGTGTGTGTGTTTATGTTTAAAGAGAGAGAATTAGTCCTGAGAGAACTGCTAGAAACCTTGGAATTGACAACCCCTCCCCCCTACCCTCTGCTGAAAAGGACTTTCCTCTTGCCAAGTGGCAGCGTGTATCAAGGCCTTCATTTCAGGATCGTAGCAAATGAGCTATATTTCTCTGTTCTGTTGCCATGGGTAACACATATTTTTCTTCTCATGTCTAATCTTGGCGTCTCTTTGAGATATCTTTCATTTGGAAGGCCTGCCTGCTGCTGCAGCGTTGGTACTGCCTTGTCAGATACGAGGCTTTGCGGTGCTACTGTTCGATGTATGGATGGATTATTTGATCAAATATGCACTGTAAACAGCTGAAATAGGCTTTTTAATCTACGTCTACGACTGCTTTGGCATCTTAAACAAGCATTCCTCATAAAGCTTCACATCTACATGTAATGTTCTCCTAAAATAAATTACAGAAGTTTGAAGCACTATGGAGTTGTGTGGCTGCACTGGAATAGTTACGTCTTACTGGTCAAATCATCTCCGATGATTATGGGGGCTTGGGGAGTAACAGAGAACATGGAACAATGTTTCCTGTACTGTATAGGAGTTAAAAAAGATAACTTTTTTCTGTAAAGGTTACATCAAGCTTGGTCAATGGAGACGTCATCACTAATAGAAAGTTATGTTAATGTTGACCTTGTGTTTTAAGAGACTTTTAAAAGGACACCCCAGAGTGCATGTTAGAGTTTAACAAAAATAAATCTCCTCTGGATGAGGAAATGCAGACCAACAGCTTTATATTAAATATTTACAAGCATTCAACTGAAATTTAAGTCAACTACGCAGATATTACTTTAAATAAAATAATAATTTAAATTATTAAATGACTCAAACATCACATTTTAAATGTTATTAGAATAATATGAAATGGTGGTGCTTTAAAGTGACTGTGATTATTTTCTCCGCAGGTGAATACACTGTGATGACGGCTCATTTCCATCTGAAGAGGAAGATTGGTTACTTTGTTATCCAGACATACCTCCCGTGCATCATGACAGTCATCCTTTCCCAAGTGTCTTTCTGGTTGAATAGAGAATCAGTGCCAGCCAGGACTGTGTTTGGTAAGCGTCTGCCTTTGTCAACGGCCATACCATCTTTCATTCAAAGATATATTTTAAATGGGTAATAAACCTCTGGCTTTACCTGTCATTAACGTAATCATGGGTGGGTTACCAGACAATAGAGCCCTGGGCTGACACATGAAAAGGCCCCATCAGCTGCCCTACATAAAAGCAACACTCACAGACTTTAAAGTTGTTTGGCATCTTTGTGTCCCTTTTGTAGTCGTTACACATCTCTCTGTGGTTTTTGTATCTCTTTGTAGCTGTTTATTGTCTGTTAATATTTGTATTTATTATCTCTGTCTGGTCATTTGTGTTTCTTTGTAGTTGTTGTGTGTCTCTTTTTAGTTGTTTTGTATCTCTTGGTAGTAATTGTGAGTCACTTTGTAACCATTTTGTGTGTCTTTGTAGTCATTTTCTGTCTTTTTGTGTTTTGTTATTGGGAATTTCTTTGGTGTCTCTAGCTGTTTTGCATCTCTTTGGGATTCATTTAGTCTCTTTGTGCGTCTTTTTTTAATAAACTCCCAGCCGGTAGTTGTTTTTAAGTCACATATTTGATGGGAAGGCCAGGGGAGCTCCCTGACATTTTGGGCTGGTTCAGTTAACCATATATGAATGGAATTGGTTTGTGAATGTGGGATTTCACACGCATGATAGCATGAGGATTTTGCTCTAGTTAGTCAAAATCCCTGTTGTTAGAATGGGGGAATTGAATACAGCAATAACAATTGATGACATAGTGGAGAATAGGAGAAAACAAAATAAAAAGGAAAGAGTCTTCAGGGGCCTTTCAATCTCATAGGGCAACATGTTTTTAGACTTGTTTGTTAGCCAAGTGGAACTAATGACAGTTATCTAAGACTGGTTTGCTTGTAGAAAGAAAAAGAGGTAGAGAACTCTTGTCCTTTGGCCAAAGATAGCAAACCTGCTGAGCAGTTAAAGCATTACTGACGGTCAGTGGCTCTAAGGGTAGAGTAGGCTAATAGTGACCTTATACTTTTAAGAACAAAGGACAGTAAAGACTAATGCTTATTCTTAAAAAGGTCAAACAGTGGTTACAGTGTTATCTATGTATATTATATAACGCAATAATTTCTTAATGACTGATTTTCTTTTTTCCATTTCTAGGTGTAACCACTGTTCTCACAATGACAACACTGAGTATCAGTGCAAGGAACTCACTTCCCAAGGTTGCCTACGCCACTGCCATGGACTGGTTCATCGCCGTCTGCTACGCCTTTGTCTTCTCCGCTTTGATCGAGTTTGCCACTGTGAATTACTTCACAAAGCGCGGCTGGGCTTGGGATGGAAAGAGTATTGTGACTGAAAAGGTAACAAGTTGAAAAACTATTTGTTTGACAGGCTACATTTTCAAAGCGAATCTATTGGCATTGTGACCACTGTACGTTGAAGAAAGTAATGCTTTCAGATTGGACAATGGAGTGCTGAACCATTGACAGTTCAAACATATGGTTATCGTTTGGAATGAAAAGAAAACTACTCACTGTAGTTGAGAAAATGGTTGTGGTTCGGGTATATTTAAGTTTATTACATAACAACAGATATGTATACAGGTCAAAGTATCTTAAGTAAGTTACGCATGTTAACAATTTTCTTTCCACGTTGAGGAATGATAACAGCCTACTGAGCCAGGGTGGTAAAGCAGGGCTACACCACCTCAAATCTAGGATTCCTATTACCACTGACAATGGACATTAAATGGGCTGATTATATTCAAAGTTAAAGGGTTCTTACAAATATCACTTCCTGTGTGACCTCACCCTGCGTCCAGTCCATGTCAGTATTAGTCCACCTGTGCTGCCAAGTTTCAAACAACCTCGGAAGTAATGGAAGGCAAAAAAACGTTGAAAGTTACAGTGCATCCTTGTACAATTGTTGACATATTTGGCCTTGGTGTTGATCTATTACCAGAAGGCATCCAATGCCATTTCGCTGCTTCATTTACATGTCATTTAAATTCATGGATAGACTGTGACAAGTGACAGATTTCAGGGTTGCATCTGTCTTTAAAAACGTTCACATCTAATCCTTGTGGTCTTTCAACAGAAAAAAGAGAGGGCTTCTATCGCCAAGAAGAATAATGCCTACGCTGTAGCAGTGGCCAACTACGCGCCAAACATCGCCAAGGACTCCAGCACACTTCCAACTATCGCTAAAGGTGGATCTATGGATCCTAACAAGCCTAGAGCAGACGGCAAAGCACCAGATAGCAAGAAGACATTCAACAGCGTTAGCAAAATAGACAGGATGTCAAGGGTTCTGTTTCCGGTTCTCTTTAGTAGCTTCAACGTTGTGTACTGGGCGACCTACTTAAGCAGAGAACCCGATATAAAGGACATGGTCCCCTCCACTTAGAGGCCAGTTGTAGTGCATTCTGGTCTGGGGTCCAAGAGACGAACCAAATACCTCCAGCAACTGTGTACATATACCTTTGCAGAGTGAAGTCCTGGATTGCAGTGTGATCCTCTATCTCCGCCTGTTTTCTACACTGTCTGCAGCACTTTTGAAAAGCCCGGCTTTTGTAAATGTGTATGCATATTTATATTCATGGTTTCATGGTGACATATCGTGTGGTTACTTCTATTAGAGTGCATATTACCTTGAAAGTATGTTTCCAGTTACAGTATGTGGCCACTGTACATACAACTCAAATGAAGAGTAAACAAATAAACGTGAACACATACATTTTATTTACTTCTAATGTGTTGAAGTTTGCTGGTAATGCCCACTCTCTCAATATTATAGATTTTGTTTCTCTTTTGAGTGAAAGGATTTTTATCACATTTAATTACTTTCTTTGCCATCTAAGAGTGGCCTGACTCTTTTTTTTTCAAAGCCAATGCAAAAACACATTTTGTATAATATTGTTACAGTGTCAAAGTTGTTTTATTATCTGTGACTGCAATCACACTCTGACCTCCAGAGTTATTGAAACACCTCAAGCCAAAAATGTTGTTAAATATAGAAAATGCATAACATTAGTGTGCTTGTGTGGTATTGTGAAAAAGTAATGAGAATACATTGGGTAGGAAAGAAACAATCGAGAAACAATCAAACAAGAAACAGAACTACAAAACACACATAGTGTTGAGGTGTTAAGAGAAAAAACTCAAGCGTTAGGTCAGTAATGCCTAAAATAAAGTCACTATGTTTTTATTCAGCGCAAATTAAGGAAGCTGATATTCAGTCAAAATAAATTCAGAATGAAACAACGTTTGTTTTATATGTTTACACACTAATTGTATGAGGTTAAGTTTTGTTAGCCCTGGCAGAGTTTAAGAATAATGAAAAGGATTTATTTTTAACCTGAATTAAACTATATAGCCTAACTTAAAAACATTATGAGCAATACCTGGCCTAATGATAGGAGTCTATGAACTGTATCAGGGATTTGATATGCAACAGCAACATCATGGACTAAAATAACCTTCAGAATCTAAATGTATTTATCAATGTTTGACCGCTAGAAGAAAAATAAAAGAACACAATAAAGAGCTGACAGAAACACATCCCCCTATTATCAAACAAAGTGCCAAAAAACAGACACACAGCAACATTATCATCACATTGGACCTTTACATCTTACAAATGTAAGTCCAGTATTCACTCTTCGTTTAGCTCTATTTTGGTCTCCTACAACTCCTGATGCAAATAACTGGGACTTTAGCATTTCATTTGTCTGACTTTCTTCCCCAGCCAGCCGTAGCTAACCTTGTCAGATTGACAATTGGTACTGTTGATAGTTGATTTACAGAATACAGTAAATGTAGAGATTTCAAACCAAGAAAAAAAGAGCTACAAAAGGCTAAAAAGCAACTTGAGCGCTGCTGAGCGTGACCAAAATGTTCTGTAGGTACGTCCTCTCAACTTATCGCAGACATGATGATTAGTTCTTTATAAAAGGATTAACGCCACAACAATAATAAAAGTACAGATAATAATTCATTGCTAAATGTGCAAAGAATTTAAGAGATTGCAAATAAGAAACATGAACAAAAGAGGTGTTGCTGCACAAGCACACTAATACAGACCATTATTTACTTTTTAAATGATTTATTTACCAAGGTTAAAAATCCAAATTCTAATTTTGATGTGTTATTTGAATGCATACAAACTCCTCAGTGTGAAATGTGAAAAAGTCCCATGACTCATTTAAAATGATTATATGGCTGCTTTTTTGTTGACAGACCCGTGCTGGAAGTAACTCTGGAGGACAGTGTGGATGAATTGGTGTAGACTAGAGCCCCGTGGCACTACTTATCAGCATGTCTGCCATCTTTCATATCCATTGTCTGTCCCTTCACAACATTTCATGATCACACAAGCTATTCAAACAAATTGCAGGGATAAAACAGCAAACACGGGCCTGTTTTGTGCCAAAATCAACCCCCATCAATCGTT
Source organism: Notothenia coriiceps (assembly GCF_000735185.1). Lineage (NCBI taxonomy): Eukaryota > Metazoa > Chordata > Actinopteri > Perciformes > Nototheniidae > Notothenia > Notothenia coriiceps. Next base: position 17,930,633 of record NW_011369945.1, read on the forward strand.
TGTAGAAGATAGTCACATTCTTATACCAGTATTTATTATTTTTAATTTGCCTAAAGTGAGAAAATACAGCCAGGTTTTGGGACTCAATTATTTATTTTCTCATAAAATGGTCTTAGATTTGTAGCTTGATCTTGTATTTGTATGCAGATTGATTGTCACTAAAACTTTGAATTAACTCAGAAGCCATACAGTCATCATGTAATCCAATTCCATCAGCAACAATACAACAGGGACAACCAATGATTGTACTTTATGAGCATATGACACTGTGGTAAAAAAAAGATGTATAAACCTATTTTGAAGATATCACAGATGCTGTATATCAAGAAGACAAATCGTGTATCAAGCCCCATATCAGCAGCCATAAGCAGTATGGTACTCTACTGTAAGTTTTTCCTCATAAAGTGATATTTTGCTTCACACCTATATTTATTTTGTTTTTGTTTGTTGACTCAAACTTTGCATGAAGAAAAAAAACCTAGCTTTTTTATTTATTTTTAAGAAATTATGTTGTCAGTTAGAAATTATTTTTAATTCAAATTCCACATCCTGATAGAATCTTAAACATTCCAGATAAAATGATTGTTCAAGATGTGGATGCTTGATTCGGTGCACAGTTTCTAATAAAACACATATCATTTCAATTCTTTATATCTAGTGCGTGCCATGTTTTTTAATTAGAGCCTGACTGATGTAATACAAATATGATAATGTCATATTGCCCCATTACCTACGGTGGCAGACAGGCGCAAACACACTGCAACGGCCCAAAATATTTACATCACATGAAACATGTTGCAAATATGAAAACACAAATGTGCCATGCTGCAAAACACAACAGAAAACAGGGAGACTAAAAAAGTGATGCACACAGCATGGGACCGGAGGGCTTGTTGAGATTAGTTTTAAGGCCAACAATCACTGGAAACGTACCTTAAATGTAATTTATTGGCTTTTTTTAACAATGTGATCCCATGATTGCTGTAAGCTAGCTAGCTAACGTAGCTAACCTAGTAATTATAAATATACCGGCAACACTCTTACGATTCTGAATCAGACTAACTATGCTAGAGAGAGATTTGTACAACTTTATAATCCCCGAATGTCAACAAGTACTACAGTCCCAGCAGTGTCCCCATCTCCGTTGTTTTTGTAGCTTCTTGCAGCTTCTAGCAGCATTTTGTATTTGCAGCGCTTTTGGTAAACTTGTAAATTATTTCTAAATGCTGAGCAAGTTGGTGAAGCTATTTCTTAATTTGCACGTGTTTTGGCACATTTGTGATTTCATATATTACATAGTTTGTCTTAATGTAAATGTTTTGCGCCGTTTGTTGCACGTTTGCCACTGTTGGCCACCCTCATTAGCTGATACAGTACATATGGCGATACGTTTAAAAAGAAAGTGGGGTTGTATGAGGGCCCTTTGCATAGACATGTACAGTGGATGACAGTCACCATGCCCTATAGTTTGGAGAGACAGACAGAAGTACCTGCAGGAACCTATGTACTGCAGTGGAGAGGGGCAACAAAAAACATATTTTCGTTCGGGGAACTAAAGTCGTTATCTATGCTCTCTTCTAACCACCGGACACCATTGACACAAAGAGTTGATGATGTAATGTTTCATTGATTGGCTCGTGTGTTTGTGTTATTGTGTGACTATGGTGTTACTAAAGGGTTATTTCAGATTCAACAAAATGACATAAACAAAGTAACACATTAAGGCAGCAGCGGTAGATGAGCAACTCAGCCTTCTTCGAAAATGACTGCCTTTGTCAACGGAGTATTGTGGTGTGAAAGAAAGTATTAACGGATTCAGTTCGCCGTCCAAAAGGCTGTCTGATGGCACGGTAAGGCAGTGGAAATATACTGTACACTTAAGCTGACATTGAAGTTTTGCTGTATGTTCCTCCAAACAATGGAGGAACATCCTTCAAACCATCCCAACTGTCCAATCTTATCTCTGAATAACCCCAAATTCCCAGAAGCCCATCAGATCATGGGAGCGTGAGCGAGACAACTCAGCGCCTCTTTAGCAGAGAGGATGCTGTCACGAATGCTTGGACGCTGCTAGTGACTGTCATTACGAGCGTGTTGGTAAAACCAACAGAGAAAGCCCTGTGGCACTGAGCTGTAATGCAACGCTCGCTGAAGTTTTATTTTCTGGCCGGATCTTTCCACCACTCAAGCGTGGTGTGAGGTCTCCTCTTCTTCAAGCTCCATTGCCTCAGACCACAGCCGACCCTGGTCATCTACTCAGAGGCTGCCTGACAGAAATCTGATGGATGGGAGGTGTCTAACTGCACGGCAGAGCAGGGATTATTACATACATGTCCTGGCAATCTTCATAGTTGAAGATAATTTACATTTATTCAAAATGTCGGATCGGAATACTAATAGCATGCATTTTTGTAGAGTTCAACTCTTATCAGAGAGTCCTAGTGAAAGAATAAGTATTGCTTTCAAGCTACTGCTTTAAATTGGACATTGACTAAAGACCTGAAATCTAAATTTGATTTATTTGTAGTAGCAAGAGAACAGGCCGATGCACTCCTGGAGAATTAACATAGGAAAAGCTAAGCCTTAGAAAGGTTATGTGGAATCAATATACATGATTACATTGTTTTGTTTTCAGGAAACTTGATCTAGAATGCTGCTGTCTGGCAAACGTTGCTTCATGCGCAAAGCATGAAGGAGGCAAAAGTCATCCCAAACATTGGGAGATCGGTTAGGATGGATCAAATAAACACAAGTCTTTCAGATTACTTTTCGTGCCCCTTGTTAATCCAAAAGTCTGTCACAATCTTAAGGAGAACCCAAATGCAGCACTCGAGAAACCAAGGAGAATTGGTAATAAACTTTATTGGAGATTCCACTGGATCTGAGGAATACCAACCGAGCAGTTTAATGCACCGGAGGACAGCCGGCAGAAGGTGAGTCAGGGACAGGCAGAGAGTCAGGGAGTAAGCGAGGCGGTCAGCGTAGATACTGGCAGGGTCGGATAACAGGCCAGACCGGATAGTCGAGGGACAGGCAGGATCAGGGAACAGGCAGAGCAGGCAGATCGGGGACAGGCAGGGTCGGAACCGGGTAGGCAATCTAGTATCAGACGCAGGAAAGACAAGCATGAGGCAAAGTACAATCTGACAAAGAGTGTGTGTAAGGTGCGGGTTTAAATACTGGCAGAAGCTAATGGGTGCACATAATACGCTCCGCCCTGACTCACCTTCTGGCGGAAGTTGTGTGGTAGGGCCCTCGTGATGCTCATAGATTCAGTACGAAAACCTCGAATGGTGCGGGGACGGTTCTTTAAGGTCTTCGTAACCATTTACTGCACGATTTGCTCTTCTTTGTTACATTATTCCTTGGTGTCTACTAAACAAATTGAACCTACTGAGGACTAGAAAGGTTCTGAGTACTTTTCTTTGTTGGTATATTTTTCAGGTCCGCCAAAGTCCTCTAACGACCTCTTGAGCGACAAACAATTCTCTGCACGTTCAAAAGTGTGTAGGAGACAGAGAAAAGACCCTATCCGTAGCACTCTGTACCCCCGTAGCTCTACCTAGAAGGTTCCAACTACGTCAGTAAAGGACCGACCAATGTCTTAGGGCCTTCGAACCGATGTTTGTCAAGGAGCCAAGCGGTTGATTATATGTGCCAAGATTTAGCATATACTATATGTTCTATGGAACCGGCGTTGTTGAGAGTGTGTATCTCTGAGGAGACTCCAATCACAAGGTCACCAGAGATAGACCGACTCCTCCGCAAGGTCTTGGAATTCCGGTCAAGTGGAGGCGGGGGATAGGGGGCTACCATGAGGCTAAGGACTTTCTAGTCAAACAAACCTCACCTACAGAACGACTATACCCCCACCCTCGGTAGGATAGAGTCGCTCGTTACTTAGTTCCTGCAAACTGAGGTCGTCTTCTTTAATTTTTTTACTACACCCTTTGGCCCTCGACGATCGTCACTTCAATCGAGACCTCCTCACCGCAGTGCACCGAGCTCCCTGGTCAGTTGTAAGGACCACACCTGGCTGGTGTTCGTTAAACCTCATGTAGGCCAGCCGGGCGTCTGACCTTAAGGGCTGTCCGATATACCCGGGAAAAGAAGTGAGCCAAAGTTAGGAGGGGAGAGTGAATTTGTTCGTTTGTATCTCTAGAAGCCTTTCTAATTCCGACTGCGAGAAAGAGCAAGTCAAACCTCTCCCTCCATTGTAAGGGTCCCGAACCCTCGTAGGAAGGCTGAGGACTGAGCACGGCGGGGAGTAGACCTCCCACATCCTCTCCTAGTTCGGCGGGTCGTCTGGTCGGCCCTGATCACGGACAGGAGGCTTGGCGGACATAGCACAGGCGTCTGTAACTCCAGACTACATAGGTCACCCGGAGTCACAATGAGGTCTGAGTGGTACGGTAGAGACCCATGTCTTGTTGCATGTTACCCTCCTCAGTCGTTTTCCAAGACCACCTGTGACCCTGTGTCCCTTAAACAACGGGACGGGACAAAGCGTAGGTCAAATGAAGTGGTTCGAGGACGACCAGAGGATGCTGGAGACCGGTATAGGGAAGTAGCGGGTGGACAGAGTGTAAAGAGGTACGAACAATGACCAGACGGGTAGCAGGTTACCTGTGTGGCGGTCGAACGCCACAGGCTTAAGTCATTCTACCGAGTAAAACACGGCTATGGGTTCGAGGGAGTTCGATTTCCTGCTCTCCCTGATCCAGGACGAGGTACAACAAGGCCGAGGTACCCGACGGATAAGCTAGCACCGAAAGGCTGATCACCAGGAGTTAAGATGGAGGGCCACAAGTCCTCCCTTAAGACGTGCGAGGAACCCCGGTCCAGTCAGGACAGTAGGGCCAAATTATATGTAGGCGTTGCGAGTTACCCAGTCTGTCTTTCTTCTGTCTTTCTTTACCTCTGCTGGAATGCGACATATCAGATGGTTGCGTGTGCGTCACCGGACCCGATTTGTTGACGAGACCCAGCTCATGCGGGTGTGTGAACCCAGTCAAGCCGTGGGTCGGGGGTAAAGTCGGCCACGATGTCCAATAGGTTGGGGGAGACATAGGGCCGGGACCTCTCCCTCCAATGGAGCAGCGGGCACGGTCCCCGAAAGTAGGCATCAACGGCTGCCTTGACCTTTAGTTGCGGGCCTCTTAGAACCAAACCAAGCCGTTTGGGCCATGCGAAGGAGACGGTGGGCCGGGCTGCAAGGTTTTCGTTGGACAGATGGTCCACCCGGTTTTCCATACCGAAAGGAGGGCCCTATAAGGAAATGCCCGACCTAAGCTTCTTCGAACGCGGGATCTATAGTAACCTGGAAAACCTAACAGTCTATTAGTTAGGGCGTCGTCATTGCTCGAATTCTGACGAGCTGAGACGGCCTAGGTAGGGTGGAAGGTTTAAAGGTCTAGTTTGGACGAGGCTCTCTCACGGAACAAGGACGCCAGGGAGGGGGTGGTGGGGTGGCCTACTAACCTGCCGCCCGGATGCATTGAGAGGCTGCTTGAAGAAGCAAGGTCAGCGTCTCTTTCGTCCTCGGTCATGGACCTGACCCTTTCCTAATGCCAGACTCCGTCTCCCGAACGTCAAAGGCTTCGAGCAGTACAGACGAAAACCTGGGGGCGAGTAGTCCCTCACAGGTAGCCCGGCATTAGGGCTCGTTGGCAGCTTCTTGCGCCAGTGCAGCTGCCCGGGTCTTCTGTGTCCTCTTCATAGAAGTAAAAATAACAAAGAGAATGGGCAAGTCCAGAACGTCCCTCCCTGTCCATCCCGGCGAAGACTACTCCTGCGTCTAAGTCGCTCCTCCCTCCGGCTTTATTGAAAAAGTCTACTCATAATCAGGGTGGAGGGGTGGCGAGGAGACATCTAATCGTACGTATCCCTCGCAGTCCTTGCGATCGGTACATACGATTGCGTAAAGAGACAGATCAGACGACGGTAGTAAGTGGTCATCAAAGAGTAAGTGGACAGGAGTGGAACAAAAGGTGTGGGTGAGCAATCGAGTGAAGAGANCTCCTGCAGGGGGGCGTGGTCAGTTGCAGCTCACAGAATCAGCCCCCTGCAAAAACAGGCTGGATAGAGCAAATAGAGCGAAATGAGGCATGGCTAAAATGCAGGATCTGTTTGGTATTTTGAAAAAATATATATATTTATATACTTTATATAGGTATGGCCCTACAATATATGTTTCAAATATAGCATTATAAGTCCACTTTAAGCATTTTTAAATACCAAATCCAGGGTTTCTTTGTTTTTCTATAGCTTGAGGAGCATTTACTGCAGAGGATGGAGGCATTGATGGATTGTATCATTCCCTGTAGACTTTTACGACTGAGACCTCCATAATAGCTTACCTGTGCTCGATTTGATAGTCTCTTGACCGACCGTTTGTCCAAGCAGGTCGTACTGGTTAAGGCGGGAGCTTTCTCCTTCCACCACGACAGAGTCGGAGGCATTTCGAGTCCAAGCATAAGTCACTTCTGAGATTGTATAGGCATCTGAAAAAAGAGAAGAGGGATAAACCCATAGGGGATAAATGTGGGGCAGCTGCAGCTATCGATGATTTTACGAGGAAATATTTCACTGACCCAAATTAAAAGCCCCAACTACATTGTGTTTGAAGCTGTGTTTCTAGAAAATAAGGGATACTGTAGGGAGAAAAAAAATCTCTCTGTGGCTGAAGATGGAATTCATACAATGCCAACAAGCAATTGATGCTCAGTGGCATTTGCCCTTTTCAATCAGTCACACAGCGTACACTGAATATGGAATTTGAAAGCTTGTAGCTAACCTATGAATATCTGATGAAACAGAAAAACTGATTTTTTTCCCTTCTATATACATTATTGAAATATTCTGCCAATCAGGTCATGCTTCAGATTGTGGTGTTGTACAGAAAATAGGACATTATACTTTTACAATTCCTTGTTTCTAGATCAATATTTTGAAAGCAGCTTAAAGCGAAAATCCTCATCCAAATTTAAAGAAGCCATGGAAATGAAATATACATTAAAAAAAAGGTATAAATTGGAAAAAATAAAGTATTTGGATGAGATTTGTACCCATATCTCCCAGTGACATTCCCACTCAGTCCTTTATCTGGCAGCTATTTTTATGTATCTTTTTAATTACTGCATATTGAGTGAAAATGTGAAGGGTTAATGCCGGAAAAGTGAGCCATGCAATCCAGCTTCACTCGGTTCTTAGGCTGCTGTCTTTCTAAAAAACCAGTGAGCAGAAAAAAGAAGGAAAAAAAGCAAAAAAGTTTTTCACTTAAGGTCCCGAAGGCGCTATCATCATCAGAGGTACTCACAGCTGCCAAATTTGAGTGGACAGGAATGAAAGTCCATGGGGAAATCCTCCAGATGCATTGGGCACTCTGCATGCACAGTTAACCTGCATCCAATTCACAGAAAATTAAAGAGACTTTCCAAATGCATGAAAAGTAAACAGCACAGATTAGGCACGGTCTCGAATAAAAAAGAAAACTCATATGCCTCATGCACTATTCAAGACACTTCCCATCTGTAATGCCGTGGAATAAAAAATAATTCATCTTGACTGTAAACAGCAGAGCAAAGTAAACAAGGTGCTGCAGCAGAAATCAAATAAACAAACGTGTGTCGACGTGACATTAGCTTGAATAAGAAATTCAATTATCGTGAAAATAACTTGCAATAGATTTTCATTCATATTGATTTTCATGAAGAAAGGCATGTTGACAACAAATATAGCATCAGTGGCATACAAATGGAAGCATGAAGAATACATTTGAACATTGATTCTGCATTGCTTGGATAAAGCTAGCACATGCTAAGAACAGTAGGTAGGTCTGTCAAAGTGAAAGAGTTTTGCTGAGAGGATGGAGACCACTTTCATGTCTGTACACTCAATATGCACCCTCTTCAAATGTTTCATTATTCGTTTTAATCCAATGAATAGATGGTACAGCATGGCCCTTATTTAAAAATGTATTAGCAGATTACACCAAATTAAGTTAATTAAGGGTTTATCATGAAGTCTGTAGTTATTTCACAGTGGTATTTCAGGTCTTTGAACGGGGCTAATGTGATGTGATGGGATAACTCACGGGAGGGCTACTATATTCATAAACTATTATTCTTGCCCTCTTGCTTTTACTAATGTTGTTTTATATAGCAACCTTAGTCACATATTTAGCCTACTTAAACAATGTGTTAAGTAACAAACCTACTCCCGGGAAGGTGTCTGATAATTGCCTTTAATGGGCTGATAACATTCAAAGTTTGTTAAATGAATATTAAGCTACAGCTCATAGCGTGTTAGCAAAGTACAAAAAAAGTTGGGAAAAATCTTGCCTAGCTATGTCCAAATATTACAAAATCAGCCGTTAATGTTTATTAATTTAAGTACAGTACAAACTAACTTTTGGTGATACAGGGTGAAATGTCCCAGACTAGTTTATATTACGCGTAAATACATTGCAGTGGTATAAGTTCCCTCAAGGCTAGAAGGCTTATAAGAATATCACCTACTAGTCGAGAAATACCTTTAAAACACATATGTGGCTTTTTCTTTGGACATGTTCCTTGAATTACCTCATGGTGTACAGCAGGGTCCCATCATCTTTGATCCTCAGCAGTTTATTGGGCATGGTCATGTTATGAGCCACAGACTTCTTCCCGTTGTGGAAGAAGGTGTCCGGAGTCCAGATTTTACTGGCCATCAGGTTGTTGAGCGGCAGTATATTCATCGGTCCGCTAAATTTCAACCTCTCGTCCTTCCAGCTTTGCCTGAAAAAGACATCGATGGTGTACTCCTGTAGGGAATACATGAGTAAATAATCATTTTGATGCCGTAACTTTCCATCAAGTACTTTCTGCTTAAGAAATGCTGACTACACCTGCCACTTTAAAACTCAGGCGCTGAATGGCTCTCCCTATTTATCAAAGCTCCATCAAGGTGAGGTCTGTGTCTCTGTGTTCCCCTCAGCTTTTCTAAGAGGGTGTTTTCTAAGCTTGCTCTGAGGCCGAGACAACCCCTTGACCTACAATCCTCTGTTGTCAAAAAGAAACACACACAAGAGAGGATTTAGGGCAGAAAGCGCTGCACTGTGAAATATGTGTTTGTGTGAGAGCCAATGTGTGTGTCTGTGCGATTTGAGCGCACAGCGAGCAAAGACTGAGTGGGAGATACATTCCTCCAGAGTGTATTTTTCTGGTCACAGTTGAAAGGGCCTCTGACATTTAGATCAACTGAAACCAAAACTTAAGGGCGGGTCTACACAATAAATTACAGTAAAGGTTTATTAAAATGTTTGTCTTCTTTTTGTCGTAATGGACAGCTTTAGTATTAGTCATCATAACATTCTACACTCTTAAAGTACTTGGGATATGGTAACGCGAAAATATATGTCAGCTGTCCGTCAATCAGACAAGTTGAGAACAAGCTAACTGTGTAGGAAAATAATTTACAGCCAATTTTTGAGAAGTTAAATTAATTCCCCTCAGTCAAGTAAACACAGTAAAATGGAAGCAGGAAGTTGTTTTTAAAGCTCAATAGTTGTTTAAAACAACTTGTTTATGTCACTTGAGATCAATGAAGGTTGGACCCAAATGCAGGACGTTCACGATCTTACTAAATAATACAAGGCAGGGCAAGGCTAAACAAACAGACCAATACTCTTTGATGCACAGCAAACAGGGATCCAACAAACAATGACAGAGAGACAGAACTTAAATACATGCAGGAGTAATCACCAGGACAAGACACAGCTTGGGAAGGCAGAGAAAACAAAGGGGCATCAGGTGAACACAATCAGGTAATCAAACATGAGGGGAACAACACAAACAGGAAGTACAAACAGACATAATACAGTGTCTGAAGGATTTTCAAAATAAAACAGGAAACAAACAGTTCATGACATTTTTTAAATAATTTACAGTTGCTTTTGCATTTCACATCCTCCTCACAAGTATTAACCTCTAATTTGCTCCAGAAATGGCTCAAATTAGCCACACTACTGCACTGGGACAACATGTCCCTTCGATATGGTGAACATCGGGTGTTGTTTATCTTTAGTCGTCCAACATAAAACATCATTCTGCCATTACACTCACTGGCCAAGTTTGTATAAATCCACGTCTGGAGATAGTCCCCAAAACAAATGCACAATTTCCACCATTTGAGTAATATTTGATAACTGTTATAGAAACCGAGCCTTTCAAAAATAATTTAAATATAGCCTGTTTGTATAATTGCAGGTCTTAGGGCTCGGTGCAGGAAACTAGAACACTTCCAAGATCTGTTTTCTTTCATGTGGTTGGTTGACAATAAAAAAAACGTCTCTTGACTTACTGTAGCCGATAAAACTGATCGCTTCACTGCTTGTGACTCCTGCCCTTTCCGACGTGTAATAACATTGATTTATGCTTAAATGCACGGTCACTACACAGACCACACCTAGTACATTCTGCTGCATAAATCTGCATAAAGACAAAAGATATTTTTTTATTTGCTTTGTTACCTTTGGCCTCTTTGTTTAGCTAATGCTCTTTTGAAGCTAATGCAGGATGTTTTCTTGTTTTACTTGTTTCATTTTTAAGCTTTGGCTGTCAGTCGTCCTCCTATAAATCTGTTGAGGCCACCGCAGCAATCAAATGAATTGCTTTACAGTATTTGAATTAATCAATCAGGTCAAAGGAGAATATATTTCAGGCTGTGCAACATCAACAACTGCAATAAATCATATGTAATCAGCCTTTTGCCTTATTTTTGCTAATTCTATACTTTTCTTAAAACATGAAATAAGATATCCCATAGATATTTGTTCTCATTCTGTCATATTGGTAACTTGTTCACCTCTGCCAGTGATATTGAAGGATGTTTTCACCTTGTCAGCTCTGTCCATCTGCTTGTTTTCAAGATTTTTTGAAGGAACCATTTGGCTGAAATGTAGCGTAGGGATCACCCTCGGGTAGGTGGTGACCTGGGATTTCCTCGAAGAGATCATTTGAATGTCTAAGTCTTAACGTTTTCATATTTTGTATATTTGATCTGGTCCACAGAAGTGCTGTTTCATGTTTAACTGAGTGCCCTCTAGTTTACATATCTCTCAGAGGCCACTGCATTGAACTCAAACATCATAACTGCTAAATCAATAGATCAATCACTTGGGAAATGGGTCTTCAACAACAGAAGGGACGCTGATGATATGATGTGAGGGATGGGCGCATGTCAGTATGATAAACAGGAAAGCCCAGGATGAATAAAAAGGAGTGACTGGAATAACAAGAAGACTTTCAATAATGTATAAGGAGACAATCATCCGATAAAAAGACGTGGTGCTGTGGTGTGGAGAACTGGAACATTATGAAATGAGGGAAAGCCGTGATGATACTAAAAACACGGCAGAAGCATATTTTCTTTCTTTGTGTAAGGTATGAATATTATCCACAGCCAACATAGGGTTGAAAACCTACTATGCCCTATTATGCTTCTTGGGGTTTCCCTTTCCTGTAGTGTGTTATAAGGGTTTCTGTGCATGTAAATGGTCTGCTAAGGCTCAAATCAGTGTTCCCTCCTGAGGGAGTTTCTCTCCCACATACTGAAACGCCCTGATTGGACTCCTTTGTTTTCTTCTCTAACATTGTGACATCACCATATAACGCTTGCGCTTCTGTTGGCTAGCGCTCCAACACATTTTCATGATAGGCTAAGGGGCGGGACATCTCTAAGTGGTTGACCAATCACAACAGATAACCAGCTAACCAATTAGGGCAGACTGGGTTCTGGTTTCAGACAGAGGGTGAAAAGAGGTGCTGCAGCACAGGCAGTATGAGAAAAATAAAGAGCTTTGTGAACATTAGAGCATGGAAACATGTCACAGGAGAGACATGAAATACAAATATGAACCTGAAAATGAGCATCATAGGGCCCCTTTAAACTAAATAAAAGGCATGTCTGCTCTCACCATGTCTGTGTCTGAAACTGGTCCGAAGCTGGTGACGTAGATGTTTGTCTTCACCTCTGTTATCCTGTCTGAATAAGAGAGAAAAACAAGGCGTCAAAACACTTAGGACGTCAAAACAATGTTAAAAAGAAAAGTTAAAAGTCGTTGAAGTGGAGAATATGTCATGTTTTTTATGTTTCCTCAGACCTGTCAGATGCTTAGTATAAACTAGAAAACTGAACATTATAAATGAAAAGCTTAATTGTTGTGTTGTTTTAAGGAGAAAACAACAATAATTGAGGAGTATTACTATGAGCATAAAAGAGCTTTGGTCGTCATTTCTTTTTTTTGCAACAACCATTTGATGAATTGTAATTTCATTTTTAGTGTCAGCCATTCACATTACCTACGCACGACTGACTTTACTGTCCTACAACCTTATTAGAGCTGTGTTACGGTACTGTTAATGAAAAATTAACCTAAATACAACTGGCAAAACACAGGGAGGCTTTTATTGTGAAGCAATCAAAGGAAAGGCAATGTATTTGGTGGGATAAACGCTGACAGCAATCTTACTTTCAAAATGAGCCTACAAAACAAGACGTGGCTTTTAGACGATGCAGCAAATAACGTTGCTCTCTGATTGTTGAAGGTTTGATTCAATTGTAAGTCATGCAGGATTTAAAGGGTCTTCCAATAGACCAACTATAAAGTCAATAACATTTTCCGAGTCAGCATATTGCTCACGATATCCTTGTATATTGCCTTTAACTAGCAGTATTCCCTCGCAGAGCAAGTGTTGTCAGCATGTCTTGATAAACAGGCTCATTTTAAAGTAAAGTGTTATTACTGTACAGAGCCTCAAGCTGGATGACTTGGGCTTGTGCGCTGACAAGACTATGTGATGTTTAATTTGTGCTGGCAAATTCATCAAAAGGTGGGATCAATTTGATTACATTTAAGTGACAAATTGTATCTTGTGCAGAACATTTTTTCAAGTGTGGCCTTGATGGATTTCTCTTTCTCTCTATGGCCACCCCTGGCCTCCGTAGCTCAGTATTGTTCAATAACAAAGAGAAACAGATGCCTATAGAACGTATAAATGTGACTAGATACATCATGTTCTGATTATAAACCAACAGCTCTTCACATTCAAAGATGTCATTTTGTTCTTAAGGTCACATACGGTTCAACGATGCGTGAAAAAGGACAAATGTGTTGCTGATAAATCCCAAGGATGAACTGTGCACAGACTCAGCTCACCTTTACGCGACCTGTTCGAGCCAATTCACAGGCAACTCTTGTAAGATTAGATGTATCATGCCACAGTCACGTGCAAGATATGATTTCAAGCGTATACATTTGTTTTAAATGTTCACAGTGATGTGATAGAGAGCAAAAAAGCAACCCTCTCATACTCTATGCCTCCTGTTTAAGTGGTGTTGTGCAACGTGTGTCCGCGCCGCAACATCAGGTCCATTTGCTTTCTCTACATTCTGTCTCTTTCAATAATTACTGAAGCTCCATCTCTCATGCTCAGTCAATTCAAAAAGCTTTCACGTTTTACGCTACACTCTGTACTACACGGCCAGCAGCATCTCACACAAGATCTAAAGAGATTATTACTCCCCGGTAAAGTGCTCTTCTGCACGGCAAGGGGGCACCGCCATTCAAGCCCCATATTATGGGTCATGTAAATCAGGAGGAAGTGGCAGGTCACAGGTAATAGGTGCAATCCATTTAGCAAGACATGCAGCCAGGGCGCATTTATTTATGTAAACCAGACTTGTGTATGTGAATCAGCCTGATTTCAAATGATGTTTTACTGTGAGTCACAGAGGACTCCATTAGTTTGATTTCTTTAAAGGGAGATGCTCTTTGTGGATGCACATGTGAAACAGCATCTCGGTATAAGCCGTGTTGGAGAATAAATGCTGTCACACTTCACTGCTTCTTCTTGTAGAAAGATACTTTGTGGAGGTTCATACGGTGAACTGAAATGGGTTCTTTTTAACAGTCCATTGTATCGTGTTTTGGACATTTCTTAAATCAAATCATTCATTTGTCTCTGCCGCCTTAGGTCTTTCAGGGCAGACAAATTCTTCTTCTGCTTTTTACATGTGTGATTCTGATAGTTCACCAGTACTGCAATACCACATGGTACAAGTCTCTGTCCACCACTTTAAAGACACACTGCTCCGCCAGTCGAAAATCTGCTCAAAGATTGAATGAAGGTCAACCTTAGAGAGAAAAACCTACAACAATGACATGTTGAGGCAGGCAAACAACATTATCCCTGACCCCAACCAAGTCCTGAACAGCGAAAATGAATTGTTACCATCAAATCACAGATACAGGCTCCCAGGATTTAATGTGGTTAGACAGAAGCATTCTTTTGTGCACCAGTCAGTCCTATAGATTCAATACAGAGATAAATCCACGATCAGATGTGTAGAGGGTCTTGTGATGTAAAGTGAAATGGCTGTTCCCTCGTATCTTGTCTTACAGATGTGTCATGTTGCAAATGGAGCTGCTGTGATGGAAGAACAATTTCAGACTTGATCTACCAATAAAGTATTATTGTATGGTTTCGTCAATTATCAGAACAACTTTTTTTGTAGTTGTATTTTTTGAGAAGCTTCGTCCAGATTTCCTATATTTTTTAACAAATATTGATTGTGTTTTTCTTCTTATTGTACAACACATTTATACTTTATTTTTATTTGTATTTTTTACATTCAAATTAGAATTGCACTGTTAGCTCTTTTTGGATATTTAAAGTTGATGTTTTAAAATGTTGTTTAGTTTACTTTAACTGGATTCTTATTTATACATTTTTGTTGGATCTTTTGGAGGGAATTGACTTGAAAGGCCTTTTGCTTCATGGGCTAGCTGTTTTTTGTGTGTATACAGTATATGAGGGAGGCGTGTGGCGCAGTGGATTAGTGCGTTTGTGTTCGTATCAGGGGAGCACAAGTTCGAACCCCACTGCAGTTGGCATGTCGTTGTGTCCCTGAGACACTTCACCCCAAATGGCTCCTGTGGGGGTTGTCCACAGTATTGAGTATGTAAGTCGCTTTGGATAACAGCGTCTAACAAGTAACATGTAATGTAATATGAGATATTATGTACAGTTAATGCAGGTTTGTTGACATTAGTTTGTCGACCGTGTTCAGGATTATTTTTTGTGATATTGCAGCCAACAGAAAAAATCAGTATCAATGAAAAGAACCCACAACAATGAAGTTCCAAGTCCATTTGCATTGCATGAGTGGAGCAAACTCACAGGCAAAGCTAACCGTATTTGCACAAATGATGCATCCTCGCAGCGGAAAACCTAGGAAAGCACAGCCCTCGGGGAAAGTCCATGTTTTCTATTTAAAAATATACAGAGTGCATTTATTGCCCCAGGACGTCAGGACACTTATTTAAAGGAGCGAGGACAATACCCAAAGTTCATTTATTCAGCAAGAACGGCCAGAAACATGTGCTCTTGTACTCAGCATCACATGGTGCAGATGGGCCTGCTGAACCATGTTTAATTGGTCAGACAAAAAAAAGGGTCTTCTTTAAGGGGCAGCGCATCCTGCCGTGCACAAAGGTACACAAAGGTACACAAAGGTCAGCTTAACTCCTGCCAGTTCAGACCAAAAGCATCCGCAAGAAGAAGAAGAAGTTGTACTGCTGGATGGGACAGGGATAGTGAAGGAAATAACTCCAGAGGAAATGTCTTTACACCTGATGTCTTGTGCTGTCGGTGAATGGCTTTGATGTTTGTGTATAGTTAGCTTAGCTAGCTCTTTCTTCTTATTGTATGAGCAGCATACCAATGTTGTGTCAAATTATCATATAATCATTTAAAAGATATGAACGTATGTCTTATAATCTGATTGCTTTTTACTTTGTTAAATTGTATTTTTAGTCGTGCATGTGTTTAACAGAGACATATGTTTAGGATTTACATTCCAGGAGGGCAAAGAGAAGGGTGTTAAAGGTGGATATGCAAACGGTGAATGGTTTTATGGTTTAATGATGGGATGTTTAGAATTGCCTAAGAAAATGTATGGGAAGTACCAGTTGGCTGTCTTCTTTGTACTATATAGTAAGCTGTGTTCGGTGTGTGTGTGTACCTCTTTATCCTCTGAGGATGAAGTTGCTCTGTTTTGCATTTGAGATCAATTTGAATTGTATTTGACTTTCTTTATTACTTCATTAAGTACAACAACTTCGTCCATTAATCAGTTTCTTTTCAGGGAATTCAAATTTCCACAACAACCAACATTTTGACATTACATTATATGTCATAATTCATTATCCTAGACAGCCTACGGGAGCAATTTGGGGTCAGGTATCTTCCAAGGACACTTCGACATTTGAACTGCTGGGAATCAAACCGCTGGCCCTCAGATTGGTAGAGGCCAATTACCCCCTGGACACACCCGTCCTTATGTGGTCAACTATCAGAGGTAACCAATCCAACCAAATCCCTACCAATCGTAACACAATGATAAAGGTTAGCTTCTGCTTCAGGTTTATTTATACTATGGGATGCGTAATACATTTGCGGTCGTGTTGTGATTTTCAGGAAAGCAGGTCTTTTTTGAAGAATCATGAATCATTTCTAAATTGGAAGCCATCTATCTCTAAATCTGTCTGTTTTGTTAAGTCTTGCATTGTATATTTTTTCTAGCAGCTCTTACCATTTCTGTGGATTTTGATCGCCGATAATAACAAGCATCAAATGCATCAAACTCAACATCAACATTGTTTTATTTTAATATATGTCTGTTACGTATAATCTGACATATGCTTAAGCAATACCAAGAAACGTTACTAAAAACCTAATGTAGTATAAAATGCGCTTTTTTAGGTTGTTTTGTGTCAATTATTAGATAACATCTACTCATATTTGACCAAAAATGTAATAGTTACAGTTTAAATATTTACTATTTAAGGGTTATATAAAACTGTTTCCTGTCAAGGCGGATGGATGTAATAACCATGATATCCTGGAATGCTTTCTAAGACATGAGTACCTTTTTTTCCTCAAAGCTCTCTAGTTGTCAGCTCACATTGGAAAAGTAACCTTAGCCAACAACTTTCAAAGCTCCCAACAACTCCGGCATCTGTTACATTTTGACATAAAAAATGTTGCTTTAAAGCTGGAACATAATGCATTGCTCTGAGGGTGAAGTCGTAGTAAGATGACATGTTTTTGGGTTGGAAAATAAATTAGTAGCAGAAGTGTGAATATGAGCAGAAGTGAGCTGCCTCACACTCACACTAATGATGATGTGGGAGCTCCTGTGCTTTCATCCACTCTGCAGCCTGGCTAGATTTCATGTGAAAGTGAAATAAAACCAGATGCTATATTTTAAAGCAGCTTGGTATTACTTCCACACTTAAGAGTAAAAAAATGCTGGATAAAAACAAGGTAGGGTTACATATCAGTCCACAGTCTTTACATGATGGGCTCTTTAAAGGAGCAAGGTATGTGTTTGCTTCAAAAACCAATAGCCATGTACAGTATAGACAGCCATTTCTCTGGTTATAGTCTATGCTCTATAAATAAATTAAAGAGAAATGTGCACCCTAAGCCCACAAGGAAATTATTTAATTGTAGAAATGATTACAGCAGCTGTTTTTTTTTTTCTATCTCCCCTGAAACCTTCTAGTAGCCTCGAGGGAACACTTGGGATCATCTTGAAAACCTCTGCCCTAGATTCATATTTCTCTTCTTTATCATTTGATTATCAATCGGATCGGTGAACTGTTTCATCTCTTGTTCACACAGAAGGATAGGTTACAGATGTCCCGCACCTTGGGAAAAGGAATCTAAACAATATCTCAATGTTCCACTTTGATATAGGAGAACTACCATTTCCTTTACAGTCAATGGTTACAGCTCGGTTACTGATTTTACCCTAAACTTTTTTGTAATGTTTTAATTGGAAATATATGTTGTTTAAGGTTATTTTTTAGGCTATAGTTCGCAGTTGTTAGTGGATTTACTGCATTACATTACACAGGTGTTCCTTATTTTGTCCATTTTGCAAAGCCGTGTTGAACTGCTCTTTTCTTCCGAGGGAATTTAAAAACATTTCTCAGATTATCATGAAGGAAAGTCCAATGACTATCGGGTTAAATATATTTCAAAATACACTCTGTATGTATGAAGGCAATGTGTAATGATGCTGTAAATAAAAGACTGACTATTTCAGGGTTCACAGAGAGAGACTATGGCACACAATATATTTTAGACACATGCTTGAACCGTGAAAACTATAAAAGGGACACATTTTGTTTACCAGAATATACTGTATGTCTCAGTGAACACCCTCCTGCAGCTGTGTTGAGGTGCTTTTCCAGGCATTACAAACAACATGTTATAAACTTAGGCTCAGTTAAGCGTTAACGTGTTTCTCCCACAGATGAGACATGAAGCTGTAACGTGTCTACAATGTGGAAAACTCCATCTGATGTCACTTTGACTGCTCCATGAAGTAGCCCATGTTTACATTCATACAGTATGGGTCTTAATGTACAGAAATGGGGCGAAGCCTGCGAGCTAGTTCAGGCAGTCAACTCGAGCACTTATGCTGGGTTAGGGTTAGGAAAGGTCAAGAAAGGTCTCATGAACTTCCCCACTCAATCTATCAAGACCCGAGCAGTTCTACTAGAAGTCCAAGGTAAAAGGCACGGGCCGGCGCATACCGCCAATGGCATTCCCCTACCATATGAACTCTGACCATGGAGTGTAAAAGTGAAGAGGCACAACGTGACTGACTAAGGTGACATCGTGACGTCGAGGCTTGCGCACGTGGTCCATGGAAGTACCCTTTGGCGATTACGAAACTCGTGGGAGATACTTGTGCAGTTCGATGGGGTGTACGTCGGGGTTTTCTTTAGAACGACACGTGCCGTGACTCGGACGTTGGGGAAGACTTCTTTGCATTGTCACGTTTTGACGTGATTCCGATTGTCTGTTTAACTTGTTTTTTTTTACTTAGTTTTGCTAGATCTATTATATAGTTTTTTATTAAGTTTTACAATCCATTATTAATCCTAACGTTTACTTTGCTTGGGGGCAGGAAGCGAATTTGCACCGGAGCGACGTGGCGACAAGAAATGCGAACCAGAATACCAGTGGCGCTCAGCGGTGCCCCGCGCTTTGCGTGAACCTCACCGTATAAACGGACAGGAGAGGTCGCAAAATGAAAAGTGGAAAATAAGAAAGGTTGACAATGTCTCTCAC
>NW_011369945.1:17949888-17987414 GCF_000735185.1 Notothenia coriiceps
CCTTGGCAGTCTCAGAGGTAGAGAGACCAGGTGTGGCTGAGATGAGGGAGGTATTGATCTCCCTCAGGTAGAGAGAGACCAGGTGTGGCTGAGATGAGGGAGGTATTGATCTCCCTCAGGTAGAGAGACCAGGTGTGGCTGAGATGAGGGAGGTATTGATCTCCCTCAGGTAGAGAGAGACCAGGTGTGGCTGAGATGAGGGAGGTATTGATCTCCCTCAGGTAGAGAGAGACCAGGTGTGGCTGAGATGAGGGAGGTATTGATCTCCCTCAGGTAGAGAGACCAGGTGTGGCTGAGATGAGGGAGGTATTGATCTCCCTCAGGTAGAGAGGACCAGGTGTGGCTGAGATGAGGGAGGTATTGATCTCCCCTCAGGTAGAGAGAGACCAGGTGTGGCTGAGATGAGGGAGGTATTGATCTCTCTCAGGTAGAGAGAGACCAGGTGTGGCTGAGATGAGGGAGGTATTGATCTCCCCTCAGGTAGAGAGGGACCAGGTGTGGCTGAGATGAGGGAGGTATTGATCTCCCCTCAGGTAGAGAGAGACCAGGTGTGGCTGAGATGAGGGAGGTATTGATCTCCCTCAGGTAGAGAGAGACCAGGTGTGGCTGAGATGAGGGAGGTATTGATCTCCCTCAGGTAGAGAGAGACCAGGTGTGGCTGAGATGAGGGAGGTATTGATCTCCCTCAGGTAGAGAGAGACCAGGTGTCTCATGTTGCTGCTGCTTGCCGGCCCCCCCCAGCTTCCACCCCAGCTTCCACCTGTAGGCTCGGGGGTTAGTTATTTAATCATCACTCATCGTGCTATGTATATCTGTGGAGTGATGAGGCCTGAGCCTAGACGCCAAACTCAACTATATGCTGCTTCTAATAAACATGTTAAAGAAACACGTGAGTTGTCTGACTGAAATGTTATTTATTTTAACATTTATGCTTTACTTACGCAACAGTCTACATAAGATAGCTGCACCATTATATAGGTCCAGTGGTACAGGCTGAGTGCTGCCAGGCTAAAGGAGATCTGTTCCCCATATGGCAGCTCCTGCGCTGATGGCCCCAGGAATTTGAAATTCAAATGGGACCAAATCCTGAGGGAGGAGCTCAGCTTTGGGGTGAGGGGCCAGCTGGAAATGAGAGAGGTGAGGATGGAGCGGGAAGGCTGTGGCCGCAAGAGAAGACACACAGAAGGCACAAAATGTCTTCTGCTGAGAGGGATACATATTGAAGCCTATCGTGATGACATGGCTGGAAATGTGTCATAACTCGCAAAAGCTGAGGAAAAATGATTTTCAATATTATATATTATATTAAATAATGGTTATATATATATTTTATTATTATTTATTTATTTTTAATTCACTTTTCAAACTTGTAGATGTATTCATATTAAAACACATAATACCAAAACTAAGTAAACAAAAAATATAATTATTTTCAAATTCTGCTTACTGCTACTATTTACATGTGTCTAGTTTGAGGTGTGCAATAACATTCTCTGACCACTTAAAGCACATTTGTCATATTCAAAGTACTTCAAGCCACATTTTGATTTATAAAATAAGAATTTAGGTTCTTAATGAATGTTGGCCTTGCCTTTTTGGACCTGAAGAAGAATTGATAAACTTGCATCAGATATAATATGTCAGGGGATGTGTGAAAATATATGTGATTAAATAGCATTCATCCATTGATTTGTTATATTTAATTATTTGAAGTAGACTGTAAGGAAGTTTTGGGTTAAGGGTTTAATATGCAGACGATTGCATGCCAGAAGCTTGTCTGTAAAGAATTGTGAATAACATGAACTAAGAGCTGTTTTTATTTTTGTTTAATTTCATAAACAACCATTGGCTTGTCAACCACATGTAGAAATATAATCATAGTCTTTAATTTAGCTTGACTACATGCTACGATGGTGAAGCAACTTTTTACATTTTTATTTGGACAAAATTGTATTAGAGAAGACCTTACAGGACAAGGAACAAAATAATGAAAGCTATTTTTTTGCGATTAAAAGCATGTCAATAAACTATAGTGTATGGCTGGACTTTCATGTGATCCTCATCTCTGAGTATGGCACTTATTGAAATTGAGACTGACAAAGATGATTTAGAGTGTAGTGGTGGCTTGGCAGATTTTCATTGAATCAACATTAACATCATGCCAGTAATGACAGACACGCTATGGCTTTCAGACCTGAAAGTGCAAACATCTCTACCAGACAAATATTTAAATTGCTACAGTATTATCTGGTCATATCTTATTGTAAAATAAAATCTACTGAATGCTACATTTCACTCAAAGTGCTCTTTTAAAGATGTATCATCCAAGAAGGGATGGATCCAGGATGTTAGAGCGATCCAGATCCAGTCAGATTCTCCAAAAGTTCACCATGCAGCACAACTGAACTGACACTACGCCCACTCATTCAGCAGGCGTTTTCCCAAAAAAATGTAAGCAAGGATATAACCCTCTGCGGAGTTAAATGTGGACAGTTTGGCTGCTGGGACTTTCCAGGAAGTGAAGTGAGCATTATATAACTTGCTTTTTTGTTCAAAAAGTGTGTTTGTCAATTTATTCTTGAGGGAATTGTTGCTAAAGGCACTACAAATCTGATGTTTAAGTGTTTTCACTCCAAATGAGCCATCAATTGTGCTATATCATTACAAGTCGAAGCTCTAAGCATGTACAATGATTATGTTGGATGATAAATATACTTTTGGATTGGAAGTGAAATGATAATGTTCTGTACATCCAGAGATAGAAGATGATTTCCTTACCTCCAAGACCTGGCCGTAGGCGGTTGTCATATCCATCCAGCAGGCTGTCCAGGATGCGCGTGAACAGGGTGATGTTGGTTTTAAAGGCATCGGATTGGGCATCGCAGCTCACTGACCTGGGTGCCGGAAAAACAACAAGAACATGAACAGACACTTCAACAAGCAAGAATTTGTTTGATTAAATGTTAAAGCTATTCAGAGTCATAACTCTGTGTTCCACAGAGGCCTGATTTATGGGGAATAAAAAGGGGTCGTTATTATCTGGCAGAGATTTCACACATGCCCACACAGACGCACACACATGCACATTGTTTCTCATCCACATGGATGACCCAGTTCAAGGCAGAACATTTGTGAGCCATCTGATCTTGAAGCCAAAACACAACTGAATATGCAAATGTAATCAGAGCTAGAGATTCATTGTAAATAAATTCAGATAAGGGCCTACATTAAAGCTTGACATATTCACCATTGCCAATAGCTCTAGTGATGTAACACACAGGTTTTGAGGCTTATTCAATTTAAGCAGGAATGTCTACAATAGTCATCATTTTACACATCTGGGTGATTTCTGTTATCATCTTTCTCTCATTAACATCTGAGAAAGTGTTAATGTAGCCTACTTCTTATGTGATAACCTAATAGAATAGGAATAATGTATTTCTTATCTTTTAGTACAGTATGTTAGCAACAGTAGGCTACTTTTCCACAGTTTAAATCTACTTGTTAGAACCGCTAGCCCACTTTAAAACTCTGCTAGCATATCCAATTCATAAATCATCAATCTGCATTAGCATGTGTAGAAAACAGAAGGTGGAGGATTTTATAGAGGAAACCTTTACATTTATCCCTGAAACTGTTCATTCATATATTTTCAATTCATTTGTATTCTTCAGTTTTAGCATTTGCTTGCTCACGTTAGCTGTCTGAGTAAGCCAGCTGATTTCAAGGTTTGCTTGGAAGTTAGCCTTCTAAGTTAGCTAAGAAATAGTCATGTTTGTCTCTAAAGAAGAACAATTTCAGCTCTTACAGTACATAACTATTAAAGATACTTGTATGCATTTTTGTGGAAGTTAACTAAGCTCTGTAATGTTGTGTTGTAGCTTCCTGTTTGATAAAATTGGAAACCTCACAATTTAAGACAATAACTTTTAGCAAAATGGCTTTGAAGCCACAAAAGCTAATATAAGAAAAGCACAACACTGTTATCATATTTATCCTGTTAACAAATAAAGTTTGGTTTGAGGTTTTCCTTGTCTTCCCATGTTCCACAGCAGACATTTTGTCTTAAATCGCACACGTACAGGTGTTACTAATTAATGATGCTCTACTCAGGTGTCCCAGATTGTGACATTGAGCCATCATTTTGGGCTATAATACACCAATGTATCCATTAATCTGATTCTGATATGATTCATTGTATTTTCTACACCTTTGCATTAACTGTAACATGTGAAAATGTCTGCCATGAAAAAGGCCTACAGCCTAGCATGGACAATTTGGCTGCCCCAGGCAAGGTTTCTTGAATCTAGTAGGCAACAGTAGTGGGGACACAGGCCTATTGAATAATGGATTATTTAAATTACCTGTCATGCTTGTGAAATTGACAGTTTTTCCCTTTTGTCAACTGTCCTCTAGTGAGCGCTCAAATTAACCAAACTGTCACTCCCAATGGGCTATCCACAGACACCTTTACACCTGAGGTGTCAATGTGAGATGTCCTCTGATAACACTGTGGGAGCTTGGCCACAGTCAAAATGAAAGCTATATCAGACTTAATAATTTAAACTAATTAGACCTTATAGTATACTGTATATTGTTGTATTGACCTATATTTTTCTTTTAATAAGCTACTATTTCGTATTCCCTTTGAGAAAAAGGCTACACAATTACAATGCAAGGTTTGCATTTGCAATTATCCCATATTAGAATGGGCCATTCAAATAACTGTTAAATAATCAAACTCAAGCTGCTCTTTGGAATGTGCAATATCAAATAACCTTGGAAACCAGTAGCCTATGGATTATAAATTGTATTATAGGCTAGATAATTACCCACATGCCCTACGGGTTATTTTTATGGTCAGACTGAGGATATGAAGGCGGTAAACTGCCTCTCCTGCCTCCTGCACATTGAGTGCCCACTGATAATGAGCCCTGCGTGATAATAACATTTAAAAAACTTGATAAATGGAGACCCCCAGTCCCCAGAGACTCAGTGGGTGAGTGATCCCCGGCATTCAGCTCGTGCACTATCATCGCTTCAAGGCGTCTCCCCCCATTCAAAGCACTCACCTGGTTTTCCAGAGAGCAGTGAGCGCCAGCAGGCAGAGGAGAAGTGGAGGAGCGCTCTCTCTGCTCCACATGGCTGCTTCAACACCTACACACAGTGGGGCAGCCGCTGCAAGGAATGGACGCACAAATTAACCGGCTTGACATGCAAGTTGATTTCTTTATATAACATGCAGACATAATATCCAACACTTATATCTGGGGATTCCCTTCAGCTCACAACAAAATAAGAGAAGAAGAAGCAGGCTGCAATTAGTATTCACTGACACGTCCCACGCCTCCACTCACTGAACATACCCAAAAAGATTGCAAAGAGAACGATCTGAAGAAGTATTTAGATGATTACAAATCATTACATGCAGAAAATAATCAATAATATGAGAGGAAATGTGGGATCAAGATCTTTTCCATAATACAAAATAAAGAAATAAACGTTTCCTTTGTGTCTGAGAGGGGGATTTACAAAAACATAAATAAAAAACACACTCACCTCAAGTGCAGAAAGTACCTGCTGCAGCTGGATTCGTCGAAGACGCAAGAAAGTTAAATCACCGCTCTCTCCTGTTTTGATGCGACTGAATGAGTTCAAGTGTGTCATGAGAACAAAGCTGCGAGCATTGATAAATCATAGTCCCAGCCAGCAGCAGGAATGCACCCGAAATGCACAGGCTTTCATAGTGTCCCCCCTCCCAAAACAAAAATGGGAAAAAATGATAACAATGAGGTGGTAGGAAATTAAATGTAAAACATAAATTAAAAAAAAGCAGCAGTTGCGGGAGATGATCCTGATGTTTTAAATTGCCCCTGTTTAGCTTCCCCCCTCAGCTGGTTAAAAAAAAAGCTCGATGTGAATCGTGATAAGCAAGAAGCACATCTCAGTCTCCCTCATCTCTCCACAGAAAAACTACAAAGGCTGAGGAGGAGACACGCTGGGTCCTAGAGACGGTTTGGTATGCATGCAGACCAGTGAGGATGTTAATGAATGTTGTTTCCATTCACAGCCAATGTATAGTGCCATATTGATTATGCAAAACAGCCAGGCTTTGTTGCATGGTTGCGATGGAAATTGCACCTTTGGAAATGGAGTCCGTGGGTTCAGCCATTTTGGTCTGTTTTGTGTGTCACCAACTGCTCATGTGCCTTGGGTTTCTTTTCATTTCAGGCTCAACAAAGGTCTGCTAATTAGACATGTGTACTTAAGGTGATGGAAAAGCTTTCAGGACAGCTATTGAACCACGGGACACTAAAACGCGCCACTGAGATTAATGATGGTTTTGTATCATTATCTGACTTACATATTCTTGGTTAACCTATTTGTGTAGCTGTGGTCAGTATACACTGCTATACTATCCAAATTGGCCAATATTGGTGTATACGTTGATTGGATTTGAAGGGGCCCTATTATGATAATGTTTAGGTTCATATTTGTATGTTGTGCCTCTACTGTGACATGTTTCCATGCTTTAATGTTCAAAAAGCTCTTTATTTTTCTCATACTGCCTGAGCTGCAGCACCAATTTTCTGCTCTGATTGGTTAGCACTCCGGCTCTGTTGTGATTGGTCGACAACTTAGAGATGTCCCTTAGCCTATCACGTACAGTATAATTTGTTGGAGAGCTAGCCAAAATAAGTTCAAGTGTTACATAGTGATGTCACTATGTCCAGAAGTTAAAATGGAAACTAGATGGAAAGGTTTCAGGCAAGGGGAAATTGGGGAGGAAAACAGTGATTGTAGCCTTTGTAGACGATGTACATGCACAAAAAGTCACTACAGGAAAGGGAACACCCCCAAAAGCTTATTAGGACCTCTTGAAGAAACTGCGGGTGAATAGGGTATCATATGTAACTGTTATCACTATGAAATATATGTTTTTGTTTTGCTGGCAAAATTTACATTACAGTTCGTAAATGAGGCAAATTACTTTTGGTGAAATTAGGAAAAATACTAAAGTGGGCAGGGTGTTTTCTTTTTATTATAGTCCAAATGAAATGCCAAAATACAAAGTTATGAGCTGTTGTTCTCGTTGTGTGTTTTATGTGTGTGTGAAACATAGAGAATGGATGGCCCTCTTGACACTCTGCTGTTGCTAGGACAGTTTTTGTTGTGGTATAAATTGTTATCCTTTTTCTAACAGTTATTGTAGTTGCAATGTTTACAGCATGTAGACTCATTTCTCGTGTGAGCCTCAAATCATAAACTGACAAATACCAAAAAAAAAACTTATTATATTTTAGATTAGTTTCCTTAGTGCTGCTTTTCCTTACAATTATATCACCGGCTTGAATGTAGAGCTTTGGGAGCTGTTCTTTCAGCACCACACGCTGCATGGCTTACATTGGATCATTGTAACATCATCTAACATGTAACTAGTTTTTCTGAAAACATTTCTAAATGCAACAGCAGTGTGGGATCCATTGGTTCATCCTAATATAATAATGTTTATATATATACACTTTCAATTAAATAGACCAACAAACAGAAAATCTACAAATTCCCAAAACATTCCTTTGATGTCATTCTGTGATATAAAAAAACGACATTGAACGGAAGATGTCTAATGAATTCTTGCAGAAAAGGTGTATATTTTTCAGGGGGGAAACAAATCTTTGACATTTGGAAAAAATGTAATGGATTGTTAACCCTTTCTTGACCAGATTACCAACTAGGCAAGGTGGTAGCAGGTCACTGCATATCACTCTGTTTTTGGTGATGTTGTGGGGTGCTTTGTGGAAATATGATAAAAAATACTTTTAGAGGCTATTCAAAGAGCTGCTGATCTGGTAATATCATTCATGTAAATTATGTTTGTACATATATGCACACCTTGGTGCAATTGTAGATTATTAGGAGTCAATCTCAATTCAACTTAAACAGATGAAATGTTATGTGGAAAAAAAGGTATAAATGTATTTGATGTGGATAAATTGTTTTGCAATCACATAAGTATTAATAGATAGATGAACTTCAAGACGAATTGCTACAAAACATCAGGGTAGGATTGTCTGTGAAATGGCAAGATGGGTGGGAAGGGGGAGGGACGGGGTGGCATGGGAAAGGGATTCCCTATATTTTTAATTTTATTTTTATTTTTGTATTATTGTCTATATTGTCTATATAATTTGTGTCTGTGTATAGAAGTCCATTTGTGAGGGCAAAAAAAACAATAAAAAGTTGGTCACAAAAAAAAAATACTTTCATCATTTTAGTTAATATTGTGTTCAGATGGTGCATATTTCAAAAGATGTGTGTAATAGGAGATGAGTGAAAGCCAGGCAGGCACTTTCTGCCCCAGATCTTAATAGGTTAATATGGCCATGAATTATTCAAGTTTATGAATCTACAGCTGTGTTAAATAAATAATTTATTTTTGAACCACCCAATGGTCACTTCAGTTGTTATATGTGTAGTATTTGCAAGTGTTACATCATAAACTAGCTTATTCTTAAAAGCAGAAACAAATATGTCAAGGATTTAGTTTAAAGTGTGTGGTTAATGGGTAAAACATATTACTATATTTTAAAATCATTCTTTTTTAATTACCTTTTCAATAATAAAATATGTTCTCATATATTTTTATTTCATATGTTCTTATCTTATATGTTTATTTGTTTTTTTTCCTTTTTCACCCTTTTTTGGGGGGTTTGTCCGTACATGGACTTTATCCTTTTTAATTTTTTGTGTACTTTATCCATACTATTTGTGTTATGCCAATGAAATAAAAAGAAAATCAAATAAATCATAATAACAATAATGATATTTTAAATGCACCCTGTTGTATAAAGTGTGCTATATAAATAAACGTAACTTTGCTTTAAATCATGTAACTGCTGCAGAGGCGGAGACAGGTTGGTCAAATGGACAAAAGAGCATTAAGGAGACCTGATTTAAGAGGCAGCAGAGAAACTGAGTAATCTCTTTCTCACACCCACACACACCCACACACACCCACCCACCCACACACACACACACACACACACACACACACACGCACGCACGCACGCGCACGCACTCACGCACGCGCGCACGCACGCAGGCACGCACACACACACACACACACACACACACACACACGGATCAAAACAGGCTGCTGGACCTCAGGGGTCGGTCCATTATCAAGCAGCCGCTGCCTTCCTTTGCTATACTTCAGACAGGCTGCCCCATTGATCTCGGCTTTAATCTATACCTGTGACAGGTGATCGATGAGCCAGGTCATCTCAATAACGCTGACCCCTGGGCCATCAAGTCCAACAAAGCAGGTAGGAAGCAGCCTGCAGGCGGAAAAGCAAGGGCATCGAGGACAAAATCTACCCTCCTTTATTCTGTAAATCTGTGTGTGCACGTTTAGTTTCCCGCTAAACTCGGGTTAAACTCGGGCTGTTAGCCTCCGAGTTACACACTCTTACAGCACAATGCTTATTGCAAGATGTTGCATCAGACTCCACTGCCAGGCCTGAGTGTGTCCCAGTTGGGCACAATGAGTGACAATGCATATTGATCAGGTCCATGTGGAGGTAGGTATAATTCAAGGTTGAAAGGTAGCGTTAATATTTAATTAAAATGACAAATGTAAGCCCTTTATCACTGTCACTCCTGGTTTAGTATCATGTAGAAGTCACGTGTGGAAGGGAAACATGTTAAACTCGTGTTAAGACTGTAAATGTTACAATAATGTGATTCATGTCACTTTCAAGGATAGTGCAGTCTAAATACGCAAAGTAATTCTCCAATTGTATGGCAATTCCAATCTGGCGTTATGTTTACCACATTACCTGCAAGAGGCGAGAAATACCAAAGGAGCAATACAAATGTAGATTCAGACAAGCAGGAATTGACAGATGTGCTTTCATTCAGTGGGGGTGCAGCTCAATAAGGATCTGGTCGATAAAAAAAAAAAAGCTAACAGGAAAGTGTGCTGCTGCTGCTTCAGCGGCGCTGATTGAATTATTTTCCTTGTCAGAATAAATATGAAATATGTGCATCTAACTATAGCCCGAGCAAAAAATGCTTTGCTTGTTATAGAATGAAATACATCAGAATAAAAATGCTTGACAGACATGTGGGGTGATATGAGTCACATGGATGCATAAATAGCAATGCAAACACACAAATAGACACACACGCACGCACACACACACACACACACACACACACACACACACACACACACACGCACACACACACACACACACACACACACACACACACACACACACACACACACACACACACACACACACACACACACACACACAAACACACACACACAGTGTCCTCTGCTGGAGAAACACGGAAACGGTCTCCTTGTAGATTTGGAAACAGATGACAGTGTCAGCAAACAAAGACACTCAAAGTGTCTTCTCAGATTTCTCTGAGAAGATACTTGCTCCTGATATAAGAGTGCAGCACCAGCTGTCTGGTGTTGACTCCACTGACATTTTGGGGAGAAAATAATACCTGATCCAGTCATGCAGCTTGCTGTTGTCAGTTGCATGTGAGTTGATTCACCAGGCAATGCTGGAAATGCTAAACCAGTCTCAGGCCTGTTACCTCGGCAACAAGCCATGCATGGCAGAAGAACGATGTTGTGAGAGAGAGAAAAAAAGATGAGGAGCCCATCGAGGAGCTCTGACACTCTTAAAGTGATAGGTCACCCCTTAAAAAATAATTTTGCTGAAAACACACAGACAAACAAACTCTGCAGATCTAACATTAACCCTTATGGCCAGCCTCCAATTGTATTCTTGATAATAAAAGCTCAATTGACTGTATTCCCTTCTAAGGGGACCCACATTTAACATGTCAGTCAATATTCATATTTTGAATATAATGTTTTTTCTTTATCTGCTTCTTAAAATGTTAACCAGGTGATCTAATTTATATAAAGGGAAAACACAAAGAAGCACAGGTAGAGCTAATTACACTAACAATGGCTATGTTACATTTAACCAGTCAAGAGACAGGGTTCTGCCAGTAGGGGTCTCAAAATCTGAACATTAACAAAAGACGATTGCTGTATCTCATTTGCATAATTCTGTGCTACGAGTACCCTGATGGTGCACTCATAACGGTAAAAATGTTGAGTGTTGAACACTGGGCACTTCTGCCCATGGGCGGTTCCAGCGGGGAGGGCTAACAGGGGCAAGTGCCTCTCTAACACTGACCCTGCCATCTTGGCTACGCGAAAAAAGTTGTGCTACCAGCTGCGATTGCGGTTTCTCTGGAGAACACAACACTTTACAAATTAAAGTTACATGTGTGTTTTCTTTATTTCATACACGGACCACTATAGTTTAAAAGTTAAAGCACTTATCATTTCAGTGGTTTGATTGAGCGGCCTGGGATGATTTGCTACAACGAACGATGCAAATCATTACAGACGGCTAGCTAGCTAGCTAACAGCAGCAATTGTCATTTCTGTGGAGGACACAGCAGTGTCCACAGTGCACTACATGCAGTGTACCAATGAGAGTATCAAGAACAACAAGAGTGGGTTTGTGTCATGAAGTGGTGTGTGATCATTTAAACATGTTTACTTGTTAGATATTGTGATAAAGTTCAAGTTAGGTATTACATTGGTATATTCATGAAAATATAATTTGAGAACTGACAAAATGTCTTACAAACTGTAAAAGCACAATGACAAAAAACCTAAAAGGTCTAAAGTGCCAGGTTGCATCAAAATGGGATTGCAATGAATTATTTAGGCAGGTTGAAATACAGTGCGTACAGCAGAGTAAAGTGGGTGAAACCAAAAACATGCTTATACAATGTGTTTCTTTCCCCAGAACAGATCCAGCTAAATAATTCAAAAGGAACAAACGATTGCTTGGACTTCATTATTCTTGATCAATTGTATTACTTCCTCTCGTAGATTGACAAAACATGTGTTTTGGCCCAAAGCAAAGCCTTCATATACGACAGCACTGAGCACTCTCTTTAAACTCTTACTGGTACAGTCACCATCAAAACAACTCGTGAACCTGAACAACTGTAAGAAGATCAATGAAAGAGAAGAAGAAGGATTATAAAAAGGGAAATATAAATAAATATTTCTTATGAAAATATACTTTTTGACTTTACATTTATTTTGAAATTCAACCCCAACAAATGGCTATCCTATTTTGTCGCTATTTCCGATATAACATCTGACAGTTCAACCAACATTTCATATTAAAGATATGTCTTTCATACCTCTGTGAAGATAGTCCAAACATGTTTAAGAATGTGAGGTTTAGAATTACATTTATAAAAAAGAAAGGACTGAGTCTTTAGCATCAACCTTCAAATTAACTCTCAAACAAAGCTGGGTAAATCTGACATTTTCTTTCATGTCCAGAATCTTAGAATAAGCTTTAGTTGCATTCACATGATACACAATTTGCTCACCGCCAGAGTTTTGCAGTAGAAACAGCTAGATGAGTTTTGTTTCTATGGTTACCTCCCTTGCTAGCTTGAGATGCTACATACGGATGTCATCTTATTGGCTTTTGTCGAAAGGTCAGCGGTAGACAAGGTCAAAGTTAAAATAATTTGAACTTTGAGCGCAGCGCTCTGTGACAATTTGAGAAATGTGCGACGCCGAGGGTAGCACTTCCGCCTAATTGGTCGGCACAGCTCTCTCCATAGAAACACAACAGCAATGTTAGCGTATACGGCTCCTTGGCCGAAGACACATTGCATCTAAATAGGGACCTTCTGGTTAAAAAAGAGATACAAAAATGAATAAGAAATTCAACTGACAGCCAAAACATGGCACAAACCGAAACTTCAAACCTGTCAGCAGGAAGTGGAAGACCTGAGTTTGATTGACAGGTGCAGACAGCTCAGGAACACCACCTGGCCCAGAGCGGCACACATTGAGACAAATAAAAGTTCACTTAGAGTTCATGGTATCAGCTGCCAGATGATCTCACTGTTACAAAACACATATTTTGTTCTACCTTTCTTCCACTCTTATATAACTCAATAGATTATTCACAGGCGCATTTAGCTTATAATAATTAAAAGGTCACTTTTCTGACCGTTGCCAATGCTATTTGTGTAGTCGGAGTATTCTGCACACACGATGTTGGTAATTTACCCTCAGGTTACCAAGGAAACTAAAGCGAGTGCTGTTCGGCAGTGCTCCATGTTTGGCTGGTTCGTCTGCCATCTTCAGCTCCTGAGTTTCTACAATAATTCCCTTTTTATCCACGGCTATATTTAACCACCGATCCAGTGTACAAACAGCAGAGAGATGAACCGTGGGCTCACACCTGCTTCCTGCTGCTCGCTGTCACATGATCACTGTCACGATGCAGAAGAGGGAGAGCAGAGGAAGCATGACAGAGATTTTAAATTAGGGAGCTGTAGAAGGGCAGTTTTGTATTGTGTTATTAAAATAGTACAAGGCTGATAAAGCAGTATTTAATGGGAATACCTAAAGAGTGTGTGTGCTTTTCTTTAATGAATGGTATTTAAAGTGAATGCACCAGATTGATGCATTTAACTTCAATTTAAAGAAAGATATCTTCCTGGGGGTGCAGGCCCCCGGACCCCCCTAGGATGTGAGGTCCACCAACAAATAAAACAGGTTCACATGGATAGGATATAGATACATCTGCACACTCATCATATACACTACACATTTATCTTGGACTTTTTAACACCATAGTCCCGAATATATTTGTAGAAAAGCAGGAAATGGAATTCAATCTAGAAAATGTTTCATTGCTGAGGACCCCCTGTTTTCTGTCCCCCCACCACTTCTCAAACCAAAGTTACACCCTTGCATACAGCAGACACGGAGCAACGTTAGCATTCTTGCGTCTTAAACTTAAAACATTCTGGGTATATAATACAATTGAATTTGACTACTTTCTAGTTACGGGTTTCAATTCTAGTGCCTTTATGATGGCAATCATGCTTTGACTTGCAATAAATGCATATAAATGAGAAGTTATTGAACAAAAAAACCAAAACACATATAACTTGACTTTGAAGCCTTTTTCTACAATACTGACTACGATCCAGAATTAGAATCAGAATGCTTATTCCAGACGAAATGGGTTTTGTGACAGTTGCTCCATTTTAGAAGGAAATTTAAATAATCAGAATTTAAATAATACATTTACATAAACATACTGCAAGAAGTTAAAGTAAGAACATGCAATGAAAATAAACATCAAAATAAAGATATGTATGCGAACATAAAAAGTTAAAGAAAATTCTTCAACATTTACTGTTATTCAGCACGTAAACACTTCCGAGGGGAATGAAGATGAAGGATAAATGACAGTGGTAGTAGTAGGAATATTAATAGTAGTAGTAGAGGTTTCAAGTATCTTTCCATTTGCTGCTGTACAGTCCAAACAGCCACTAGATGGCACAGAAGGTTTAACACACTGGTTTTGTTGTGTGCTTCTAAATAAGCACAGTAAATTCAGCGCTTACTGTGGATGTGTTTTTGTTTTTATCATCCATCTCTGATTTCAATAATCCTTATTTCAATGATGGTCATGCCATCAATACAAAGCATGTATGTTGAACATTGCTCTCCAAGGAGCAGTGATTAAACTCCTGGCAGTGACATATTATCCTCTTCGACCTGTGACCTCCTTTTATTGACGTTTTCTCACTCTTTACCTGGTTTTCTCATTTGTTTCTGCCTGTTATATTATTGTTTTTCCATCCCTCTAATGCACTGTAAAGAATGATTAATATCTTATAAATTAAAACGTTATATGTGTAACCCTTGTCATCAAATAATGTTGTAATAAATACAAGAAAACCAGAAAAAAAAAATGAAAGAATTAAAAAAAATATGTCAAGTGTTCCCACTTTTATTGTAAAATGCTGTATTTATGAAAATAATTGTTCTAATATGTTCTACTTTTCTATGTATCAGTTAGTGATATTTTCCATAATGTACAACTCCCATCCAATAGGGCTTAATTGAAATGTAAACAGATCTTAATTACAGCTATAATTTGGCTGATTTAATATTTCTCAAATACAAAACATATTTGTATTTGCATATACAATTGGTCAGTCAGCAACAATGAGAACAGTTTATATTCCAATTTGGATATTTACGCCTGTGCTGTGAAAACGTCTGCATCTGTATGTGCTTTTCAGAAAACCACTTGATGTAATAATATAATACTTGATTTATACTCAATAGTAACCACAAACATAAAAATCCAACTAATAAAGCTAAAAATGCTGACAAAAGTGTCTTCAACTGCATTTCAGACCAATGTATCTATAATGACCAACTAGCAGTTGATTTGCGGATTTATTTACAATAAGCAGTTTTTACTCACAAATGTTTGACTTGATCTTACTCCTCTATGTTATGGAAATGTCGATAAGAAGCAGTAACATTGCATCTGAGAAGATAAACAAGCTGTAAACACCCATGTACATATTATCCCTTTGCAAGGTTGTTGCTGCTAATGTGTTAGCAGATATTTGCCCAATAAACATTAGGCTGAAAGAGCAACACAAGAGTCATTTGGAGCCACATTTCTGTATACCTGATACATCTATTAGATGAAGTCCAATATTCAATCTCCATTTAGCTTGGTTTTGCATGAGGGAAATCTCCTCCAGCTCCTGAGGGAAATATCTGTCTCTTTAATCGTCAAACACTCTCTTCTGTTTACCAGCTATCTTCTAACTTTGTACGTCTTCAGTTTGGCCCTGAGCATCCAGTGTGTACAGTGGGTTTATTTTTGGCTTTTTTGGTAAGAGCAGAAAGAGTGAACCAAAGCAGTAAATATGCATGCCAAAACAAAGAGAGATACTTAAACAACAAAGACGGATGATAATTCTCCTCTCCTTCAAGTCATCTTTTGTTAGCGCAAATACATCAATGAGCTGCTTAAATGTAGTCCAATTGTTGAGTCCAGTATGTCCTACCCCTTTAATGGGATCTTTGATTAACATAACCATTTGTCACAAGGCAGATATTAAAGCTAGGTTTCTTCATTATGCAGATTTTACCGGCAGGAAGCCAACAGTCGTCACCAGCCTCACATGTGATGAGCAGTGACACAAAACTGGCAAGATAACTAAACCCACCAGTTGCTATTTTCCATGAACACATGGCAGAGAAGGGGGAAGGAGAGACTTCTCATCTTGCCGTCCACTTTTATATTTTGCTAACATTTCTGTCTCGAATTTGCATTTTGAGACTTTGATCGATGGAGAAAACATTGTTGCTTAGCACTTATGCTGAGAACGAGGCCAAAAAAAAACGTAATTCTAAGTGGCCATGTTAGCTGTGTGTACATATAGGCCTACTGTCAAGTACAATTTGACATATGTAGCCCCTTTGACCTCTGAAAGCTTTGCTGCCTTCCATGTGAACCCTAATACCACCTGAGTAAGGAAATCAACTTTCAAAAGAGAGGCATTTAACTCCGTTTACATCTGCACCTGTTCTTCCCTGCGAACACTTATCAGATTAGCCCTCTATCCTGCATGCTTTTAGCTAAATGCAGCAAGCAGCTTATCTGACGGTTGTTCTTGCAGAGCCAATAGTTTAATGTAATCACTATGATGACACGGAGATTCCAGCTGTCTCACTAACATTGCTGGCACATTTTCAGATGACTACTTTCTGCTGAGACACTCCTGAATGCAGCAGGCTGGAGATTCATATGGTGGATATTTCTCTCAAGCAAAATAATTTCTGGAGTTCCTAATGATCATTTGATATGACACTCTCTCAGGTGTCAACTCTAAAGCTAAACTAATAATCAAATGTATGTGAAATCACACTGTAATGTAGCCTAATGTGAAAAGGGATCTTTAAAGTAATGAAACTATAAAGATGTATGACCCAACGCTGCAGTTTCCCTCATAGTTCTATATATATGCTAGTCTTCTGTAACCATCAGACTTAATTGTCATTTTTATATACTTTTAATTCATTATTTTAACGTTTATTCGCTGAACAAACTCAAGATGTTAGCAAAGATTTAGCTGATGAAAACAAGCTAAATGTATGCTTGCTGCCGAACAACAAACAGTAGACGGAGTAAGTTAGCGCTGATAAACAAAGCAAACATTTACTGTAGCATTTGTGAAGAACCAAACAGAGATAAAAGGGAGAATACATATTAAACGTTCAAGAGCCACTTTAAGAGACCCAAGAATGCTATCGTTGCTCAGTGTCTGCTGTATGTGTAGTTAGCAACTGTTTGCTAACATGTTAGCTAACTTAAACAGACAAGAGAATAACTTGTACATACACACACCTGGTATGCATCTCCTGCTTGTGTTGTGACATATAGAAACCTGGAAGCTCATTTTTGCCAATGTGACAAATAAAGATCTTGTCATTCATTACTATGATGATGCAATATTTAAAAATAATGACTCGATATCTAAAAATAATGACTTTTGAGGTACTTAGTCATTATTTTTTAAGTAAGTCGTTATTTCGGGATATTCATTTGTTTTATTGAGATACAACATCATTATAATGACTAACAGGATATTTTTAACATTGTGGAAATGGGCTCCCATATTTCTGCAGTACATTTGTTTCCAAATGAACAACGTAAAACAAGGATTTGTTTAAACTCTTTGATTATGTTTCTTTAAAACAATGCATTGGATAAGGACTAATTAAACATTAGTTCATCAAATACTATCATCAGCAAATACTGTAACTGTAACAACTTGAGAGGATGACAACCAGTTCAAGTCGAGACAACGTAAAGTTAGTATCCTCGTTTTTTCTCTGCCTTTATATAAACTCAACGTGGCATTGTTAAGAGTACACAAATATGTCATTTCACAAGGCTATTTGCATTCGAAGTTTCTGCGCTGTTTGTGTTTGATTTGAGTTCAAACTAATTGACCGACACATGTTTGAAAAGTATAATACAAATTAGATGCATCTCATTATAAACCTTAAGAAAAACCTCAGATACTCAGTGACTGCCCCCCGCCTCCCCAACTGTTATTACATTACATTAAATTGCATTTAGCTGACGCTTTTATCCAATGCGACTTACTATAAGTGCGTTCGATCAAGAAGATACAAATTTGAAGAAAACAGAATCATATAAGTACATCAGGTTTCATAGAGCTAAAACATTTCAAGTGCTACTCAACTGGCTTTAGATAAGCCAGTCCTTTATTAGTATATAAGTGTTTTGTTAGTAATTTTATTGCTCGAAGTGGAGTCTAAAGAGATGAGTTTTCAGTCTGCGCCGGAAGATGTGTAGGCTTTCTGCTGTCCTGATTTCAATGGGGAGCTCATTCCACCATTTTGGAGCCAGGATAGCAAACCCACGTGTTTTTGCTGATGGGAACTTGGGTCCCCCTAGCAGTGCGGGTGCAGCGAGCTGTTTGGCTGATGCAGAGCGGAGTGCACGTGCTGGGGTATACAGTTTAACCATGTCTTGGATGTAAGAAGGGCCAGATCCATTCGCAGCATGGTACGCAAGTACCAGTGTCTTGAAGTGGATTCTAGCAGTTACTGGAAGCCAGTGAAGGGAGCGGAGGAGCGGCGTGGTGTGCGGACATTTAGGAAGGTTGAAGACCAGACGAGCAGTTGCATTCTGGATGAGCTGCAGAGGTCGGATGGCACATGCAGGTAGACCAGTCAGGAGGGAGTTGCAGTAGTCTAGGCGTGAGATGACGAGAGCCTGGACCAGAACCTGCGCTGTTTTCTGGGTCAGCTGGGGACATATCCTCCTGATGTTGTAAAGCGTGTATCTGCAGCAGCGGGTTGTAGCAGAGATGTTTGCAGTGAAGGACAGTTTGTTATCTAGGGTCACACCCAGATTCCTTGCAGTCTGAGTCGGGGAAACAACAGAGGTGCCGATGTTGATTGTTAGGTCAAGAGTGGGACAATCTTTTCCCGGAAGGGAAAAGCAGTTCAGTCTTGTCAAGGTTGAGCTTGAGGTGGTGAGCAGACATCCACTGAGAGATGTCAGCTAGACAAGCAGAGATGCGTGCGACGACCTGGGTCTCTGAGCTGGGAAAGGACAGAATGAATTGAGTGTCGTCAGCGTAGCAGTGGTGTGAAAAACCGGTCCGAGCTAATGACCGATCTGAGCGAGTTTGTGTACAGAGAGAAGAGGAGGGGACCAAGGACAGAGCCCTGAGGGACCCCTGTAGTTAATTGACAAGGGTCGGACTCGGACCCTCTCCAAGTTACCCTGTAGGTGCGGTCTTTGAGGTATGAGGTCAGATTTAGCCTGAAGGATTTTTATCTATGAAGACAGATGAGTGATGAGAATAATAATATGGGGGGCAGACCTACATTGTTACTCTGCTAATCTCTTGAAAGTGGCTCATGAAATGAAACCATACCTAATTTTACTCGAGACTCATAAAGCCGCCACTCAGAGAGGTTAACACAACAAAAGACTATCCATTGACCTTTTGCATAAAATCTGAGAATTCAGTATGCAAGCCCATTTCAGCAATTGTGTTGAAAAAAAGAGTGATGAGAAACAGTCTTGAAATTAAGACTAAGTACGTCTCAGATAATGGCTTTTCTCCATGTATAAATTAGTATTGCAAAAAAAATCTAAATTTGTTGTAAAAAATTATAGTTTCTCCTTGTTTTTTTACATAATTGTTGTGATATTAATTCATCTTTACAACAAAGTTGGTCAATATATTGATCCCTTTTTTTCATTACAAGGCAAAGTTAACCATAGTGTGTTGCTCCCTCTGGTGGTTCATCTTGTTCAAATGTCACAAGTATAGTGCTCTCTGCACAGTTTCATTTCATGGACATGTTGTAATGACCAACAAACAGAAAAGATGACGCATCACCTGCCATGTTTTGAAGAGCAATCAGACAACAGCCATTCCACATCTTTGTTAGCTGTAAAACCTAATGTAGACATGTGTTTGCCAAAACTTGTGCAATCAGTTGAATTGACCACATGTGGACTCCAATTAAGCTAAAAAACAAAGATGACCAAGTGAAAGGGACTGGGCTCCATTTCAAGTGTCAGATTTCAGTGATACAGAATCTTGGTCTGAATACTTCAATCAAATGGTGATATTTATGAAATATTATAGTACATATATATCACTATATATATATATATCATATATTATATATATATAACACTCTTATGTCCCTTACATTCATGGATTTCAGGATATTTAAAATGCTCTCTTGCCACCGTGTAATCAAAATACAACAATATCAAATTCACTCCCTTAAGAGGATATATTTGTATGTGAAACACATCAGATCACCCTAATACCCAATTCATTTTGTGTCTTAAAATCCATATGGAGGCTTTGATTTTCCAGCAGTAAACAGAAAAGGAACATTCTCAACATTCTTGCCAATGTGAATACTGTATATATTAAGTAGATAAGGTAAGTGGGTCACCTCTATCCCCTGCTTTATTATTGTTGTATGTCAGCTTTTCAGTGGTCCTAATCACGAGCGGTTCGATGCAAAATAGGAATGAAGTGTTCTTTTTTTAGTTCCACAGACTGCTTTGAAAATCAACAGTTGTTGTGGCCAGTGAGCCACACAACAACAGACACTGAATCAAATGTCTCATCATGTTAATAACATACCTGACTACCAAGCAAGCACTCTCTCTACCGCACGGTATACAACTCTTGGCTGATCAAATGCATAGATTTTTCAAATAGAAAAGTCTCAGTTGATCCACTAGAGGGAGCATTATGCCATGAAATACTTCCAAAGTGCTCCAAAACTCCAATGAATGCCCCATTTCACCCAGCCATCTGCACCGTGAAGAAGCTATTTTGATGCTCTTGAACTATTTAAACAGCTGAAATGAGAATGATTAATTGAGAGCTTGATCTCGGGATGTGGTTAAACTTTCCGCCCAGACCTGTAGCTTTCAAAATGGCAAGCTTGATTGAGTATGGAGCATCTTTAACTGTCTATTCAACAGCATGTTTGTCAGAAAAAAGAAAAGAAAACCCACAACATGGCGTTGACAGCTCCATCAATCATGCTCACATTTAGAGCGCCAGAATAAACACTGCACATCAATCTGTTGTTGACAGGGTCCTCATTAGTACATGGATGTTCTGTGTTTCTTCTGTGAGATGTGTTTTGTACACTGTTGTGAGAGACAGTGGGAGGCCAACAGGGAGGTAGTAACGGCAAAATCAATTTCACACATGGCGGCGTTTAGGAGAGGTGAGTGGCGGCGGGCATCTTGATCTGTCCATCAGCCCGAGTGTTTGTCGCCGCCGAGGCTGCTTCATAACTCCTGTTAGACTAACCATTCGACGAGGGCCAACGACCAGGACTACATGGATGATGTGGCCATTAGAGCGAGAAAGCAGGCAACCCGCAGCAATCCTCAAACGCACTGCGGCCATATGACATCTCTGTCTGCAGTGGGGCTGAGCTCATCCACCGGCTGTTTAACCTTCAACAACCACTCTCACATGAATAATAAATTAGGCCAGGAGGAAATACATGCTATTAGTTGAGTGAGAATTGGGATTCCTTGAGTTATCTTGTTAATCATTTTAGATTGATGAGGGAATACAGATTAAATCTGATTAATTATTTACCAAAACTGTACTTTTGTGATAATTAGAGGCCTTGTTGCACCTATACCCAGCAGTCAAGCAATGAAAATGTCACTTTGTCCAGAGAAAGGACTCAATGACCGAACATCCCCTGCTTCACCTCTACCAGTCAGGACAGAAGAGACATCAGAGAGGACAATTTTCTGACGTCATGTTGGTGATATTTAGATGATAACGTCCTTCAGATATTCAGAGATTCAATTATCAGCAGTCTCTTTTCTCATTACCCCTGAGGGTCGATACTGCACAATGTCCTGATCACACAGGGGGCTATTTTAAGTGACTTTTTCAGTTGGTTTGAGGTATTCTGGGCTATTTCTAAAAAGGAGGACAAATAGAAATATGACATATTTGCATCCACAGGGTCATCATGATTTAAAAAAAAGGGTTTGATATGCTTTTTGCTTAGCATCAGATGAGAAAATGGATACCACTCTCATATATCTATGCTAAATATGAGGTTACAGCCAGCAAAGGGGTTATTTCTATGTTCCAATTGTTATAGATTTTTAAGGGCTATGTTCACAGATCAATTGCAGAAGAATTGAGGGTGATGGATGTTCAAAATGCAGTTTGAATGGTCACACATCCATCCAGCCACTGTGTCGAAAATAATGTCTAGATTCAAACTCGCCCCGCAAATTTGAGCGCGTAGGTTTAAGGAGTATGACATGAGGTCTGCTTAATGTGTCATATTAAGAGGATATTGAGCTGGGTAACATAAAACCCTCTGAAACCTAGATAAGCTCCCCCCAGCAGGTGAAAACAGCTAGACTGCTAACTTCCTGGAGTTTAATAAATAAAGTTAAGTGAGTTTTAAAGCTGCTGTTAGGTGGTTTTGGTTGCCTTTGGACAGTCAGGTTATCAATTTCCCTTGTTTCCAGCTAAGTTAAGCTAACGACTACTGGCTGAAGCAGTGGCACCACCCTCACCTTTTCAAATGAGGGTGGGCCATTGCATGTCTCAGCATCGACAAAAGCTGGACCACAAAGATTTAGCAAGTGACTCAGTAATGATTTTCATGACTCAAATCATACTTTTTTTTAACCTAACCATTTTGGGATTGTGCTTAACTACAAGCGTGACATAAGGCTGATATCTACCACTTTTTTTTTTAAATGGATCAAACATTATTTTTGGTTCTGAAACATTCAGACTATGCGCGGTTTGGAAGAAACAAAAGAAGGGACATTTCTTTCCTTTTATGGCGGTTGGGTTGAGGAAACATTACGCAGACATATAGGTTTGGTTCTCCAAAAGTCAGACGATAAACATATAAGAATAAACACAGGGGACACACACATTTAGTGTTAACTGCTTTTTAAAATGTTCTCTACCCTGAATAAATATGAGGTGAATAATGGATGAAAATATTTGCCACAGTTAAGGGCTTTAGGCTGTTCAAGAATTAACATTGATGAGGCACTGGCCTCCCTTGACATACAGCCCTAACTGTGTCCTTACAGGTAGTCTACAGATATGATAGCGGTGTAAATGATCTCAAGCAGTCTCGAAGAATCTCAAGAACGCAACAAATCCGGAAATTGATGTCTTAAACACAATCTAAACTGAAAGAGCTAGAGGCAGTTGTGCACTCAGACTTTTATTAGGGTTTTTGTAATGTAATTTAGCTACAGTATATCCCATTAACCGATAATTGCGGTGGCGTCGGTCTGCAATGCAGCTTTATAATAACAACACTACATGAGCTCAGCTCCGGTCACACATTAAAGAACGTTCCCAAGATTAACCGCATGAAATGCAGTGAAATTGTGTTATATGTGTTTAACACCTACTTAAGTTGATTCAGTTTGACACAATTGAAGAAGGTGGTGACAGAAGTCAGCTCCTGAGCAGTTGTTTAACAGTCACATTCCTTTATTGTACATGCCAAAATGTCCCTGAACAAACACCCAACTCTTTTATAGCATCAGTGATCTGCAGACAAATAGCTTTGCTCTTCTCCCTTGGCTTGCTCATGCTAGGACTGTATTTTTAATCTTTGTCTACTATTTGTCAACCGATTGTGGCAGTAAAGAAGCTTAAATCCTACTGTTACATAAAATAATAACTTGCCTTTACTACTTTCTACTCAGACTGATCCTCAAATTTCATCTTTTCGCTATTTCAATATTTCCAGATTAGTTAATCCATCTCGTATAAGATGCTTTGCGAGTAGGTAATGTACAAGAGAGGCTTTCAAAGCTCCCATCAGCCCAGTTTGATTCTGTTCAAAACTATCTTTTGTTTTTCATCCAGACGGTCTTAAACCTGTATTCGCTCTTAATTAAAAATCCAAGAAAAACCACTGCCAGATTCCCCTTACTCTGTCAAATCATTCAACCTTGCATCATCTAGCCTCCTGGCACCATTGCAAAAAGTCTTAATATTCAACTGGAAGTACACTGTAATCATTCAATATAAATCTGTTTATCCTACTAAATTCATATATTCATATAGCGCCGACGCAGTTCATTTCAGTCAGCGTCACAGCGTCCTATCATCTGGCCAGATGCACAGTACAAAAATAGGAAAATGAAAAAATTGGATTCTTTATCCGGACTGCAGGCCAGAAAAGATCACGAGGCAGTCAGAGCCGACCCGGACCTTTTCAGTCAGACGTACATGACATAAAGAAGAAGGTCGCATATTCCATTTAGCAGGTGTTGTTTCTTATTTTGACTCAAATATTTCTAATTTGGTTGATTGGTTCCCATGCTTGCTGTTTGAGGACCTTAGGAAGAAAAGAAAAAAGTGTTCTCCAGGAAATGGAAGTGCTCGCCAAGCACAATTTGTTTATCTGTTTGGAAGGAACAATAGTTTCCTCGTATTGTTTGCAACTCCCATAATCCGTATTTGCTTCCCATCTGTTGAAAGAAAAGTCTTCACTGTGGTTGCCAGAACAAAGTCTAGCCACCTTTCGCCACCGCTGTGTCCTTTGATAAGTAAACCACCCAGTAAACCATGTTAAAAGCCCCGAAGGACACTGGGAACAAGATCCGTGCATACTTGTCAATTTTGCTGGTTCCTCCCATACCAGCAGTGGTGGGCTGGGAGCACGGCGTCTGCTTTATCTCCGGTTTGTTCCCCATCATCTGGAAGTGCTCCAGTTTGGGCCCCAGCAGCTGCTGCAGAGACGATGAGTTGGCTTTCTGTTTGCACGGCGTTCCCGCCATCACGTCTGGTGTTGAGGCTGCAGCCTGTGGCGTGCTCTTTACCAGCTGGGCGGAGGAGGAGGCCACACTGAGCAGGCTCTCAGATTTGGGACTGGTGCGAGAGAACGCGGAGGAGCTGCCGT
Organism: Notothenia coriiceps; assembly: GCF_000735185.1. Classification (NCBI taxonomy): domain Eukaryota; kingdom Metazoa; phylum Chordata; class Actinopteri; order Perciformes; family Nototheniidae; genus Notothenia; species Notothenia coriiceps. Next base: position 17,974,811 of record NW_011369945.1, read on the forward strand.
TAGCCCCGCTGGCTAAATGTCGTAGCGGCCTAGCTCTCCCCACTCCAGAAACGTTGATGGTGGACTGGGCTCTCTGGTGACTGCTGGCCTCTTGGTAGGACATATAGTTCATCCGCTTTCTTAGGTTACCGTTGCTATCAGGATTCTGATTGTTTTAAAAGAAAGAAAAAACAATAATTATATAAGCTGCAAATGTTAACCTGTGCGGCTAACTAGCTTACTACATGCTTACCCAGCGTACCTCCCAAGGCCAAGGGCAAGCATGTAAGCTGACTAAACCTTCTGGGTTTACAGTTTAAATCTAAAGTGTAAGCTAATGTTCTGTTACAGCTGTCTTTTGCTGTTTGTTTGGCATCAATTACCCATTGTTTCAAAGATTTTTATGAATTTTTAGTAGTAAACACGCCACCGTTACTGTTAACTATATGCTGTCCTGAAAAAAAAGGCAGACATAACAGTAGCCAAAGGCCTAGGAGGACAGTCAGTTGAATTACAGAAATGCTATGAGTAAGTGTGAGGTCATTTACTGTGTCCTTCATGGTATGTCCACCAAAGAGCGTTGGTATTTATACTTTTCAGCTGTCAATTGTCCCACTCAGTTTATATCTAGTTCAAAACTCTTTGAACTCTTCACATTTTTTCTTCATAAATTGTGTCAATGAAGGAGGTTGTATTTCCAATTTGATTTGTTTGTTGGATTGTTTTTTGGTGAGCAGAGTTAAAGAAGAACTACAGGCCTGATGTTTATTAAACTTAGCGGAAGGGTTTAGTATTGGCCAAGGAAGTGATCATTACATTTTGAAAAGGATCACAGGGAATATACAAACATTATTTTTAACGTATAAAACGGATGGAAATATCAGCTCAATCAGATTTGGAAAATGTACGCTGTTGTTATCAGTCTCTAAAATCCAGTATTAGAAAATTAGTAATTTTCTTGCTTTATAATCCATGTGTTTCATAATGAGCCCTAACCTGACTGCTTCTATATCTTCAAAGATATTTTGACGTGATCAAATTGAGTCATGAAATAAGAAGTTGTTATTTTTAATCGTGGATGTACATTTGAGAGAAAAAACTGAGGATTTGGAGTGTGAATAATCACATTCCGCCTGCCCCGTTTGAAGGCGCTCTGTGGGCAAGGTAAAGCTCACTAGCTTTTTTTTCCCTCTCTGTAAAAGCGCGCCAACGTTAACTTCGTCATATTGATCTGATTTCAGTCTTCCTGAAACATATGGCCTTCATCTGGAAGCAGACGATAGAGTTTGTGCATTACAGATGTCACTTACCGAGGATTTCACTCATTTCACACAAGCGTAAGACAGAAAGTAGGTGGCACTTCCTCGGGGCGGTAATGCAGTGTAGCGTCAAAGGAGCTTATCCTTTGAGAGTTGATGTTTTCTAGCAGGGAGAGTGATGCTGATTCTAAGGCATTTGGAGGAGTAATCCACCCCCCCTGAAACTGCAAGCATCCAGTGTATTTGTGCCCCGTGTATGTGTATGTGTGTGTGTGTGTGGGTTTGATTTCTATGACTGTACGTCAAAGATCTGGAACCATGGACACACTCTGCCCCTAACGTCAAGCCCTTTAGTGAGCGCCGACAGGACCTGCTCTTGAGGAAAAGAGTATTAATTTTTTCCCCCAGTGCCAGAGCCGTTCTGAAACCTATACAGATGTACCCGGGCTGCGTTGCCTTGGCAACCTACTAATCCACTGAAGTGCCGTTGTCACTGTACTGCATTCAGGCATGATTACGCCACACTGGGATTTGGACTGGAGGGCGCAACTTAAAGTAGTTAATGTAAAACTGATATGTGCATTGATGCGTTGTGTCAGCTTCGATGATCAGTTAACAGTTTATATTGAATCTTAGTTTTTTTAAAGCCTAATAAATGTGCACTTCATCCTCCTTTTTACCTCTCATCTGTAAATGGTGTTTGTACAGCACCAAAAATACATTGCTGCATTTGCATGAACATTGATTTGTAACACATTCATTATATCCAACTAGGGGCTCTAAAATAGCTTCATGGCATATTCATGAATTCTGTTTCCATCCATATGTCAGCTGCCATGGTGTCAATGTAATTTGTATCAACTGGTGTTACAGAAATAGGATATTATGTCAATGGATTCATGTCGATTTCTTTTTTTAAATAAAAGCCCCACAGCAAACACTATCTTTGAGAAAACGTCGACCAGGGAAGCTGTTTTTTTTTTTTGCACAAAATGTTACCCTGGATAAAATCTAAAGGTGACAGGGTGATATGAGATACAATAATCTTTAAGTGTTTCATTTAATCTCCACCTAATTTACCACTTTTAAAAATAAGTTTCAACAAGTCAAAGCTGTGGTTGAGAAAGCCATTATCTGTTTCATCAGGTGAGAGGAATTCATGTTTTTACCAGGAACAGTGAGTCCCAGAGAAAGTGTTATCATTTAACACATCAAAAAAGTGTGGGTAAAAAAAGTTGAAATGTCTTAATTGCTCATGTCAACAGTAATAGTACATGTGTTGGATTTGAGTGTAGTTTGTTCAAATTTGCGGAGCCACTAATCTTTTATAAGAACTCAATTCAACTCAAAAAACAAGCGGATTCTAATAATATATGGAAGTTGAACTTCTGCAGTTTTCTCTATTTTTCTTCCTGAGCAGGAGCACAGCTGACGATCCTCAGGCCGGCCCACTCCTTGCCGTTCAAAATTCTAGGCTAAAGGCCAGATACAGTAAGCACATAATAAGGGACATGCTGTGTAAGTGATCCTTGAAGTTAAGTGCTTGCAGACCATTCGCCACGGCTACTTTGAGGGAAACAAAAATCACCTGCAGCACTTCCTCTGTGTCCTTGACCTTCACAGGCGTGGTTTGGGGGCCTGGAGGACATTTGGCCGGCTTCTTTTTGGCCCGCTCGAGCTGGGCGTTGGTGAAGTAGTTGACGGCGGCAAACTCAATGAGCGCGGAGAAGACAAAGGCGAAGCAGACTGCGATAAACCAGTCCATGGCGGTGGCGTATGAGACCTTGGGAAGGGAGTGGCGAGCGCTGATGCTGAGTGTTGTCATGGTCAGGACAGTGGTGATGCCTTTAATGGTAGGAAAAACAGAACAGTATCAAACATGCATATAAGCTGACACAAGATGTTAAGTGATTTAAAATTATTTACAAGAGGACGAAATATCTGCCCTATGAAACTGCTGTTTGCATCTTAGATATGTATGCATCACACACAGCCCACAATTAGATTAGTTCATGTCAATGCTAAAGAAATGGTGATAAAAACCATTTGCACGGTGTTCAATAACCCATGCACATGATGTTGGTCTTCATCAGCATATTTCATTAACTGAATGTGGGGGATAATGAACCAAATATTTTCGGTTCTCTGAGATGGAAGACATGAACAAAACAAAAATGTGTATACCTTTATATAAAACCTGGATCAATGTTTTTGTTTTGTTTACTACAGAGCAGAGCAACAAGCTGTAAACACAACATTTACATAGTTTAACCTTATGAAGTTGATATGGCTTCATGACATTCTTGTTTCTACCTTCTCTCTTTTTTCTCCACCTCTAAATAAGCTTTGTAAAACGACAGGTCTAAGATACGGAAGCCTTGAAGGACAAAAAGTGTTTTTGTTGTGAAACTTATTTTGGCCACAAGAGTCTCAAGTCTCTTAACACATGTTGGCAAGTACTGTCATGTCTTTCTTTTGGCTAGAAAGAAAGTACTATTATTGCGTATTTTAAATCTGCCCACAAAAATGGAGCACCAGATTTGTTTTTACTTGCCTCTCAGGGCTTTTGTACAAAGTATTATAATCTCAGTCCTCTGTTGTTTAACTCAGCCAACAGGATTATTTCAGCCTGTAGACAAGCTGTACCTCCACATAATGTTTGGGCAACGTCAGGTCTGATGTATGTCTAAAGATAGGACAGTAGCAAGAGCTTACAGCTGCATAAAGTATATCTGCTACTCAACAGAAGCAACCTCGGACTCTGAAAATAAAAGGAGACACTGGTCTGGCCAGCACGCACAGTCCCATGCGGCCCCTACAATAACACAAGGTTACAGTATGCGCCTGTAGCTCGCCACTTGTCCTTGGTGTTATTAACCACATTTGTAGAAAATCCCCTTAATGTCTTGGACCTAGAACAATCTGTGCCGCAGAGTCGTTGCCCAACATAAATTCATCCCCTGTGCCCGGACATGACCGCCATATAATTACCTGTCAATCATAGGTGAACTGCCGCTTGAGGCCACAGACTGAGGATATTAACCATCTAATATGAAGCTGTCAACATAAGAAAAAACTGAGATGCTTGATAGATATACTGGAACTCTGCATCTGTTGCAGCTTGCATTTCATTTTCCCAACAACCAGACTAAATATAGTCATCTCTTGTCATAAAAAACAATGCCTTACGTTGAATGAGCTCCTTACAAATGTGCTTTTAACTCTGACCCCTCTAGCTCTAATCCTCCATCCACTCCCTGACAAAGTGCTTCCTCAGGCTCATAGCAGGACACTGTGGTTGAGTCACTGAGGCGGGACGTCAAAACAGAAATCCAAACCCCAACCAACCACCCTCCTCTTCCCTCCCCGGTCCTAACTTCACCCAAACCCAAACACGCACATTTAAACTCAGGGGATAACAGCAGAAACCCGCTACCTCAGAAAATCTAAAGATACAACAATAGGCGTGCTGCCGTGAAGCCTCTGTGTGTCGCGCAGGGCAGTTTGGGGCGGGGGGCCAGGGGATGTGCAGCTGGACTGTCAGATACATTGGTCACTGCAGGAGAGCAGGATTTATCCCACAGTGCTTTAATACACAACAGGACACTGAGATACACTTTTACTGAGGGTCACAGTCATTGAGAGCACATACTGCACAATCAACAGAAACACATGGCGTGTCAAATGCACGCTGAGTGGATACAGGTGTGTGTGTGTGTGTGTGTGTGTGTGTGTGTGTGTGTGTGTGTGTGTGTGTGTGTGTGTGTGTGTGTGTGTGACCAGCAGCAGAACCATTAGAGACTGTGGTTTTTTTCGTCACCATTAGTGAGTCAGTTTGCTGTCACAGACTAAATGCCGCTGCCAGCCGACAACAGGCCTGTTATTATGATTCTGATACATTTCCTCAAGTGATGTCATTTGAGTCAGCATTAGTCGATGAGCTTATCAGACGTCTGTGGCTCGTACCGCAACTATATTAATGGCTCGAGGCTAATGTTAATCTGTTTTATTTATTCCGGACTACTCATGTGTCAAATGTCTTTTTTTAGTTTTTAGCATATTTTGTACTAACATCGGGAAAGTTAAAGTTAAGCTAAATAGTTTTAGCTTAACTATAGTCTTGGTCACAAAATAAAAGGTTTTTTAGAAAAAATATTTAGTCACAGTTTCTGTTGAAGAAATAAACACTGCTACTAGCATATTGCACCCAAATCTCCAACTGAACTGGCGACAGTTGAGTTGCATTGCGGGTAACTAGGCATGGAACAAGAAACCATTATTTAGCTATTTGTTATATTGTGAAATATCCTATTAGTTTTTTTTTATCCTTTATATAATGATGCTAATATACATGGTATTAAGCCATTGCAGAATGCTTGATAAATGAATGCTTTATTTATTATAAGTTAATAATCAGGGTTAATTGAGTTATCCCTTTTAATGTTTTCCCTGAATCATAATTCCATTAATTAATTAAAGTTTCACAGTAATAAATATAATTGTAATCATTAAATCCCTTTAAAAGGCGGGCCTTATTTTTAAAGTGTTGCATTTTCACTTAAAATGACTTTCTTTACCACGATAAATTAATAATAATAGATTGTACTTTCACTAACAGAACACTTTCATTTCTTAACATGTCAAAAAGTCGAATCATTCATTCCCTCTGATGTTTTCCTTCTCTTTCAATACTCAAGTGAAAATGACCTCTTGAAATTGATGCTCCCCAACATAATCCATCAGTACTGTTTTTGAAACAGAGGACGAGTGTCAGCGCCATTATCATTGAATGACTTTTCATCAACATAAGTGGAGGAACGTGGTCGACAAACGACCAGACAGAGACGCCCCTTAATAATAAAACAACAAGTTATAGCAGCTCTGTCTGTCGTCCTGTGTCTCTATCGACACACACTCATCAGTCTGTTCTGACAGTCAGAGACCCTAATGTTGTACCAGGGGAGCCATTACACGCAACTGGGTCACAGGCCATAAACTGAGAGTAATTGATGATGTAGAAATGGCGGATTATGCAAGAAGCTGTGGTAAAATGATAAAATGCCAGATTGTAATAATATCACACTAATATTTGTAGAAACCTTGAATCAAAATCACCAATGACTATTTGTAATACTCTCTCAGGGTAACTTTCCCATTTAGAGGGGTATTCAAATGACACCTTGAGTAGTTTTTGTGCCTTCCACAATGAGCCAAAACCATTGCAGACCCAAATCCCTCGTCTTTGCTCGAGGCTTCTTTGCTTAGAAGATGGCCACAAAATGATTTTTCCTATTGCTGTCTGCTGTTTATTCTAGTTCCAAACCGGGCTTAAAACTAATAGCAGTGAATTTGCAAAGAAGAAGAATACAAAACAGCAGCTCTCTACTGTATACATTCCACATAATCACCTCACACTGGAACATCACCTTGTTGTGCAGAGTGGGTACACACAAATGCAGACACAAAGTAAATAAACCGAGAGGATGTGTAAAGTCTACATACCGAAGACTGTGCGTGCCGGGACCGATTCTTTATTTATCCAGAAGGACACTTGGGAGAGGATTACTGTCATTATGCAGGGGATATACGTCTGAATCATGAAGTAGCCCATTTTACGTTTCAAGTGGAAGTAGACCGTCATCACCACATATTCACCTGGAGGACGAACAGAAAGGAATTTGTTTTATTCACAAATAATTTTGAGTCGCAGGCCGACAGATTTCATTAACGCAGCTTTAGACAGATGCCGCATTTTATTTTAAATAATTTTTTTGTGCTCCTCTACATATTAAAAACATGCCACCTAACATGGTCAAATCTTTTTGTTGGATACTTAGGATTTATGTGAACCGAAAGGCACTCTGCAGTGCCTCAACTAAGATGTTGTCGGGGTTTGATTTAAAGAGGCTGCTGTCTGCTCATCACGGTCCAATGGAGGGACAAAGCCGCAAAAATCCTTCCACTATCCACCCTCTGTGTTACATTTGTACAGTATTTGTCCCATCACTCATGCGGAAAATACAATGTATATCTGGAAAATCTACCAGGTTTGACAATACACACTGACAGCCGAATATCTTCTCTTACAGATTATTTCTCGCTACATTTCAGTTGACCAGTCAAAATGGTTAGAGCATGAGGAAATCTCACCTGTAATGGATTTAATGGTTTCACTGGAGACCGTCTGGCCGGTGAGATCATACTGGACGAGGCTGGAGGACTCAGGAGGGACCTCCACTGAATGCTCGGGCCCCTTGGTCCATCTATAGACCATCTCTGTTTTAGGATAGGCATCTGTGGACAGAAGACCCCAAGGTGTGAGTCACTTACTGTATATTATGAACAGTGGAGTATAGGGTAAAAGCATGTGTGTACAGTATGTAACAGGCTTTTATGGTGTAAACTGTCTTTGTCAACATGACTATGATATGATTTTAAATTAGCTGTGTGTATACATTCTCGATATACATTTGTTTGCCTTCTTGAAACCAACCGACCAACATGGATAAAATCTTCTGTGAACCTTTTTTGTGATCAAGGTTGTAATAGTTTGGAACTTTTATTTAGATGGTTTGTTAGTTATTGGTCTAACCTGGTCCCATGTGAAAAACATTAGTGATTCATTGTGAAGCAATTGTGGCATCTCCTGGAATTTTAGGTCTGTGGATTTTGTCAATTTCTGTGGTTCAATGTCACAAGAGTTAAGAGAAACTCATTCGATACAGCTGACTTTTTTATGAACTAATGAAAGGTGACAGCAAACAGAAAAACATTAACGTTCATTTGGCATTGGTTTTCAACATAGACTGTGCAATAAAAAAGGACGTAAACGCAGGGTCTGAAAAGTAAAGCCAATGCCGAAGTACCTTAAGATCACATTCTTTCATCCATTTTGTTATAGTGAATGCTATATGGCTCTTTAGTTGAAACATGCTAGATTATTCTCATTAACTAGTTGCTCACTTTTTTGGGTTTATCAGAACTTTTTACTGAAAACTGCTACTGTACTGCTGGAATAGAGTAGGATGAGAACCGTGAGAGTGAATGAAACATTGTTGTTGGCATTAAACCAAAACAAGTAGCTCTAAAAGACATTAAAGCACTCTGTAAAGCTCCGAACAACTGCAGAATCTGGTGATATTGTTAAATAATACATCAAATTGACTATTCTTAAATGTGAAAGTTTTATAATCAAAAGGATTACAATGCTTTTCTTTACTTATAATTGTAATCATGGCAAAAGGAAGCGTCTCACGGGAAAATATCCAATGGCTAATTAATTTGAAGGGTTCCGAGCACTTTGAGGCCGATTGACCCTTTCCTTCGGTTCAAAAACAGCAAAACTAATACATTTATTTAATATAATGTAACATAAAGATTGCATTGCAGTTTTTCTCAAGTTGATATGATATGTACTATATGATTTCTTCTGTTATTTACGTAACATCCAATGAACTCTTTCAGCTCCAATGAAACCAGTGCAATGTGGTCGCAGTCAAAGTTCATGGAGATCTCATCTGTCATATTTGACTTACTAATCCATCACCCTGAAATCTCTTTCCCATCAAAAGTTGCAACGCTCAGATAAATCCCCCTGTGTCTTAGGGATAGTCAAATTCATAACAAGTCTTTTTACTATGCAGTGTTTTGATGTTGACCTGGCAAGGTTGGCAAGCCTGTGGATGCAGAACAAAAATGCCAGTTGCCTTCGCCTGCCACTCCCTATGGGACTCCACATCGGCAGGATACCAACTGTGCTGCCAAAATGAAATGACTCTGTTGTGTCATGGAGTGGAATGCAATGCCTGCACACAAGTCCAGATGGAGTTACAGAAAATGAGACGGAAAGAGAAAAGAGTTATGGAGGAAAAAGGAAGGCATGGCAGACAGATAGAAAATTAGCAGGCGCACGCACACACCAGCTATGGAAAATAGCTGCATAGGTCTGTGTTATCCTGAGGCAGAGGAAGGGATTCTGACCTTTCCTTCGCTTCAGGCCGCCATGGTCGCTTCCTTCTGACTGGAGGCTAAGAGGATGGTGAAAGGAGGAGGACGGAGAGGGGGAGACGGATGAGAATACCTGAGAAATGGGAATTTGTCCTCTCCAATGTCACCACATTGGGTAATTGACAGGCGGAATGGGAGAATGCAAAGACAAACTCGTTGTCTTTTCCTCTCCTTTCTCCTGCAGATGTAATCTTCAAATTGCCGGTTTTCTCTGATAAGATGGAGCTGAGAAACTCCTTTATTTGAGATAACTCATTTCTGCTGACCAGTAGACCCACTATAAACACCGGTGCTGAGCGAGAGCTTCATTGTTCACGATGAAGAATTAAATTCTTTTTTATTTAGTACTATTATTCAGTTGCTTTGTGTCTCACAAAGTGCTCAGCTCCTCTGCACTTTTTTCAGAAAATAATATATTTCAGTGTCAAGCAGAGAACAGTCACGTGATCAGGTTTTTTTTCAAACTTTGGATAAGTGACAGATTTCCATACCAACATAAACGTTAACATTTTACTCAAGAAGGCATTCATGTAGCATTTGCAAATAAAAACATATTTACTAAAAATCTTTCTAAAACATTGGCTTAAAACTGTTAAAATCAGATGTGACTATAAAGAGGTGATAGCTTTCTTTGGTTTAAAAGGAAAAGTTTGACATTTGCTTCCTTGAAGATCGATAACACTCATGAAACTGTTTTAAAGCCGCCGCAAGCAGCCAGTTAGCTTAGTCAAGCACAAAGACTGGACACAGGTGAAAACGGCTACACTCTTTTAAACTTTACACAAATAAAACAAAATGATTTTCATCAACATGTTAATAAGCTGCACTGGTTGGTGTATCCTTTTGACAGTGCTAGGATAGGCGTGTATCCCATTATTTATGCTATGATAAGCTATGCTAGGCTAAAGGGCAGCTGGCTGTAGTAGCTTCACATTTGCCTTGTGTGGTATCATTCTTTTTGTATTACTGTCAGCAAGATTGTTTACAAATCCAACTATTACTTTGAGAATCATGGTTGTCTTTGTTATCGTTGCTCACTATCACATAAGTCCCTCCATTTTTAATGAGATGAATTAAAAAGCTTTTAAAGAGTAAAAATCTTAAATTGAAATAGTTAAAACTCTGCTGGGAAAACCTGCTGTTTATTATTTGCAAATTGCAGCCTGTTTAGGGATGACAAGTAATCCAGTGGGTCTTCTGTGAAACAACACTGGGGGGCACAAAATGCAAAATGTTGTAGTTAGGCTGGTGGAAGCTTCTAAGCAATGAGTTTATTGTTTACACTACAATAATGACTCAAAAGGGGTAAATGGTGGCAATGGTTAATAATACAAAATATTACATGTAGGGCCATCATTTTACCGCACTGCGGGTTGCACTTACTATATTGCTTACCTATATTTGATGAATGCAAATACATTTACGGTTATTGGATTAGTTAGCGTCTTTCCAACGATTAGCAGAATTTGTTTAATGTTAAACCTCAATGCTACTTCTTTGCAGAATTTTTTCTAAAAAAGGTTCAAATTTGAATAGTTGGGAGTAAAGGCACGGTTTTCTCTATCTATATTCGTTTTTTCGTATCAATCACACACACAAACCCATATTTATGCAAGACTTACAACTTCCAAATTTGAGGGGGCATGCATGTCCATCCATGGGGAAATTCACAAGCTTCATGGGACACTCGGCAATAATGGTCAACCTGTTGTAATACAGAGAAAGAACATCTCCATAAAGTAAGTGTCCAAATAGACACACAAATGCTTTAAGAAAGTGTGTAATATTCAGGGATAGCAACACCAGAGTTTTTACATTATGTAAATTACCATAGATTTAGCTGATCAGCATATAAAGGTGACTTTAACATGTGTGCTAAATGTTAGCATGTACTGTTTTTAATATGTTAAATAGAAGAATACTAAGTCACATAAGGTAGAGCTTATGGTTGATTCTTCTGATATAAATACGTATCAGTAATATGCTAGAGGGTCAACAAAAGGTCTTCATATACTTAAACTCAGCCATCTCCAGTAAAAACGTAAATGAGACTTTATGAGATTGTTATATTGAATTTAAAAGTTTGGTCCCTTCCGCTCTGCCTCCAAACAACTCTGCTCTGTTTGCACATCATGAGCCACTGGCTTTGATTTCACAGCAAATCTGCTCAAAAGCTTAAAATCAGCACAAAAAACAAAATATATAAAAAGAAAGTGAAGAGCTGATAACCCCTCAAAAATCATTGTGATACAATGGAGAATAGCTGTCGAGTTCAGGCTAAACATTTGACTTTGAATATTATTAATTAATTGTTTAGCATCAATAGATTGTACACGGTTGTGGAGTATACTGCAGTACCTCATGGTGTATAGGATGGTGCCATTTTTCATGATGCGGAAAAGTTTGTTGGGGGCCGTCATGTTGTGAGCGACAGACCTCTTCCCATTCCTAAAGAAAGTGTCCGGTGTCCACACTTTAGTCACCATAAGGTTATTCAGCCTCAATATCTCTATCGGGCCCTCGTACTTCAACCTCCGGTCCACCCACGTCTGCCGAAAGAAAACGTCCATGGTGTATTCCTGAGGCGGGAAAAGTTGCAAATGTCAAAGACAAACATGTGAAGTCAGGTAGGTTTGCAGGTGGGATGATATGAGTTCATGATTATCAGCATCGATCTGGAACAAAGTCTGGTAAGTAAAATATCATGTTTGCCTCCCACATATTATAGACTCTAGAGCAGGCCCAGCTAGCGGGGAACGTTCTCACAACTTTGGCTAACGTTACCGATTGGTTCTAACAAGGTTTTAAAGAAACGTTTTAATCTGATGTTCAAAGAACCTTTTTAGGATGTTTATTTGTTCAAATAATTTTCCTATATGGTTTAAGGTTAACTAAGACATAACGTTTTAACTGCAACATTCAGAGGATGTTTTCAGGATGTTATTAAGGCCTGAGATGACAGAAAGTTTTTTTATAAAACGTTCCTTTAATGTGATATGTTAACAAAGGTGGAACGTTTTGCCTGCAACATTCTAAGGATGTGTTTTGGACGTTGTTGGGTATCACATTAAAGATGTTCTTTATAAAACGTTCCCTCAATGTTACATGATAACAAATGAAGAACATTTTCAAAGCAACATTCTGAAAATGTTTTCAGGATGTTATTGAGGCCTGAGATGAGAGAAAGGGTTGAATAAAATGTTCCCTCAATGTTACATGATAACAAATGAAGAACATTCTCCAAGAAACATTCTGAAAATGTTTTCAGGATGTTATTGAGGCCTGAGATGACAGAAAGTGTTTTATAAAATGTTCCTTTAATGTGATATGTTAACAAAGGTGGAACGTTTTGCCTGCAA
>NW_011369945.1:17988131-17991784 GCF_000735185.1 Notothenia coriiceps
TAACTGTTATTTTCGTATTATTAAGAAATACTAATAATGTTCTCTTTTCGTCCACAGCCTGCTGCCAAATGTTTCGGGAGATACCCAGTTGATAGACATTTGTCTCTCCAAGAGACCGCCAACAACAAGATGGGATGAGAGTCCTCTCCTGTCAGACTGAGAGGCTGATAACCTATGGGTGTAGTCTCTTTATTTCCCCCTCAAAATGCACCAGATTGATGCATTTAAGTCCAACATTTAAAAATCTTACCGGGGGAGCATGCCCACGGACTATAGGATTCGAGGTCCACCCCCACTTATAAAAATAGCACTTTACCACTGCACCCCCTCTGATCTCAGATGCACCCGGAGTCATTTTGTTTAGGTACAGTGAGCCGTTTCTAAAATATACAGTAAAGAGACAAACCCACCAGCATTATAGGATATACTTTGAGCCAAATACTTGTTTTTGGGTTGTATAAATAAATTGACTTGAAAGAGTTGCTGATTTAGAGTACTGGCACCTTTTTTATTCCAATTCAAGCACTGGTTATTTGTGAATAAACAACCATCTGTAACGTTTGCATTCAACGGGAGCACAAGAGGGCGAACACTTTAAAACGTAATTATAGGACGTATTAAGCGCTTGAACAAACGACATATTTGGTCGTAATAATTGGGCCTGAATAATCTGCATATTTGGTCGTATGAGTTGGAGGACTTGTTGATACTGTAGTTTATTTTCTTCTTTTATTTGATTTGTGTCTCATTGTTGTATTTCGGTTTCTCCAAGTAGTTATATTGTGTCCATTTGCATTTTGCCTCTATGGTGGTTTCCTATAGTTGTTGTCTCTGTTTTTAGTCATTGTATGTCTCTTTGTAGTCATTGTGTGTCTTTTGTTATTCGTTTTGTGTTTCTTTGTACTCATTTTATGTCTCTTTTTACTCATATTGTGTCTCTTTGTGTTTGTTTTTTTGTCTCTTTGATGTTGTATTGTATTTTTTTGTAGACCCGTTGTGTCTCTATGTAGTCATTGTGTGTCTCTATGTAGTCATTGTATGTCTCTTTGATGTTGTTTTTTATTTATTTGTCGTCATCTTGAGTATCTTTGTTGGTGCTCTGTCCCTTTGTAGTAATGTTTCATCTCTTTGCAGTTGTTTTTGTTTAATCTGATTGAAGTTTTGACTGTTGCCTATTAGGTTTCTTTGTTCATCTTTTGAGCTGTTTCGTATCTCCTGTAGTTATTTTTGGTTTACTTTAAGTAATTTGTGTTTCCTTGAGGATGTTTTTTGTGATGATTTTGAGTCCCTTTCTAGTTGGTTTCAAACCTTTATTTATGCAGGTGTATCCCATTGAGATCATTGATCTCTTTTTCAAGGGAGACCTGCAAAAGTCTGGTGACTCCTTAGTGACATTTTGTAGGTGAAGACGAGGGGGACCCCATAAACTTAAGGCCCCTGGGCTTATACACCGAAGCCTTTAGTGATCCATTCATGAAAGTAGTAAGACTTGCCTGTGCTTTTCTGTTTTAACTGGAATCAGAAAACCAGTTTTGTGGAATTAGTATTATCATTATATTCATTGGTTTTCAGTTTGCAAGTGGCATCAAATGAAACAGTAAATATCAGTAACATCAAAGACAGCAAACACTTTTAACCCTGTATCCCCTCCCTTTACATCATTCCTATCAACAGAGTACAGACATATCAGGTAGTAAATAAATCAAATAAGTTAAATAAAAAAGTGAACTATGTTTTCCATACTATATTGCAAGATCACATCATTAACAAAGCACACACTTGTAAACTTAAAATTGGGGTGCATACCATTTCAACATCCGAGACAGGTCCAAAACTTGTCACATAAATGTCAGTCTTGACTTCAGTCACAGGACCTATTGAACCAATGACACAGACCAATGTTACATTTAATGCTCAAATCCTTTACATGTCACAGTCCAGCCTCAGTCTTAATCACACTTTAAAGACCTAAAGCCCATAAAACCCAAAAGACATGCAATATCTCATCCAGAGCTGTAGTAGTGCCTTTGCATAATGGGAATGAAAGAAAATAGCTTTAGCGATGTTAAACATAATCCTGTTTGATTCCCCCCCCCCCCAGTGAATGGATGTGGAGGCACATTATAGCGTTGTTTATAAATGCAGGGATAAGCTGGTGTCTCTGCATGCATGTGTGTTGACAGGCTGTTTGCACTGTGAACCAAACGAGGCTGCTTCTTACCATGCAACGATGTGCAGAACAACCAAATCCGTAGTTTGAGCACTTGAACTTTCATGCATTAAGCGTTTGTCCAGCAACATACACAAGGTTATGTAACTGCAGTGGCTAAGTCTAAAGCGTTGCGTACAGTGACACACATGACCATGAAGCAACATGTTCTACATCTCCCACACAGAGGAGGTTAACAAAAACATGACATTGTTGCCATTATTTTTTCTCTGAACAAGACATAGCCTCATCTGATGGTTATGTGGAAGTTACTTCCGCTTTAATGTTCTTTAAGGGGCCTTAACATCGCTAATCCATTAAATACAGATTAGCAATAAAAGGCTCCGCAAATACACTGAGATATTGGGTAAATTCAGTGCTCAATAATGAGTTGCAGTTATCTTATCGCAATGGATGGTGTGTTTTAAGCTTGTAAGGCATACAAAAGTTAAAAACAAATAATAAATAAAAAACATTAAAACAATTTAAGGGAATTTTCGAGTGTTACAGGGGTGAAATATAATCACATTAAGGATTTATTTGGGGCTTAAAGTAAGTTTACACCTACATTTATAGGTGTATTTTAACATACACAAAAAAGTCAAATAAATATACATATATATTGGTAGTTTTCATAACGAAATTGCCTCATAGTGCACACCAATATTCTAAAAATACATTTTAAATGTTTTTATTTATTTTTTATTTTACATAGGCCTACCTCCGAATCCAGGTCGCAGCCTGTTGTCATAACCGTCCAGAAGTCGGTCTAAAATACGCGTAAAATTCTCCGGGTAGATCCTTTCATCCTTCTTTGTCTGTCCAGAGATTTTCCTTACACTAGAAAGGGAAAAAAAATATTATGGTGCCATAACTTCATAGTTTGAAAAAAGAACTCTGTGTCGTCGCGGTGCCAGCCTCTTGGACAACGTCAATGTGCCACTCACCAAGTCACCAAACACAAAAAGTAGAATAGGGTCCGAACAAAAGCCGGGCGCATCGCTGCCACCGTCTCCTTCTTCTTGGCAGAAAGCATCTTTGCATGCCATATTTCAAGCCTCTTCACATCTCACCACTGCCAGATGCCTGCCGTGTCCCGGGGAACAGGAGGAGGGGTCCTCGGCGGCACATCGGAGGCACACAGGGAGCAAGTTCTCCCGCTCCTGAAGTCTCTCACACACACACACACACACACACACAAACACACACACACACACACACACACACACANGCGGCACATCGGAGGCACACAGGGAGCAAGTTCTCCCGCTCCTGAAGTCTCTCACACACACACACACACACACACACAAACACACACACACACACACACCCCTTCACCCCCAGCCCCGGTCACCTCTCATCCGGATCCGAGCTGCTGGTGCTGCATCCACAGAAAGAAACTATCTCCTTCTCTCCCTCTCTATTTGCTTCCCTGTCTCTCCCT
>NW_011369945.1:17991815-18011647 GCF_000735185.1 Notothenia coriiceps
CTCCTGCTGCAGCGTCTCAGCGAGGAGAAACAGGAGGAGGTGCAGCGTCTCAAGGAGGAGAACCAGGAGGAGGTGCAGAGTCTCAAGGAGGAGAAAAAGGAGGAGGTGCAGCGTCTCAAGGAGGAGAACCAGGAGGAGGTGCAGCGTCTCAAGGAGGAGAACCAGGAGGAGCTGCAGCGTCTCATGGAGAAGAACCTGCAGGAGAAACAGGAGGAGGTGCAGCGTCTCAAGGAGGAGAAACAGGAGGAGGTGCAGCGTCTCAAGGAGGAGAACCAGGAGGAGGTGCAGCGTCTCAAGGAGGAGAACCAGGAGGAGGTGCAGCGTCTCAAGGAGGAGAACCATGAGGAGGTGCAACGTCTCAAGGAGAAGAACCTGCAGGAGAAACAGGAGGAGGTGCAGTTTGTAGTTCTCTGAATCAGCTGTTTGTAGTTCTCTGAATCAGCTGTTTGTAGTTCTCTGTAACAGCTGTTTGTAGTTCTCTGTAACAGCAGTTTGTAGTTCTCTGTAACAGCAGTTTGTAGTTCTCTGAAACAGCTGTTTGTAGTTCTCTGTAACAGCAGTTTGTAGTTCTCTGTAACAGCAGTTTGTAGTTCTATGTAACAGCAGTTTGTAGTTCTCTGTAACAGCTGTTTGTAGTTCTATGTAACAGCTGTTTGTAGTTCTATGTAACAGCTGTTTGTAGTTCTCTGGTGGAGGGATTATATCTCTTCCTGGCCTGGGAGCACCTTGGGATCCCCCAGTCAGAGCTGGTTGATGTGACCAGGGAAAATAACATTTGGGGCTCTCTGCTGGAACTGCTACCTCCGCGACCGTCACCCGACCACGGATAAACGGGAGAAGATGGATGGATTTAATACATTACTGGAATGACACGTACAAATGTACCAAACTGAATAGTTCATAATGCGATAAAAAAATGTCTTCATAATTAATATTGTAACAATGTCAAACATCCTAAAAAATGTAATAGGACGGGGCATAATACAACAGGCTTAATTAAACGGAGTGCTTAAACAATTGTCAAAAATGATTTACAAGGCAGTGGACTTGGACTGCGGCAAAACACAAGTCAATTTTCATTTAATATTTATCAGCATAAACTGGCCCTGGCAAAAATAACATGTTGAAGAAAAAGCATTTCATAGTCTAATGTTTAAAGACATGCTAGACAACAATACTCACATTTAACATGACTTAAAGTTACTGCTGTTTACTTCTAAATGTTTACTCTGTGGTGTTACTACTTTTATTCTGCACAAGATCTAGGTATCGTGTCCACCGCTGCATTAACATTTATTATTGTTTTTAAAGTATAGGAATATGTATTTGATGTAATGAAGAGCAATTTAAACTGTAGTTTCCTTGTTTGATGTTATCTTTTTTTTCCTTCATAACAGGGTCATTCATTTAAAAGCCCTAAACAAATCATTATTTAAATAAACCCATGTGACACTCATTAGAGCAATTATGCACTGATTTAAGACCAAGTTAATGCCCTACCAAGTTGTAACTATTTTAAACAGACAGTCATTTGCATTGAAAGATAATGAGGACAAACCACAGCGTGAAAAAGGGCTAATCACTCAAAGACGCTTTACTTTATTTTTTAACGGAGATCGTAGCGACACCACGTGGATCAAGAGACAACCTACACTCTTTCACACTGTGATGGAAGAGCTAAGCCAGCAGCACATCAATTATGTATGTAGAGCTTGAGAGTGAATCAAGATTAGCTTCCAAGGTCATTAACATGAATCATTGGAGACTGAGTCACATGTAATTGGTCGACTAGACAACGGCATCTGAAAATACAAACAGGGTAAATTAAATAAATTATAATATTGGATATACAAAAACAAAAACATTGGGTCCCATTACTTAATATTAAATGAATGACATATGTATGACTTTCTGGCCACAAATGGTAAAAGTTTTTAGACGGTTGTTTATATTCATTATGACAATTTTACAAAAACTGATTTTGAGGAAGTTAAATAGTTTATAGCATTTAGATTTATTAAATAATTGTCCATCTCCATTTACCCCTGCAGCTGACTTGTATGTATTGCCACCTTGTGGACAACTGCAAGAAATCGACATGGTGCTAATTTATGAAAGATGAATGAAATAGCAATAAGAAGAATAACATTTCTATACTCCGTAGCCTCAAGATTTGTTCTCTTCTGTATGATATGCTTCTTATTATGATTGAATATTATGATTACTCTAGGACAGGTAAACTACAGTGTTTCACATTTAGGGCAAGCCATTGTAAGCACCACGGTTGTTGTTGTTGTTGTTGTTGTTGTTGTTGTTGTTGTTGAAGAAAGTTCAAGGCAGATGCAATTATTTTACTTTTTAAAGAGCTGGAGGTGATAGCAAGTGGTTTTCTATCTCCTTCCGCCTTTATTACCATTGCATATTATGGTACCCATAAGATGAATATTAATGATCTTGTGGACATAACATTCTCTACTCTAGGTTCAGTCTCTAGTTAAAGGTTATCACATTCATGCCCCTAAGAGGATAAATCCTCTCCTTTTCTAATTACCTTCTCCTCTAGTGTTCAGCTGGTTTGGCTTTTGACTAGTATGACACCTTGCATAGCACACATTTAACTAAAATGAATTATACCTACCATGAAAATTGCTATAACTGTATTGTCCTTGGTGTAAATAGTTACTGGGATGCAGATTTAATAACAAAAGGGGGCAGGGAGTTGTGGCACTTGGCACTGGCTAATAGATTTGGATCAATATAAATTCCTGTGTCCCACATGGATTTCTCAGCAGTATGAGCTTTAACAAATGAGCCATATCTGTTCAACTCAAAGATTTCGCTCATAAAACTTATGAGTCTCCTCTGTCGGGTGACCAGCTGTCAGCACATTCACAAAAAACTTAACAGAGACAAAGCTCTCAGGGAAACACAGCCCCCAAAGTGTCCCAGCTGCTGGCCACAGTTTATCTGCTTCATTGGAACGTGTTGAAAGTGTGTGTGGGTTGGGGTGTGTATTTAGGACAATGAAGCCTAACTTCATCCTATTACCTAAGTTGAGAACTACAGAAACAGTCTATCAGTCCTTCGCTGGTTGAAAGATTCAGAAAGCTCTTTTCATCAGGGATAAAATGAGCTTGGCAACGAATGACTGGGAGTTTTGGCTTTCCTCTCAAGGTCAGACACGCTTTGAGGCAGGCATTTTTGTTTTGCCCACAGTCTGGGTACATTTCAGAGGGCAGGCTAGGGAGATAATTCAGCCACAAACTGAAATGCCAGTACACTGATTTATTCTGAACTATATCCACAGTCATACCCTAACCTTCAGATGCTTAATCATTCTCATATTTATATCATCATTTCTTTTTTAAGGCCTGATCAAGCACTTGTGTCAGTGAAATGATAATTTCCTCTAAAAACTGAAATGATTTGGCATTAATGTAATATCAACATGATTGCCATTGTTGTGTTCTCTTGTGTGCTCACATTGCATTGAAGGGCTGTTTCCATGGCAGCTCTTAGTTGGCAGATACAATCTCAGCACACTGTCAAATATCTTTATTTTTACATCATTTTGTGTCTTCATTTGTTGTAGATAGTCGACGCTGAGTTGTTGTCAGAAGAGCCTTAAATCTGCTATTTTGCTGGAGCCATTCTGAGATGATGAGCGATTTGTGATGCTGTCCATTATGGTTTCCATGGAAAAACTGTACACATTAAGTATGTCCATCTGCAATGAATATTTCTTTTTAAACACACCTGTACACTGAAATGTGGCTCCCTCAGGTGGAAAGGCTGTGGCCATTTCTCAATGTCGAGTAAACCTGCTGCAGAGCCACTATTTCAAGTATACTACGTCATCGAGTGGCGCCAAAAGGACTGTTTAAATGCATGTTAAATGCCCAGCATTCAGCGCCACTTGATGACGTAGTATACTTGAAATAGTGGCTCTGCAGCAGGTATACTCGACATTGAGAAACGGCCTGTGTCTTGACAACATTTTGTGTAACGTCAAAGGTCATCTGGCAGGTTCATTTCCACCTGTAAGAGTTGCTGTATATTTCTACAACATTTACACAAATGCTGTTCTATCATACTGTACATTTCTCATGCTATCACTACTATTTATTTCAACATGAGGCGAACAAACAGGAAATGAACCATATTGTTTACATTTATATTCTGTGAACATTCTGTGTTTTTGTAAAGGCTTTTTTATAGGAATGGGCTATTGAAAATTGTAACTCTATTGTCTTTGTCCATATTAAATTAAATAAACTTCTCATTCAGAGGCAGCAACTGTCAACAAGTGTAGTTTAATATGTTGTATAAGTTCTATATTGTTGTTGAGATTGCATTATTTAGCTGTATTTGAAAGTTGAACGGAGGATGTGTCTCTTTCGGTATTTAACAATGACATGGATCAACCTGAAGGGGGTGTTATAATAACAGGCTTCTTTTTTTTTCTTTTTTTATAAATAAATCACAATATATTTAATTAAATAAACTAACTTATAATGAGGGGATATATATATATATATATCTATAACAAAACACCTGCCTATGGATTGGCCTATTATAATTGAAGGACCTAAATATTTGGACATTAACAAAAATTTAAAAAACTATATTTGTGTGAATGGTTTAAATGATAACATAGAGTTTCACTTTACCTATCATCATATATATATATATATATATATATATGATTCGATATTAGAACACAAAGTCATGTTAGATATATTTCTACAGGTCTGATTTGTCCTCTAAAGACAAATCATAACCTAATTTACATAGCACACACAATCAATTCTTACCAACACATCTCATGGCCTCCTTTGTTTAAGGAAGTTTTGCCAAACGTTGTTCCTGTGGACTTGAATGTGAGTCTGTGCCATCTCCTTTATTATTAAATACAGTATTTCCACCGGCTGCTCTCAAGTTTCCCTTTCACTCATCAGTCAGGCATGCAGCTCTCAGGTTTCTGCTTTGATTAATTCATTGTTCTGACTATATTTATGCCTGTCAGTGCAATAATGACTTAATAAGCAACCATTTTTATCATGACTTGATTTTTAAAGGCAAAACCATGACATTGTATATTCTCTTACTTAAATGAAAACATGCATACACATGAAGCTGCCAAGTATAGACATGCTTCAAACAAGAGACTCAGTGCCTATGCTACAAGTCATTGTTTAATTTTCATTCATGGCAAGGTCATAGATCTTTTGACAAGACAGTTATAGGGGTGTGATGTATGTCTACTATGCTGTACATCAGGAAAGAACATGTCCTCAGGCATTCCCATCACTCAGCTACAAGAACAAAACAAACACTGAAAGGTTGTGTGTTTAGGCAATACATTCCTGACTTTGTGTGTTTCCATGTGGCGATCCCCTGAGGTGGGATGTTATCTAGTACATTTAATCAAGTACTGTACTTAAAAACAATCTTAGGTTATTTTTCTTTCCTTCAGTATTTCCATTTTATGCTACTTCATGGTTTTACTTTAATACAACGTGGAAGCAAATGTACTGGGCTTCTTTTTACTCCACCATGTGCATATGGCATCATATTTAGAAATGTGCAAATACAAATCATTAATAAAAAATAAAAAGTAAACTAATAAATTATTATGAATTATCATGGATTAAGCTACTAGGCAGGAATTTAAATAGCTGACATCAACATAACCTTTACTAGCTGCAACATCAGTCATGATGTGTAAGCATGTAATGCTTACACATTATTTAATGCCTCTTCACTCATTTTTGTCTTTTGCCATAACTGTTTACAATACAGCACCTTATTACTCTGTGACTTTAGTGTTGCCATTTCTTTGGACTTTACTATATCTGCTCTGAAAAAACTGCATTAGCCGCTGAATAACCTGTTATGGTGTATTCCTTTGAATAATCAAATATGAAAGTGGATATGAACTCTGCTCATGAGGAACACACATGATAAGTATGACTATGTGAACCTAGAAAAGCTGTGTTCAGCCCTGATCAGCCCCATTGCATCTTCTACTGTGCGTGATATTTATTTTTTCCTCATTCTTTGTTACAGTGAATTACATCAGTCCCAAGTTGGGTTTGTTCTGCAGTATGTTTGGGAAGAAACATTCATGAATGAATGAATGTAGTGGGCCTGGGTATTTTGACATCTAGTAACACACACTGTGATTTTCTGCTGGGAGGGCTGTCCAATAAAAATATAAGCCAGCATCTATTCTGGTCTCCATTCAGAGCGGAGAGCATCAGTGGACACAAGCCCCAGACAGAGACACAGACCCCCTGCCCGCATCACTGGGCATGGCCCTGTACTCTGCACGTCCAAAGCCTCTGTTGTTTCAATAATTTTAGGTTTGTTTCACCACCATCACCACCATCACCACCACTCTGCTCCCACAGATCTGTCTTTATATTCTCAATGTACGACAACTATATACTTCAGAAAGCATTGATTTATTGTCAAATACGTGCAGCTAGTCTAAACAATGCCTCTCTCAGACAACTAAAGAATGTGTGAATTCACAGAAGCAATTGGCATGCTGAGATTAATTACAAGAAGGAACACCACATGTAAAAATACCATATTATAAATAAATGTAGAATTCAAATTGTTTACTAAAGTCCAAAATGCAAACAAAAATATGTTTTACTTTTAATTTCATCCAACTGTATAGTGTTAGGTTGTGACATCTATAACGGTTTCATATTTTATGGCCTCATCATATATTTTCTGTAAAAAAACTTAACCTGGCAGACAATGTACCTTGCTAAAAAGTAAAATATTATCTTGTTAAATGCATAGTTGTGAAGTTCAATAGTATATTCTCTGTGTTTCTGCATGTATATCCTTCCCTGTGTGTGTAATGCACATGTGTCTAACTCAAGGCCCGGGGGCCAAATCAGGCCCTTGGTGGATTTAATTTCGGCGCGCAGGATCATTTCTAATTACTATTAGATCTGGCCCGCTGGTTTATTGCACACACACCTTCACTCAATCCTGAGGGTTTCCTCAGCTCAGAGCCTGACTCCAAACATTGATGAACTTGCACCCAAGATGAGATGCCAAGTATCTGGCTTGAACGAGCATCACAGAGCAGCACACTGAGTTTCAATGGATGTTTCCTTCTGCACTTTCTTTCTTGCAACAACAGGGCTTGTTTGTTTTTTTCGTTGAGAAAAATATTTTTTTTTAAGCTGTTGTTGGCCCATGGAAAAATGTAATCATAAGAAATGACTGTGGAAAAGCTGCAGATAGAGACAAGAAATGAATGCAACTGATTATTTAATGTTTAATGTTGTTTTTATAGGCAATCATTTAAGCTTTGTTAGTTCCAGGTTTAATATGTGCAATAACATCATTTCCATAAGTTTTGCAATAAACATTGAACCAGTCCGGCCCTCGACTAGTACCGATATTTTTTATTTTGGCCCACTGTGTATTTGAGTTTGACACCCCTGGTGTAATGTGTGTAAACACAACAGAGTGGGTAAAGACATTTCCCTGTAAGGGATGAATAAAGTATATCTTCTTCTTCTTCAAGGGAAAATCACAAGAACACAAGGGCCTCTTTTGGATAATTTGTGTAACCGTGCATTAATTGTGTATTCCCCAATTGCTTTGCACTGCAGTTCGCAGAAATGACCTGTTACCTGTGCTACATTAATTCGACAGATGCCTTTAACCAAAGTGACTTACATTTGATGAGCAATTTGGGATTCGGTGTCTTACTCAAGGGCTTGTAGACAGGAGCTGGTAATTGAACTACCCACTTGATAAATAGCCTGAGAAAAAGCCACCGCTAACTACCTTCTTAATGTCGAATTAAATAGCAAACAACCAATGAGAGGCTCATCCAACATCTGCATATCTTCCAAATCAGCTAAATAGAGAGCATAAGAAGTGTTTCTTTTTTTACTGGAGTGGTTGCAAAATCAAACTAGAGTCCAAATTGTTCATTATAGTGGGGCAGCAGTACAATAGTGCTGGGTGTTTTTTGTTTGTTGTGGAGTGCCAGTGTGATTTAAAGCTGCTGACAGCACCAGACGCTTACACTGCACTAGGCTCCTGCTGTCTCTCGCCCTCTATCATTTGTATCGATGGATATGGCCTGTCTGCCCGCCTGACAGCCGATCTGTGCTTCTCTTCTCTCCCTTCTTGCTCCTCCGCCTCCATCTCAACTTCTCTTCTCTCTGTTTCTAGCACTCCCCCCTCCTTACTTCTCTTATGTTCAATGCTTTTGACATTCATAATTCCAAATGGCTAAGGTTGGAAAACCGAGCTAAAAAAATACATCTTTTAACAAAAATATATCCGCTATTCAGCTTTTTTCTCAGTTCTGCTGATTGTGATCCAGAAAGTCACTTGCATTAAAGCATCCACATATTGAGTCAGTCACGATCTTAGTTTTATGTCACGGTTTTAGTTTGGTCTGTCTTGTCATGGTTTTATTTTGCTGTTCTGTTCTCCCTGTGTTTTTCTCCCTGTCGTTAGTTTCCCTGGTGTGTCTGATTGTCTGATTGTGTTCACCTGTTGCCCTTGTGTTTCTCCTTCCCTGCCCGGCTGTTTCTCGTCTCGTGATTACCCCTCCCTGTATTTAGTCTTGTCTCTTCCTGTGTTCGGTGTTGGTTCATTATTTGTCGTTCATGTCTCCCTTCATGTTGGTCACAGTCACCTTTTGTTTGGATGCTACTTCGTACCTGTTCATGGATTCTTGTTTTTTCAGCTTTTGAAAATAAAGCTCGCCTTTTGTTTCCTTTTGAAACCTGCTTCCTCCTCAGTCTGCATTTGGGTCCTATTTTTCCCCAACCGTGACAGAGTCCAATGCTAAATAAACACGCATGAATGAAGAATAATGTGTAGCTTCGGCAAAACTAACAATGCTTTGGAATAATTAATGTGAAGCTAAATATATACTGCACTAAAGGGAAGCCTGTGTAAACTCTACTTGTGTAGGATATTGAAACGTTTTTATGGGGAGGTGTTATTGCCGATGAACTCGTAGAGCGAAGTCTTTGTGTTGTTAAGAGTCAATTCAATTGATTGAGTGAATATTTATAATGAATATTTTAAGTAATTAAATATAGCTTTATAATGTTTCAAAATGTTTGCTTCTGTATTAAAACTAACTGTAATGTTACATAACATATATATAAATATATATATTCAAATTATCACCTGATGTAATTTTGTAATAAGGATTTTGTTTTGGATTAACAAGAAAAAAGCAAGGAAGATAAAAAGTTTAATAAAAAAGGGTATTGAATTAGAAAAGGACCTTTATGTCCAGATATGAACAGAAGAGGCCAGAACAGAGAAAATTGAGATGTTTGACCAGATGACAAGAGTTCATTGACCTTCAGTGGCAACATTACAGACCAACAATGTCTCACACACACACACACACACACACACACACACACACACACACACACACACACACACACACACACACACACACACACACACAAGAGAGAGGCCCACAGCACCTGTGTGTAGAATAATCCTTCAGTGTAGTTAACCTGTGTCTGCAGAGAGATCTAGCAGCTCTCTGTCCACCTTTGTTTCAGAAACATTGTTGTGATGTTGATGTTTTGCTCGATCCAAAAGGATGGATTTAATTGATAGGATATTTACAACCTGATTCATTTCTTTTTTGGGTAATTTTTTATTATTTCCGCAGAGATATACCCATCCCTTGATCATTAAATAATATACAGTATGTCTGTCAGTAGAACTGACTATTTATATAATTGTACATATAATTTACTTAAATAAAAGTACAAGTGTTACATTGGACCAATCAAACTAATTAGAAATAATGTCAAATACAGCGATATTAACATTAAAATATAATAAACAGAGGATTATATTGCTATTATATTGCTATTATATTGCTATATCATTATTGTATGTGTCTTGCAATTCAACTAAAGCCACACATTTGTCCTGTATTATAGCATATATATAATCAATATTAAATGTTTTGTATAATGTAAATACCTTATCATATACTTCATATATGTATTTATTTGTTCAACTGTCATGTTTATGTATGTTTTGATAGGGGCTATCTATCTATCTATCTATCTATCTATCTATCTATCTATCTATCTGTCTGTCTGAGGGTGCGCCCTCTCCTCGGCTCTTTCCGGCGATGTTGATATTGGGCTCGTCCCCGCCTCTGCCAGACTGCTTTATGTCTGGCAGTAGAGACCATGCGCGGTCGCCATATTACGGAGCACCCCTCCCCTTCAGCCCGTCACAGGCAGCACGGAGCCACAGCAGCGGTGCAGGAGGCAGGCTACAACACTGAACAACGCTGGGGAGGACCAGTGATACAGCAAAACCAACGACAAAACGAGAATTCAGTGGCATGGATTTAACATTTGTACGCCGCTATTAAGGGATCGTATTCGGTTATACATCTCTGTGCACCGGAAGAAAGGTTGCTTGTTTACATTTTCATTCCTTTGAGCACAATCAGTAGCTAAAACGGCTCGCTTTAGTCTGTGTTTAGCTAGCCGGTGAAGGAGACTGGCAGCTAGCTCGCTGACGTTACTCCTCTGTCAGGCTAGCATCTACATTAAGGCTAACTTATCTAGCAGCTATTTGCTTTCAGTACGGGTGGCATAGTTTCTCATTAGAAAACCTACAAAATGTTAGCTTGTGTTTAACAAAGCCACTAACTAATATCACTGGTGATTTAACGCTGGCATCAGCTGACGTTAGCTCGCTAGCTACTCAGCGAGCGGCCACTAGCTTCTCTTGCCTCGCTAACTGTCACCGTAAAACACTTCATCGTGTTTTAGAGGCTGTAAATATTGGCATAACTTCGCCTGACATTTGCAAACATTCAGTTCTTGGTTGATATATTTATTTTTCGATCGTGTTGTCTGTTGGTTGAAGTGTAGTCAAAACGGCGCCGTTAACGAGCTGCAGCCTTATTGCATACTGTCAGAGAGCAACCACCCCCCGGATCCTCTCGAAATGCATCATCCGGACCCTGCAGGAGACTCTGGCAGTGTTAGAAAGATGGCGCACCCGGCTGTCTTTCACAGAAGGGGTAGCAACACAGGCAGCGGGAGTGGTTCAGCGTTGTCAACACCGGCAAACCCGGTGGTCAATAACAGCCACGTCCCGGCCGATGATTACCAAGCCTCACTGTTGATTCAGTGCCAACCCCCTGCTGGGTCATCCTCCCCGGGTCCCCATCACATGCCACCCCACAGCCTGAATCTGCATGCCCAGCCCCAGCCCACACAGACTGGAGCTCAGATAAAAAAGAAGAGTGGCTTCCAGATTACAAGTGTGACTCCAGCTCAGATATCTGTGAGTACCAACAACAGTATTGCAGAGGACACCGAAAGCTATGATGACCTGGATGAGTCCCACACAGAGGATCTCTCTTCTTCTGAAATACTGGATATGTCTCTATCCAGACCTAATGACATAGTGGGAGGAGAGAGGAGCTCTTCGGAGGAGACTCTGAATAATTTCCATGAGGCTGATACCCCTGGAGCTGTCTCCCCCAACCAGCCTTCACACCCACATGCCATGAACCAAGCTCAACAGCATGGTGGGACCATGGTGAACGGCAATGTACATCATCACCATCACCATCACAACCATGCCCAGGTCTACCCTTTGTCCTCTGGGACTGGGAGCACTCCATCTGCCCTCAATTCTGGAGCTTTACCCTGTATTACCCAGAAAATGCCTTCTAACGTGGGGGGCCCTCAAGATAATGTTTCCCAGGCTGCCCCTCCAAGGATTGCCGCTCAGCCCCAGGGGGTTGTGGCCCCGGGATCCCTCCCTGGAATGCACAGCTCTGCTATGGACACTACAGTTAGCATAGTTAATCCCCAGACCAGCACTGTTAGTAATGTGAATATGTTGAGCTCTGCCAACGTGCCTGTGAGAGGGGGGATAAGCATGAGTGCTAGCAGTAGCAGTGGTGGCTTTCCTTTCAATGTGATGAGCAGCAGTGCAGGGAGCGGAGGTGCTGTTGCAGCCGCAGGTAACCTTATAACCCCCACCTCTAATGTCAACATGATCCAGCAACACCAAAACATCAACTCCAACATCACTATGACTAATACGACTTCTGCTGTTAGTGCCTCTGGAGGGATCGGGGTCCCAGCTGGGATCCATGGGAGAGTTGGATCTGCCGTGCTGCAGCCTGCGAGTGCTCCTAACACATCTGTGGCCCCTGTAACATCGGCCCCTGCCCAGCCTGCCCCAGCTCCAGCTCCTGCTGTGGCTACCACCAGCTCTCGCTTCCGGGTGGTGAAGTTGGACTCTAGCTCTGAACCCTTTAAGAAGGGAAGATGGTTATGCACTGAATTCTACGATAAGGAGACCCCTGCCTCTGCTCCAAGCTCCGCTGCGTCGGAGACTGGCTCTCACAACATGCGTCAGTTTGTCTCTGAGAATTTTGCTGGGACATCAGAGCGAGAAAGCACAAGTGGTAGTTCAGTGAGTAGCACTATGAGTACACTGAGCCATTATACTGAGAGTGTGTGCAGTGGAGATGCTGGGGGACACCCAGTACCCCAACACGCCTCCCCTCCACAGGGATATCAAGGAATCCTCCCCAGTGGTTTAAGCATGGGAGTGTCCCAACCTTACATGCCCCCGTACGATATTACCCCCTCGGCTCCAACTAGCATTCATCAACCTGTTTCCATGCAAGGCCACCAGACCGCCATCCCGACATCCGCTTTACCCCACCACCAGCTCACTTATGCCCAGGCAGTTGCTAGTCCGCCCTTAGGCTCCACACAGGGCCTGGTAGGTGTTCAGCAGCAACAGGGAGGCTATGCCCTGTCACAGCAACCACAATCTAACCACCAAGCAGCCGTGGTGCAGGTGAGACCAGCTGAGTACACCCATTCACACCAAGGTGTCCCCCAGGCAGCTGCCTCTCAACCTCTGTCCAACCAAACTGGGTCAGCTCCCTCCGGGTCTGCTAACGGATTATGTCAGATGATAGGAGGCCTGCAGCAGTCATTGCTTCACACACAGACCTCCTCCTCTAATATGCCCTCTCATGTTGGAGCACCAGGTCTTGGCCAGCGGCCTCAGAGCCACCCAGGCCACCTGGACTGCCAGCAGCAGACACAACAGTCACTCCCAACACAAATCCAAAATCTGAGGACCCAGCTGCCCACAACAGTCCACCAGAACCAAGTATCTGCATCAAGCGTGCCTCCACCCAACCCTCAGAGCGCCCCCCAAGCCCACAACACTGGGAATAGCGGTCGGATGCCTACGCAGGGTGTTCCTCAGAGCCAGGCGTCTTTTCTCAGTTTGTCCCATGACCACAACAGCGCCCTTGCTCTGGCTCATGCTGCCCAGGCCAGTGCCCTCTATGCCAGTCTGCCTACCTTCACCACCACGCAGCTGCAGGACGCCCAGCGGCTGCTCCTCCAGCACCAGTCGACTCTGTTGGGGCTGCCCAAGCTGTCCGGAAGGGAGGCTGGGTCTGGATCCAGCGCTGGCCAGGGTCAGGAAGCTGATGGCAACGCCGCTGCCGCCAGTGCCTTAACTGCATCAGCTGGTCTAAAGACTGGTGATGGAGAGGATGATGGGTAAGAGATTATATTTCTTTACTTTTTCTTCCGATTTATTTAATTGGTTGTAAACCTATATTGGCACATTTTGTCTAGCTTACTGAGAGATGCTTCCTGTAACATGTGTGCTGGTTGACCCAATCGGCATTCATAGTGTGGGATTGATGCTGGATGATTTCACTGGTTGCTGTGGCAGCCGTGAGGGAAGAAAAGTGTCATTGTGTTTCTCGATAGCCAGCAGACAATTGCCAGGCTTCCACAGGCTGTCTGTCCTCTTTCCGTTGGACACAGTGCAGGGTTCAGATGGATGTGACTTGTCTTTAACAATTGGCTGCAGTGATTCGACATTTTATTCCTTTCTTGAATGCTGAGTGTCTGCCTTACAGCGCACAATTTCTGCTGGGTGCACAGATCGCTGTACACACTCTCTCAGCACATTGTTTTGTTGTTGAAAAGCAGGAAAAAAGAAGGAGGAGGCAGGATTATTTAATTAGAGATAGCAGGTGCTAGGTTGCTGCAAATGAAAATGGAGCAAACTAGTCTTATCCTACAGAGGAAACAAAACATTAAAGACTACTTCATTTTGTTTCCCAAAGCAGGCCTTATTCATAATCGTTCTACCTTTCCGTTGAACTCACGAGGAAGGGATGTCGGTTTACTAGTTGACATGAAAAGTGTTGCGCAGTAGTCCTTTCCTTCACTGAAAGCTTATTGATTTAATTAAGAGCTCTCTCTATATTCACTATCTCTCTTCTTTCTCCCATCTCTCTTTGACACTCCTCCAGCTGGTACAGTTTGGTTGCAACGTGTGCTGTCAACCCGCTTCAAGCTCTC
The DNA here is from genome assembly GCF_000735185.1 of Notothenia coriiceps. Classification (NCBI taxonomy): domain Eukaryota; kingdom Metazoa; phylum Chordata; class Actinopteri; order Perciformes; family Nototheniidae; genus Notothenia; species Notothenia coriiceps. The sequence goes on from NW_011369945.1 coordinate 18,006,236, forward strand.
CTCTGGAATGCCTTCCCAACAAGTTTCAAGCACTGGTTTCTGAGGTTACAGGGGAATTTTAATCACCCAACAACAGGAAATTGTCCACATTTCAGCCGCTCTTACAGTCTTAAACCCATTTTCCCAACCTCTGAAAATGTTATTATAACCTCCAGTTTCTAGGATGTTTTGCATGCCTCAGTTATAATTACAAAGATGAGGTTGATGACTTGACTGGTTTTCATTCTAGGAATGTTAAGGGTAGCATGGATTTTATAATGATGCTCGTTCTGTTTCAGTCCCTCTTTATGGGCTGGTAAATGGATACTGAAGGATGGCTACTGTTATCACATGACGTTTAACTCTGGGGAATTTGAAATCTATGGGGATCAGGTGGATTATTGTCTTTGATGATAAGTAGCTTTTTGGTGAGACCAAAGCCCTTGTTTCAAATGAGAAGATTGTCCTGGTGAATTAGGCTCACAGTACATTTCTATGTAGTTTACCTGCTGTCACGCGAATACAATTAGGGGACAGTGCCTGAAGTTGAAGTCTGTGTTTCGCTCACTGATGTGTGGCTGCAACTGAAACTGGACAATTTCAATTAATCTTAACTAACAAACCTCATTGATAAAATAACTGCTAAAGTTAGCTATTGCACACTTACAAAGAAGACACACTAGCCATGGCCAAATCAATCTTGCTGATTTTTGATAATCAGCTGAAGCTTAATTCACTGTGTTAGGTTAGGCGTCAATTCCACATTTAAATAACTGACAAACCACTGATTTAATCTGAGCTCCCATGTTATTATAGCATAGAAATATAATTGTAATTTGTGTAGGTAAATCTTTGCTCCTCATGAATAAGATCACACAGAGCACACACAGAGCTTTTCAGCTGCTCATTAGGATGTATAACCATCTTTGAGGTCACACTTTTCAATATCTTACTGCCATACTGATTAGTGTTACTCTTACATTTGTACCCAAATAAATATTTAGAATATATAAAGATGTTTCTTTCAGCTTACAGTCCAGCTACTGTTTCTGGATCATGGCTGTGTCTTTGTAATTGTTAGGAACTTTTTATTTAATTTGAGGTTTCCTACCACTTGCAAATGTTGTGCGTCACTTGTGTTCAAGAGAAACTAAAACCAAGTTCAAACTGCACAGTGCACAGTGATTGTATTTCCAGGAAAAATACATCAACAAGCTGTCTTTCGTCTCAACCAATAAAATTGGGGGTTTTGTTTGCATTTATTTTCAATTTGTACTCATTTGGACAACACAATTTGCTAGCCTATATGATTACAATAAGATTGCACTTAAAGTTAATGTCCAGTTTTATTGAATCATTGCTATAAATGTCATAGTCGTAACAGAGGAGGCTCTGGTATTCATTCCTTTCTCTTCCCTGCCTCAAATGATGGCCATTTTGTATATTGCGTCATTAAAGTACATGTGATGGCACCTTTTCAAGGTCACTTAATGGAACCATACTAAGACCCAGAACCTGTTTCCTGGTCTGAGTTTACAAGCAAGGCTGGGGGGGGGGTGTCTGTGTAACATATCAGTGGTTGTTCTGTTCCCGGGGTCTGCTGTGAGGCTCCTGTCAACATATTTTCAGCTTTTTAGTGTGTGGGATGACCCTAACCCCCATAAATCACCTCCTAAGGCGAGGCTGTAAAAACGCCCGGGTCTCTTTAGAGTGTCAGTGCAGAATAGTGTGTGTGTGTGTGCGTGTGTTAGAGAGTCTGTTTGAATGAGGGAGGCTGTCAATTGTGCATTTGCACTAACATGCCTTGCATTAAGGGAATATGTTCAAAATGGGTGGGTGGTCTGTGCGTGTGAGTGAGGAGACAGCTGCGTCTTGACTGCTGGCGGTTATAGGCTCATTCACAGTAAAACCGTGATTACAAAATGGTAACGAGCAAAATTAAGTATGACAGTATTCTAATGTGCAATATGCATAATTTCACATGCATGAGTCTTTGTATTTGAGGATGTGGTTTGGTGCTGCGCTGCGGTTCTCATTGTCAAAGTTTCCGATAGAAGACAGTGTTTTGACGAAAGGTAATGTAGGCCTGCTTTGCAAACTTGGCTAAATGAGTTTGGTTAAGGGTCTAGTTAACTTTAGTGCATGGTCTTATTTTCTGTTCCTTTTTTAATGTAAAACCCTTTTAAAGTTTTTCTTAGTATTGTTCATTATTATGTAGGTTTGTGGTGAGATCTGGCTGTGAACTAATGTCAGATGTTGCATTAATGTATCATGCTTAGTTTGTTTGAAGTATTTCAGTCCTAGCCTAGTTAATAATCTTATGTTATTGAGACAATGACTCAGGGTAATTCCTTTTTTCAAAATCAGATGTTTGGTCTAAGTTTATTTTTATTAATTTGTTCAGTTTAATATTAGTATTAGCCAGTGACATGGTCATCTATTGATGTTAATACAGTTGTTGTTTTTTTCTTCTATCAGACCTACTATAATGGTAAAAACAGGATATTACATTTCTACTAATAATACTACAAATGATGTGTTTTTAGAATGGCCAACACAGAGCCAATGACGATGGATTGTGGCAAAAGTTGAGCAAAGTACAATTTTTTATTAACCAGCCTACATCTTTTTTCTCAAGACCTTGCTCTGCCAGATAAATGGTCTCATTGAAACAAATGAGGATGCTGCAACACATCCCTATTGTTAGTCTGAATACAGACTAAGTGTGTGAGTGTGAAGGCTCAGGGGAATGTGGCTTTGGCTGGCATAATGATGGCTATCTCTGCCGCTGGCTGTTTTGAATGTAATCTTGCCACTGGCAGTGCAGAGAGCCAGTGTGTGCTGGGCCCGTTGCTCATTGTGCAGAGATCAACGAGATCCCCAGAATTCCCAACACACAGAGGAAGTGACCCAACCTGACTCAGTCAGACCTACTGACGCTGGTATAGAGCGGTGAGGGCACAGCAGGCTGGACCAGATGGAACCAGACTGAGCAGAGTCCAGCTCTGATAAGTCCTGTCTTTGTGTTGCCCCACTGTTCCCTCCATCAGTGCCCACTCTGCAGATGGTTTTGTACGATCATTGGCTCACGGAAGTTTATACTGTAGAAACACCTGATGCCCAGATGTTCCAGTCTTCTAAAGTGGGTCGTAGATAAAAACTGATTTCAAACAGTGGCCATTCTTAGTTTGTTTTTCTTTCAGACCACATTTCCATTAATGACAGCCGTATGAGTTTAGAGGCAGACACTGTGCTAACTCAGCCTTTCCTCTGCTGTTACATTTAGCTTGTGATCAATCATAGATCAAAACTTGTAATCAATTCTAAAAGTTCTAGATAGCCATTTTTGTTGCTTTCTAAGTTACAATGGATTCCAATTTGTACATAAAACATAAATGTCACTATTAACCTGGACAAAATAATTTATATTCACAACATTATACACTTATTATACTACTGAAACACTTGGATCACTTTACATTTACAAGCATTTTTATTTCATTACAAATAGGACAGACATTTTTTTTGTAAAATAGGGCCATATATGCCAATGGATCCGATCCAATATTGTCCCTAGCGTTTATCGATTCAATGATCAATGACCCAATTTCACTGATTCAAATTAACCACCCAAATCACCTCAGCCTCTTTGAATGATGTTATTTGCACCCCGAATTGTCTCATCCATAATTCTTATGTTGACCCTTTATCCGTTTTATTTTTTTACTTTATCATTCTCTGAAATTGATCTGCAAATTAACCATGGACTTAAAATGCACACGGGTGTATAGATTGGACAGATGTTGTGCTTTTTAAGCTGTGAAAAGCATTTATTGATGTAATGAAAAACATTTTGACAGTGTTTCCCCTAGGTTTACTGACTTGGCAGGGTGCTGCTCGGGTACCCCGAAAAAAAATTGTTATCCTCTGGAGCAGCTCCAGAGGATAACAATTTTTTTTCGGGGTACCCGAGCAGCACCCTGCCAAGTCAGTAAACCTAGGGGAAACACTGTCAAAATGTTTTTCATTACATCNACAACACACACCACACGCGCACACACAACACACACGCACTACACAACACACGACACACACGACACACACCGGACACACACACACACACACCACACACACACACACACACAACACACACACACACACACACACACAACACACACACACCCAGCAACACCACACACACACACACACACACACACACGACCCCACACACACACACACACACTTCTCCGCCTCATTCTGTTTTAATTTAATCGTTCGTTATCTGACCAGCTTCAATCTTGTAGGCTACTCACTTCGTTTCTTGTAGCCCTCCAAAGGGTTTTGGAGGTTGATGCCTCGGTGAACGTGAGTTGTTTGGCTTTCTTGTCCGCAGCAGCAGAAAGCATTTTCGAATGTTTGAATGAATCAAAGTGGGTCGTCACCGTCGATGTTCTCTTATGCTCCAACACACAGTTGCACGGGGTGCAGAATAGTTTCCCCCCACTTTTTGCCCGGTCTTTAGTAGAAATGTTCACCGGTAAATGAGATGGATTAGATTTTTTCATCTTGGTGTTTTCTCTATCGTGTGAGCTCCACACGTTCACTCTGTACAGTGTTGTTTACATTCTGTGATGCGCGAGCTGATGACGTCACGTCAAGACGAGTTAACTTTTTTTTTCTCAACTTTGTGTGGAAAAATGCGGGGATTATGCGGCCTTTTGATAAATATGCGGCCTTTTCAAAATCTGCGCCATTTTGCTGATTATGCGGTAAATTCTGCGATCGCAGAATTGCGTTTTTCTGGAGGGTCTAAATAGAGGATAAGGCAGAGAGAAGCAGCAGCAGCACAGGGTTGCAGCAGGTATGTTATATGCTGTAGCCAGGTGATTTAAATGTATCAATCAAAGGAAGAAGTGTAGGCTACATGATAAGAAGGGAATACAGTTTGAATTAAAGTAATAAAGTACAGTGTAACACTGTACTTTATTACTTTTTAATGTACAAATACTTTGTTACTGTACGATATCAATAACAATAATCCACAGCTCCTCTCTCTGCTCCAGAGGATAACAATTTTTTTCGGGGCACCCGAGCAGTCACCAACCAAGGTAGTAAACCTAGGGGAAACACTGTTTAGGGATTTCATTGATTATCTGCTGGAAGTTCTACACTGGTCATTTTAGCTGTCAAATGTTACTAAATACAAATATTATTCTATGGAATCGTTCTGCATTCAGTTGTTTTTAACAAATGCTCAAAAATGAGCGTGTGAACACAGGTTTTTTTGTAAATTCACATAAAATACGTAATAGAGTCCCAAATAGAATTTTCTTTCGTGCTGGTATATTATGGACGTGTCCGAAAGCAGGGTTTTCAAACAACAATAGTTACTTTTTTTCATATCTGTCACTTGTCTTAAAGCGGGACATGTGC
>NW_011369945.1:18011692-18027142 GCF_000735185.1 Notothenia coriiceps
GTTTCATTAATCAATTATCAAATTAGTCGTTTGGTGCAGGGCAGCCCTATTGTAGTTATCCCATGTATAAAAAACGTGTTATGCCAGCAACCCTTGCAATTTGGGATTTTATTTTTGGTTGGTAGACCTCGGTGAGCTGGTCATTTCAAAAGTAGCTCACCAGGCAAAAAAGTGTGGGCACCCCTGATCTAAACCATCAGAGGCCAAGCAACTCTTCAAACTGTGAAGTGTCTAGTGGCTTGATGGAAAGACAAGGAAGGAAGCCACGACACTGCCTATTCATCTGTAAGGGAGACTGTGACCGAGTCACTTTATCAGCCAGTCAGAAGATTTATAAAACCACTGAAGCACAAAGGCATTCTTTAAGCTTGAGAGGAGAGATTGGGCTGGTGTGATCCCATAAAGCAGCTGGCAAAGCTTCTCTTAGCTCGTGACTGACAAAATGCTTTACTCACTTTATTGCATTTCTAATGATATAACATTATAGTTGTCTCTCCTCAGCTGAGCTATACCTGATGTTCTACACCTTACAGTCTGCCCTCCGATATTTCTTTATAGGGCTGGGCCACTCCCTAGAGGTGAGGTATATTGCCTCATAAGTTAACTTATCAGTTGGCAAAATCAATCAAATGTGGTACATTATTCTTTATAATTGAATATACTTAATAAACAGCCTACATCACAACTTTCCATAGGGTTTCATTTATTGAAGGGTGTATTTCAAGCTTGTTATGCAATTACATTTTTAACCAAGATTTGTTCGAACAACTTTTTGACTTTAATTGACTGAATTTATTTGAAAAGTGGGCATATTGCCACTTGAATACTACTGTGTAATATATGGACATACAGTATATATTTAAGAAGTACAATATAAGAAAAGCACGTGTTTCAGGTGTGGGCCATATTCCAATTCCATTATACTTTCAGAATTTGCTGAGGGACAATTCAAAATGGACCATCAGCCGCAGTTAGGCCGTAGTTTGGACAGCGCTGGATTAGACTATAGATCAAAGATTGAGACGATTAAACTCTCATCAACTCACAGTTACCCTGCAGAATGTATCAGCTCCTTACCTGTAGATGGCGTAACCGCACCAAGTTTCAGTGGCCCTACCACAGAGCTCTGAGTATGACATGTTGCATCGCCCTCATCCTTAGGGCTTTATCATAGTAACCATCTCTGTCTATGTGCATGTCACAGCGTTCCTTTTTCTCTCAACATGACAGAAATCGGAGCCTGGATGTCACATCTGGAAATTATTCTATGAGTGGTCTTGTTGTGTTTTTTGTATTATGTTGGATCGGGTCCTACCTTCCACCATTTCTGCACTGAGAGTATGAGCCACCACTGGGGAGGGGTCCATGTATGGCAGACCCACTGCAGGACCCAAAGCAGCCCAACCTACAGGGGGAGAGCCAGAGACAAGAAATTATAAAATGATTGTTTTCATTTTATTGCTAAATGAATGACGGAGAAACATCTGGTGACCCATTTTCTATCTCTGATTCAAATGCCTTTCTCTCCTGTGTGTTTGACTCAATAACATGTGAAACATTTTATTTTCTAGCTGGATTAATTTGAAAGCTACTTTTTTTGATCAGGTTTTTAAACAGATTGATTTATTTTTTTGTTTTGTCGGGATATATTTTGTGTTTGCTGTTGTAATACTCATTTGGGCCGAAGAGTGAAAGTGAAGTATTCATGTTTTACTGGTTAGTTTTAATATCTCCATGCACCATTTTTCTCACATGTCAACTTAGAAAAACTATTTTTTCCACCTGTTGCACAAATTAAACAAATTAAATTGAAGAACTTTTATTGAAGATCAACAGTTTTTAAATCACAAACACAGGAGAGAAAGCAATGAACCAGTCTTAGAGCACTTCAGTGCTACTGTGAAGAACTGTAACAGTGGTAGTGATGATGGGTCACCCTACCACATCTTAAATATTGAAGCGTAAAAGACTAACCTGTGTGAGCCAGAGGATCAGGCTGAGTCTGTACGGACACCTCTCTCAGAACCTTTCTGGTTGAAGCCCCCCTCCTCCCCTGGTGGGAGGAGTTTCGGCTGCTGTGTGACTCGGAGGATCTGCTGCTGCGTCTCTGACTGCCATCAGTTGTCCGTGAGTTGCAGGAGCGCCTTGTGTCTGAGAAAGAGCTGGAGTAATCTGCTCCTGTTCTCCTACAGGACGAATCTGAATCCGAAGCCTCCTCTCTGATCACCGACCCATCCTCCTCTTCCTCTTCATCTCCCTGCAGGTGCTCTGAAACCTGGCTGTGATCCGTCCTGCTCACACTCTCAAAGTCACTCTGATAGTCCTCCTCCTCCTCCTCTTTCTTCTCCTTCTCTTTGAATGGTGGTCGTTGTTGATGTCTGTTAGAGGATCCAGGATCAGTGGAGCTGTGTTTGACTTCTCTCTGTTTAGACTGCAGGGAGAAAGAAAACACATCAGCCTGAGGAGGCCTTCAGGGGATCCACGAGATCCCAATATAATAAGCAACGTTTTACTATCATTCTTTACACAGTTTACCAACTAGTCGATGCATAAGAATGGCTAATTTCCTACTAACTGTTTTCCTTCCTAATTGTATTCTGTGCCTCTACTGTGACATGTCTCCATGTTTTAAAGGGCCCATGTCATGCTTTTCCGGTTATTACCCTTGTGTAGGGGTGCACCGAATGGGAAATTCTTGGCCGAAACCGATACCGAAAATAGGAAACAGTTGGCCGAAAACCGAATGCCGAAAATTATTAATAGAAATATATATATATATATAATGTATACATTTTTTACCAATGTTGTTCAGCTACCTGATTATGGAAAAAGACATGATTATGGCAAAACTTAACTTAACTTAATAATCACTATTATGGGTCCATAAAACATTTATTCAGCACTTTTGAATGCATACAGTAGATTAATTCCAAGTCAAGTGAATTTTCTTTTCTCTGTAGGATAACTACAACAAAGTGCATTCAAAACAAAGCCAAGGTGCTTTAAAATAAACATCTAGGCCAGTAGGCCTACAACAAAATAGTGTAATTAAAGACTAACAGCCAGGCCTTCAACAACAACAAATGCACCTATAAGTTTGGTAACCTAACGTGTTGTTGTGATGACGTAATCAAAACGCGGCGACAAGCACGGCGCGTGACCATGCTCGCGGCTGGCTCACAGCCAACATGTCTGCCGCTTGGAGATATTTCAAAATATCAGAGAAAGAGGCGCGGATTGCGATTTGTAAAACGTGTTCAGCTGACATTTCTCGAGGGGGTGTAACTGCAAAGACTTTCACCACTTTGGGATTACTCCACCACTTGAAATCAAAACACCCGGACAAATATGCGGAGTATGATCAACATAACCCTGTTCTCTGACATTCAGTGATATTTTTTCGGTGCTAAAATCCTTTCGGCCGAAAGGGCCTTTTTAACCATTTTTGGTCGTAAATTTTCGGTTGCCGAATATTCGGTGCATCCCTAGTTGTGATACTAAAATGCACCTTGAAGCAAAAAAAACTGAAATTAAACATGCTCCCAGTCTATTAAAGTAATAGTTTGACATATTGGTCATTGATCTTTTTCTAAGAATAGACTTAAATATTTTTTAGTGAGTGAGATAACAAGAGCAATCTCATGCCTGTGCGAAGCTGCAGTTGGGACGGGGTTAGTCTAGCTTGGCAAAACCAGCATGAGTAAGAGAAAATGGTTAGACAGGCTCTATTCAAAAACACAGATGTCCTGCTGAAATATTAGAACAAGTCTGATGATCATCATGAAGTGTCACAGGGGGAAAGTTGGCTCATGTGGTTTGCTCAGGCTCTCTGTGAGGCTGTTATGACGTGAGATCTATCCAGCGAGTGTCTTTCCCACAGGGACGATATTCATTCACTCGCTTTGTGTGAGCTAATCCCTTTCTCTACGCTTTGTGGCTGAGTGAGGAAGGCTGCTGGAGGGACAGAGACATTTCTTTTTTTTGTGTGTTTATCAAATACATTATCTCTCAATAGTCTAGCCAGCTGCTTCTCTTAATAGCACAAATTAAGCACAGAGCCACTTCATCATTTGTGTGTCTGGTACTTAAATGTCCATGTACTGTCCCTATTATTTCCCATATATTGAATTTACTCACACAGCCCACACAAACGGACTTGCTCTGTCAATACGGGCGAGTTCATTTGATTGTGTGCAGGAGATGCACTGTTTTAAAAAAAAAAAAATAGAAAAAACAATTCAATTTAAAAGTGTAAAGCAATCTCTGTTTGAAATAAGATCATCTTGTATTAGTCCCGCAGCAGGGGGATTTGCATAGGCATCTCTCATAAAAAATAAATAATCAGAATGTATTATATATTCAAAATAACCATAAATATAGAGACTGTATGGTTACATTTCAGATTTAAAATTGGTATGTCAGAGCCTCTCCCCTAATTATTTTTAGAGTAACCAGATATACATTAAACAACCTTTTTTCCTTTCTTTTGGATTAATGCGCTGTTGGCTATATATACATTATACATTCCCTATGGTCTGTTTTGGCACGGATACTCTAGCATTAATGCCAACTATTTTCAGCTCTGTAAATAGTGCTGTACTACCACCTGCTGGTAGGCAAGCTGTGAACTGCCCACATACAGCAGGCCCACCCTATGGATCTACATATATTAATAATAATAATAATAATACATTACATTTAATAAAGCGCTTTTCCTGGTGATCAAAGCACTTACAAGCAAGTAAAACAAAAATAACAACAAAAGTAGAAAGTGCTAAGCTAGGTGGTTGACTCATCATACCTTAAGTCATGATCCAACATGTCATGATAATGCATGTTGCTTACCCTCAAATAAGGGGGTTCATCTGTGAATGAAGAAGAGTGGTGTCTAGAAGGGATCCAAGAGATTAAACGTATTACATTAAACTATAGGAAGCTTCATTATCACATTAGGGAATTAACATACGTGACCAAATAGGTAATTTAACTTTTTATTCCACAATTAAAACCTTTTTTGTGCAAACAGCAGTAGTAAACATCTTTTAAACAATATTATAAAAATAAAATTAAGAACAGCTATACACCAGCTCCTTTATGCCGTTTTGAACCGTTCTCATATGGTGTAACACCGGCAAAGGCATCTGAAGTAGTTGTTTGCTGTGCATGCAGACTCAGAGCCTGCATGTCAATCCACTCAAGTACCCCTGACATGAGAGCCGCGCAAGTTTTCCTTTTGTAGCAAGCAGCAAAATAATTGTAACATGACGTGTTTGAGTTAATTTACCTACTTAATATCGAACACCCTAAAAAAGAAAACAAATAAATAAATCGCACGTCCCTGCGATGTGAATATCGCGCATGCGCATATCGCGGTTATCGCCATGACACGGTATATCGTTCAGCCCTAGCTGAGATGGTACATTTCTTTTTTTACCTGTAAGACTGGGAATGATTCTACTTGACTTACTTGGCCAATACACGTTCAGTCATATTTTTACTATGCACATCTTTTTGTAATTTATTTATTTAAAAGTCAGCTTTTCAATTTACGAGGTTTGCATGAGATAGTTCGTCCATCACCTTTATCATTAAATCATTTCTCATTCCTGAATGAAACATGTTCAGTGCGTGGTGCTGCAGTTGGAAAATGAATTGGTTTGAAAAGGTTTACGGCGCATTCTTGTGCTTCATCGTCTGAGACTTGAGACGGAGTCATGTGAGAGTTATTGAGGTCAAAAGCAGTCATAAGAGTTTATACATTCACAGAAATGATGGTGTGAATTGTTATGAAACAACTGGGGTAAGGATTTTAGGATGAAAGGAACTGATAAGCATTGTTTAAATCCATTCACAGTAAGCATATTTATGAGTAAGAAACACAATATTTTACAGAACAAATCTCAAATTAAACTGGGAACAGTTGGTCCATGTGTGGCTTATTCCAGAAGATGGTTCGAGGAAGTGGGGTGCTGTCCTTCGTCCTATTGGTGCTTGAAGAAAGACTCAACCAAAGTACACCACAGTGTGGACATGAGAGAAGTGGATAACTGTTATTCACCCTAACATATATTTAATGACTGTAAATCGCATGGTTGGTTTGTAGTATTTAAGTGTGATTGTGGTTGATGAGGTCTTGTAGGAGCTCATGCTTCTCAAACAGGGCTTAAGGGCAAGATTCCAATGATTTCAGCAAACATCTATTCCTTCTGAGTAGACTATGGTTGCCAAATTTGGGGAATATTCTAGCTGGGAACGTTCCGTGGGAATGGAATTATTGTGAATGAAGTCTAATTGGAATATATACGGATTATGTGTACGGATACACTTTTTACCATATCAAAAGGAGACATAGTCCATTATCTTGCCTATTCATGAATTTGATACAAACAATGTTAAATGACCCAATGTGTTTTCAATTGGACTTTCAGAATCAGAAACTAATTATCAGTTTAAAATAAATTGTCTTTTTCACAAATCTAGACAAAAACGAATTTAGAGAAATGTATTCTAGAAAAATGGGCTACATGTCCCTATAGTGGCTCATGAGAAACACTACATGACAGAAAATACCTGACATTGTTTTAGGCTTTGTTCAGCAAATAACTTTTTTTATTTGTCTTTTTTAAAATTACAATTTATTTGCCTTATTCAAATAAGTTGTCATTTAAAAATAAATTAACCTTAAAACAATTCCATATTGGCTAATAAAGCCCACATAACAGTTATTATAGGCCCTGCATTTAAGTGATGAGCACTCTGTGAGCATAATATACTTTACAACCATATGACATTTAAGGTGTTAAAAAACATTGCTTTTTTGTTTGACGACAGTGAATGACATTAGAAAAGCACATCATGATTGCAAACTCTATCAGATGTCAAATTAATGTTGCTTTAGTGAAAACTGTTTTTGTTAAATACCGTACAGAGATGAAAGCGTGCAGATTGAATGAGGCTTTGTGTTCAAAGAAAAGCAGTGAGCGACTCAGCAGGCTTGTTGAGTCTGGACATGTCAGACACTTCAGGGAACAACAAAGTGTTTGGGATTAATTGGTGGCGTTCTGGCAGAAAGCGAGTACTTGACATAAATTCAACCCTACAGACGGAGGTCTATTCAGGTCCTTAATGGGAGTTGAATTAGTATTGACTGAGTCTGCAGTAGTTTCCACCAGGTGGCAGTGTATACCAACCAGTCTTAACAATAATACACTGTACTGATTAAGCATTTGCCTCTCAGTGTTGTCTTTCAATAAGTCAGCTGTTTTTTGTTTTTTTTTAAAAGGATTTTAGCAGGACGGTATATTTTGGCTTCTTGGTTGTCAATTTTTTTTAAAGAGCCTTTAACAGCTAATTGCTATTGTAAAGTAACTGTGTTTTAAGCTCAGGAGGAAGGTTTTCTGTTAGTATCCCATATATATATTTTAATAATTTGATATATTGAAGAAGAAAACAAGCTTGTGTGTACCTTGTGACCCCCTGTCATTAATCAGCTTTTCTCTTTTCTTCCTTTCATGTTTTCCTGTGGCCTCCCCTTTTTGCTGCAACAGGTAAGACTTTTTTTCTTTTTAAATAATTCTATCACTTTTATCTAAATAGATGTGCCCTATGGCTGCAATAACAGTTTGTTCTCCTTATTAATTCATCTGCAAAATATTTTATAGATGAATCCATTTATTGTTTGGGTCTATAAAACGTCAGAAAATAGTAGAAGAAATTGGGCCAAAAATATTGTGTTTGAATACTATCTAACCGATATGGCTTTTTCAAGGTCGATACCGATTATTAGTAATCAAGGAAATCGATAACCGATATTTGGATCCGGTGCTCCTTTTTTGGCGGTGGGTGCGCACCAGTTATGTGCAGCCCTGAGAATAACACAACTTCTTTGAAATGCCTTTTTAATGTTTAATGAACTTTTCAACATCTTAAAACTGGTTTCTTCTCTGTGACCCTGAGTAAAGTAAATGAAGTAAAAATAAAACTTGTTCTAAACTTCTGATATTTGAGTCGCACTCATTTAGTAGTCCCAATTCAGCAGCACCAGATTGTGGTGCAGAAAGCAGAGTTGCTGCGAGGCTCCACTAGCAGCCGCCCCAGTCGTTCCAGCGCGTCACAGTTTCTCCGCCGCGAGACGCTAAAAAAGCCGATACCGATAATCTGTGAAATGCGGAATATCGGCCTCGATAATCGTCCAGGCCGATAATCCGTCGTCCCCTATTGAATACGATAAAATACAGAGAAAAGCAAGGAATCTCCAATCTTGAGAGGCTGAAAAAAACATTAATGCAATTTCTGCATGAAAAATTACTTTAAATGATTATCAAGATATTTGGCGATTCATTTTTTGTCAACCGGGTAATGATTGCACCAGGTTATAAGAGAGCAGCATGAGGTTATCCTGTTGTCTGTTGCAGTCAGAATCACTTCTGATTCTCAACTGAACATCCTGAACCAACTGTCCTCATGTTACACCTAAAGCGGTGAAACAGTGGAGAATCTCAAGAATTGCTTAATCAGACAAGAGTGAAGAGAGTGCATGAGGTTGCTTCCTATGTAGATCCCAAGTCTGCCACTCGTCCAGTTGCTCCTTTTACTTGACACAAATGACAAAAAGCATGTAAACCAAATATAATTTAAAAGGATTTGAAAGGAATTGCAGGGGAACCTTGAATTGAACTCTGATTTGTCACCAGAAGATGGCGTCGTTGTTTCCGGTTACTCTTTCTGCATAAATGTGTTGCTGGACACGTTGTATTGGCATTTCTTACCACGTGTTGGAAACCATTACTCCGTTTAGCTGCATTGTAAATTGGTGAAACACGCTTTTTGTTCATGAATTTTGGTCACCTATTATACTCAGTAATATGGTATTCACTGGGGGTGTCTTTAGAGAGCATGCCAGCAATTTGCCATTTAAGGTTGATTACCCAATCAGACCAGGAGGTAGTTACCCTGAATACAAAGCAGGAATACCCAGAGAAGGATCACCTCAGTGAGAGTGGCATGATGATGATGATGATGATGATGATGATGATGGGGTCTGTGTTGTCTTTCCTGATTGTAAGGCCGTGCAGAAAACAAGAGTTTGTTAGTGTGTAGCTAAGCCGAGCTTTTGATAGCTCTGATGTCGTCAGAGCAAAGTTAATCCACTCAGTCCTCTGTCCTCCCCTCAACACACACACACACACACACACACACACACACACACACACACACACACACACACACACACACACACACACACACACACACACACACACACACGAGAACACACACACGAGAACACACACACAAGGGTCAGGGCATATAGCCTAATTGTTCCCAAATGTTTCAGTGATGTATTGATTGTTTGAACTCTCTCTGACCTAATTCAGCAGCAACTATGAGAACCTATAGGAGCATCATTCTTTTCTCTATACATGTATACCAGGGGTCGGCAACAGGCGATCCGGACCCAGACTCCGACCTATACGGACCCGGACCTATAATCAATACATTAATAGGGGATTTCAATTTTGACGGCCCCGTCAAAATTGAAATCCCCTATTAATGTATTGATTATAGGTCCGGGTCCGTATAGGTCGGAGTCTGGGTCCGGATCGCCTGTTGCCGACCCCTGGTATACNACACAATGCCTGGGGCGGGTTGCCGTTTGTTGACGTGAATCCCATCAAAGCATACTACTCCTGATATTGATTTTGTTGGCTCAATTTTGGCTCTCTTTTTTTCTCCGCTGTCCACGTTCCCTGCTGTAGTGCTGCTACGTTTAAACCACGATTCAATTTCAATGTCTATTCGTTATAATATAATAATGCAACTGGCTTTCCGCTCAGCGTGGTTCCGGGCTAGAGCTTGATTTAGCTCTGGTTCTTCCTGTTTCCAATGTAGTGCAGCCGGCTCTCAGTACCGAAACCCGGTTCTTAGCTGGCCCCAATCGGCTGCCCGGCAAGAACAAAGACGCTTACGTCGGAGGGGGGCGAGAATAACCTGTGCAATAACAGTTAATGGCAAGTACGGAATTACAAGTTGTAACAAGCTGTAGCGCTGAGCAAAGTGAGTAGAACACGACCACACACTTGTAAAAACAGAGAAGAACCAATTAAGCACCAGAAAAGCACAAGAACGGATCTTGAACCCTTGGAGTGGTCTCTTAATTTTCCCCCGAGCTATAGTTGAACTCAAACTTAGTATTTCCAACAAGTTTCCGTTACACCTTAACACCTCACAGCTATATATACGCACAATGGGTGAGCCTGAGCTGCAGCAGTGTCGCTGAAATTATGATAACAAATATTTTGCACTTGCACATTCAAATAAACAAAGCATTGCTCTCACTAATGCAAATCAAAATGTCCTTATTCAGAGAGAGACCCCTGTGCTTAGTTTTCATGTTTGGACAGTTTCAAGTTGGTATTGATGAAACCACATCTCTATTCTTAACTCTTATTAGTGCTCGTAAAAAATAAGCGTATCCTCCTCTTCGATTACAACATCTCTGTTTTTCTAGAGCTTCTTATCTCTTAAAGGCTGATGGAGGAGGAGACCTTACTCACACTGATGTCTGGGTCACAAACACAGCCTCCACATTGTAGGAGGCTGTGTATTTAGATACTCCACCGAAGCACATGACCAGGTGATTCATGATTCCCTCATGCCCTACTCTACATTTCAGCAAATCTCCCTCTGACACGATCAGCAATCCTCATAACTAAAACAGTCCAAGCTGTGGACACGCTGGTAACGTATACAGATGTTTTTGGCATCAGCAGATATTTTTAGCATCAGCAGAATTCCTGTTTTCAAACCTATCTTCTGACCAAGCTCACTTCTCTTGCAAAAAAAAGAATCCTTCAAGAGTTTTTCCTGAAGGCAACTTCAACAACAACATGTCTTCTGACATTATTAACTGATTGACATTTTCCAGCTTTTCTGACGTATGTAAATGGTAAAATTAAGCTAGTATTATGGTAAACAAACAGCTATTTTATTAACAGCCTTTAGATATCAAGATCCAGTTCCAAAAAGTGGCTTAATAGCAAGGTTTCTTGTTCTCTTCTTTAAATTCCCAGCCGAACTTCGTATAACTTTTCTGTTTAACATCTCTGAAAATACATAGTATTTAAAACCTTCTGCAACTACTGAAAAACCTCATCTAAATGTCCTCCTGACATGAGATTGGATTGCTGCGTTTTACAGTTCCATTCCTTCCAACCCCCCGTGCTTTTCTGACCCAGTTTTTACCATTGCAGTCGATTTACTCTGCTTCATCCTCATTTGGGATGAGTTTCTGAGAACAGAGGGACTGAAGGTTTGAACCAGAATTGATTTGTCATTGACCGGCCAGGAAATTGATGGAGAATGGTAATGGTCATCAGAGTTTGTCCCAGCATTTCCAAAGGGGAATGTTGCCTTGAAGCAATGCTATTGCATTGATTGTCTTTGGAAACTGCACACCAAATGATTAGAAATTGCGACAATATATACAAATTCTCTGAATTCCCATTTTACCCGTTTCATGCATCAGAATTGTTTTAGAGTAGATATTGTGCTCGTTCATTTGTAGTGTGTCTTATGGTCTGTTTGTGTCGTTTGTCTTTATTGTTGTAGCAAAGTTATTGCTGTTCTCTTGGCAAGGTGAGTCTTGGGAAAGAGATTTACATCTCAATGAGACTTATTCCTGTTTATATAAAATATATATTGTATACATCAGGGTTATTCAACTAAAATTCAATGAGGTCCAGTTAGGGAAAATCTCCCCATGCAAAGGTCCGGAACATCAAATGTCTAACTTGCTTTATGAATTAGTGTGACATATATTGAAGTAGCCTGCAGCTTTATCAACGTCTGCATGTCATCAACAACTGACTGCCATTCAAATAAAGAAAGTACAATTCAAAAACAACAATATTTATTGTCAATTAACATTGAACTATACAGATATACAGTAAAATACGTGGATATGTGTAATGTTCCTCTCTGGCTGCATTGAAAAATAAAATAGAGAAAATAAATAAAATAAAAGTGCTTAATTTTAGATAAATAAAATAAAGTGTAGCAGCAGCTTGAGTTTCCTTTTTTCTTTGTAACCGTTTCACATCATGACTTAACAGTTTCAGCCGATTATAGAACAATATCAGTCTTTACACATCATAACAATTGAACAGTTTTAAAGTTTCTCTTTCTTTCCCTCTTATATTGCAGTCCCTCACTCACTTTTTTTTAATTCAGTGCGAGAATTGAGCTCGAGCTTGTCCTGCCAGGAGTTTGTAAATCTGGGCTGAAATGGTGTCAGGGCCATTCTCATACATATGAGGTGCTCATTGGTTAGCCTCGGTTAGCCTGCCCTGGAACGATATTTAGTTTTCATTTTGATCCTGGTGGACTGATCATATTGGGCTCTGAGACTGCTTATTTTTTGTGACCTCAGTTCTGACTTGAGAGGGAATGTTTGGTCAAACACTTTGTGCTTTGTCTCATAGTGGCGTTTTGGCACTAATGAGCGCCACGGTCTCTGAACAAATGAGACACACAAGTGAATGAGTTTGTTTCACTCTTAGACCAGCAGGGGTACCAAAACTATGCAGACAGCTGCAATAATACATTAATTAACTGTCTCATCGATGTTTGTCTGAATTAATATGATACTATTAACAATCATATTATTCATATCAGCTGGCAATCACTGTTATGATTCACATATTCAGTGTTATTATTAAATAAACTATATATTTTGGAGGAGTTAATGATGAATGTTCCTCAAGATGCTTGCTCACCCTCCTTCAAATTTGAAAGGCAAGCAATTACTATCATATATCAAAAGAATCAAAAGAACAGTTCAGCGCCCCACGACTTTACTGCAAACACTTGCAACCTTGACTTTACATCAGAAAGAACAAACATTAAAGAAGTGACTAACTGCATCAGTTAGGGTTAAAAAACCTGTATTCAGCTAAAACATATACATCGCTGCAGTTATGATCCAGTGGAAAGTCCTTACCTACTGGCCTTTTTGGCAGTGCAGTTTTACACACCGCCTTATTTGACTTTCTCAGGACTTGAAACTGTTTTTTGGGGGAAGACCCCCACAAAGAAGAAAAATGTTATAGAAGTCCCTCTCCTTCCGGGGGAGCTCCATGGGACCTTATTTCGGAAAAATTATGTATTGAAATCAATGGAGTAGTGATGGGAATTATGGCTCTTTGAAGGGAGCCGGATCTTATGGCTCCGTTCCTTTCAAAGAGCCGTTCAAAAAGAGCCGTTCATCCCGAAGTGTCAACTTATGTCCTCTAATAGCACATGCTCTTCAACTCGTCTGTTTCACTCCTCTTTCCTAGTCTGTCTTCACTCCGTTCGACATTTTTTTTCTGAACTCTTCTTCCGTTATCGAGAACTAAACCTGTGGTGGTAATTGGAAAAGTAAAGGTCAAAGGCAACATAAAACACAGCTAGAAATTTCGGCGCCACAACGATAAAAACCCATCCAAAACTTCCATACTCTACCCCATACATAAATACAGACACGACCGCATACATAACAACAACAACAAAATACCCGGTAAATATTTACTAAACAACCACCATTTAAAAACAAGTGAAATACAAAACTTAAATCTACTCCAGTTACACATATAAACCTCACTCAATATAAATAAAACCCTATAGATAAGTGACACAACCTCACAAAACAAGTAAGTAAATTCTACACAGTACAACAATCCCCGCCCCTGCTCTCTGCGCCTCTCCTTCTCTACTATAAGCTATAAATAACGGATCCTTACAATACTCACAACATATAAACGATTAAACTATCACTTACAGATAGACGCTCAGTCATTACCCACGTGCAGACGTGTTCACAATATCAAAAAAACTCGTGACGTCACAGTCTACATAAAACTCACGCCAATCCATGACACCTGAATAAGTTCCATGATCACTCATCGTTACGGGACTAGCCCAACGCTCAAAAATCTCTACCGTTGTCACTCAACCCAAGACCTCCACAACCAATGCCTTGGAACAACCGAAGCAAAACACCGGCGAACCAGGCTAATACTACGAAACAATAACATAGAACCCCATACGGAGCTCTTAGACCATAACCCCAAGTGCCCATGTTACTAGGGACCGCCACCAAGCATAGAGAGACAACACTACGTTGACAAGGATTTTTACGGTCCGGACAACACGATCCACTACAATATGCGTGGTAACCACATTTCCAGTTTTAAAATAGAAATTTAATCCGTCAAAGCTCGCTTATATTATAGTACGACGGATATAAGACAAAACAAAAATTTTTGCGGAATACTCACACACGGCTCAGACTTTATCAATATACTACTGAAGACTTAACGTAAGTTCTGTCCGTTGAAATAAATAAATTGTGTATGTCTCCCACTGTAAGTTTCATGGAAGCGGTAGCGTGTACTCCTTGGTACTGCTATACCGCGGTGGGAACACAGTACAAATGTTACGGCTAAAAACTGTAAACAGACCGTTATGCTCAGGTTAGTAGTAGGACCCAGGGTCCTCAAAGTTTTTGAAAATTAGAGTTAGTCCTCGGTAGTCTCCCACTTTGGGGTAAAAAACACTAGGTCCTAGTCTGTTCAGGCCAAGGTTAAAAAAGGGGGACCTCCAAGTTGTCGTTAAGTCCTATCCTCAGTCGGACTAGGTCTAATGCTAAAAAAGTTCTACTGATCTAGGACCTTATAGTCACGATATTAGGGATGGGCTAGCCGGTAGATCACCTGTCTTTTTATTATTTCCTCTGTCTCTCTGGTGTAACGTCTCTGTAGTCAACAGCCGTGAAATGAAATACTACTTTCCACTACTGTTTAATTCCTTGTAATAAAACAACATCTAATAAAGAAATTAGCATTCTAATGTAAAACCACTAACTGTTAGAAACAACACGCTATGAAAATAACTCGTAATTTGTAAATACAGTAAGTTGTAAACCCCAACTTTTGGTTTTAATCCGGTGGGTGTTGCACTGGTTTTTACTGTTTATTGTAACTAAGAAGGTACTTCCGATTGTAACACTTAATAAAAGTGCAATTGTTTGCAACGGAGAATAAAGTTAAGCTTTTATAAAGAATTTTATTTAACATGTCATGTAAAACGGGACGACTTAGGTTGACCTTTAGGTGGGGAGACACACCCTAGTCCAATTAGTTCAAAACACCGCTAGTTGACTAGGGTAGGACCACACAAACCAAAACTTTGATGGGTGTACAAACTTTCTAAAACTAGGTCTAATTCTCCGAACACTAAGCCTGAAAGGACTAGATAGCCTATAGTTTCGCGGTAGATAGGAACCAACGACCCAAAAACTTGAGGGTTTTAGGTTTAGAACTAGACTTAGTCTAATCCCTAATTTTCAAAACTTGAGGACCCGGGACCACTAATAAAGCGTCTATTGGATCATTTGGCGGGGAGAGATTCTTT
>NW_011369945.1:18027187-18060904 GCF_000735185.1 Notothenia coriiceps
GAGATGTCATGCTCAGCACCAAACACCGTGCATGTGGTAAGTCCACCAGAATGTTTCCAAGAGAAAGACGTGCTGCAGCTACAGATCCTCGCGAAGGAGAGATGTGAAAAGCCTCCACGAGCATCAGCCAAAGCACTGGAGGCAGCGGACCTAAAACGTCCATAAATAGGTAATGCCAGTGTTTATTACATGGTTTTGATTAGTAATTGCCACATTTTTTAAAAACCCTTTCATGCATTGTGGTCACTACATCAGATACTGCTAATTTAATGCTGTTTTCTATGCATGGGGTTTCGGATGGTATAGTAGCACATCAGGCACCAAAGTGGATTTTGTTATAATATTTGTGTATTCTATTTTATAGTTTTTGCATAATATATAATTTTGTTCATTGGTTTGTTAAACATATATTACTTAAAAATCAGTTTTTTTAAATCTCTCATGCATAAAGATGAAAANATTGACCAAATACTTATTTTCCACCATAATTTGCAAATAAATTCTTTAAAAATCCTACAATGTGATTTTCTGGATATTTTTTTTCTTTCTCATTTTGTCTCTCATAGTTGAGGTATACCTAGGATGAAAATTACAGGCCTCTCATCTTTTTAAGTGGGAGAACTTGCACAATTGGTGGCAGACTAAATACTTTTTTGCCCCACTGTATGTGTTGTCATTTCTCAATAAGCATCACTACATTACCCCCACCCACCACACAGTGGGCTTCTCTCCTCATCTTTGCTATCTTTATTGCTGCGGTCGGCATTACTCCTATCCTCTGTTGTCTGGACTCGGAGCGCTGTGTGTTCTTTGGATGCTAATCCTTTTAATGCCAGGTTTCACCCCGCATTACTCAAACCTGCTGCTCAATCACTATTATGCAACCTAGGATCTTCTGTGAGTGTGCAAGAGAGTGGGGACCTACTCTGTGGTTAATAAAGAGGCCATTTGTTGAGCAAATTGCTACTGATAGAATTTAGTGGAGGGAGGCTATGATTGAGAAAGCATTGGTTAATTCCTTTAGTCTTGAATCATTATATGGCTGTTCAAGGACCACGCCTTTGTTTGTTTTTGCATGTTAAGGCTATTTGCTTGAAGTGATTTGCACAGAGAAGCTGTGTATTGTTTTCCCAACCATGGCTGGTGGTTAAGGTTGGTCAGTTAGTCCAGTGTCTTCTATGGTTGGAAAAAAAGAACGACAAATATTTCTTCTCCCATCATATATCATAAGTTGTATTTTATGAAATGCAAACCCTGAATTTGATATGTCAATACATAAATGTTTGCTTTTTAATTCAGAAAGGCTTTACGCAAAAATATGAGCCAATGATAAGCTACATTTAAGTGCAAAGATATATATAAAAAATATCAACTTTAAGAATCTAACATGGCGTAAAAAATACAAAACATATACATCAAACCATATGTGATGCAGTGATGACGTATTATGAAAGCAGACCCGGAAGTTAGCATTGTTTTGCTCTCTTAGCAAAAAGCAATGGGATTTTTGAAACACACTGACACATGTGCTCAGCAGGATAATCCTGTCACATTTCAATCATTTCCCAACATTCATGGAATAGATGAATGGTAAAGGCAATCGCCAGAAGTAAAAGTAAACATAAAGCTATAACTGACCTACATGACTGTCTCATGACTGCATGGAACCACTGCTTAGCTAAAGGGCGGACTCGTGTTCAGTGTGATGCTATTTAGTAGTCTCATTTAGTCAGTTGTGTGCAAGCTCCATCTTTAAGACACATAAAGTTTCAGACATTCATCAGGGCGGAATTTACTGTCGTTTAATGTGTTCTACAGA
Organism: Notothenia coriiceps; assembly: GCF_000735185.1. Lineage (NCBI taxonomy): Eukaryota > Metazoa > Chordata > Actinopteri > Perciformes > Nototheniidae > Notothenia > Notothenia coriiceps. The sequence continues at coordinate 18,029,007 of NW_011369945.1, forward strand.
CCTTATTTCAGGCATCTCACAAAAACTTTGAGACGAGGAAACCAGGAAGTGCTAAATGCTAACTCATTCCCGGGCTTAGGACTGATTCCTGCACCGCTCTTTTAGAGGCTGCATCTCACTTCGGTTAAATGGATTCCTTGCGTCCCTCACTTGCGTCGTTTCCTAGTCCCTCCCACCAGGGAAGCATGGAGAGACGCAAGGAAACCACGAGAAGCAGGGAAATTAGTTTTAAGAGCAATGGAACGTCCTTTCCTCCGGAGCGTCACGTGAAGCGACGTCCGTCGTGATGACGCTGCACAGCTGTTCGTCTGACAGCAGCCAGCTCTGTCCCCGTTATTTCCACACACACCCCCGCCTCTGTTAGTACACATTTACTGACACAAACATGTGTATCATCTGTTGTAGACCCAAATACATTAAATAAAATAAGAACTCATTCTCAAAAAAGATAAACGCCATTCTTAAAATGTATAATCAAACAACAGTTTGATTAATATTGATTAGAGTGCACAATAGAAATAAAACAATTGAGAGAAGAAAAAGAGATATATTATCTATCAAAACCCAGTTAGATTAACATTCATTGGATTGCACACTTTGTTTGTTTTGTGTGGATATGTAGCAAATTCAATTTTAAATAGTACTTAATGACTGACTGAATGGAAATGACAATAAATCTAAAACGAAAAAAGCGATCATGAAAATGTTTCCAATAAATGAAGAAAATAATTTTTGACCACTTTGTTGTTCAGATATCACATATTTGTAACTAAATGATACATTAATTGAAACAAAACACAGTATAAACTGAGGAGTGACTCCTGTGAGGTTCATGTATTTTCTTCACTCCACTGGGAAACTGCTCTCATGTCAAAAAGCATCAGATCAGTGCATGCACTGCATCGTCCAATCAGTGAGCGATTCACAGTAAGGGGGCGGGGCGAGTGTCTAAGGATTTCATCAGAGGATGGTCTGGTGGTTCCTCGATTATCGCTCCTCCATTATCACTCCTCGATCCTCGGTCCTCCGGCAAAAATAAGGCCACTGGGACGCTACTCAAGATGGCGCAGACAAATCAACTTCCGGTAATACCGAGGAGCGAGGAAATAAAAAATAAGAGAAGTGAAACGCAGCCAGAGTGTATTTGTCTTTGCTTCTGTTTTCCGCTCTCCCTGTAACCCTGACCCTTTGAGACAGTACTGTATGAATGCTGAGGCGGTGGATCTAGGCATTTCTAGCTTGTGTCTCTGGGTGACTCTCTCTCTCCCTCCTTCTCTCCCGCCGGCTCTCCCCCAGTGTGTGCGCGCGAGTGTAGTATAGAGCGAGCACTAAGGACTTGCTGCTGTCAGCCCAAATGCCCCAATAGCACCTCTCTCTCTTGCGTATGGAGGCCAAAATGGCCACTCATCATTCCTCCCTTGCCTCCCTGACTGACTCACTCAGTAGCTCTCAGTCATTCTCCATAGTCAGGGTGTGACTATGGAAAACCACTGCCAGGGCTTACTGGTAAAGTCTGTGTGTTCTTTCCACTATCAAACTACAGCACAGCCAAAAGCCTTTACAATTCAACTATTCAATAGGCCTCTTTTATCATCGCTGGGTCATGCCAGGCCCCTTTTATTAACTTTCATTTCCGCTGAAACGCAGCATATGTGAGAGGAGTCCCTCTTCCTGGGAGTAAGACACATTTTGCCAATGGATAGAAATAAGGAAGTAAACCAGAAACATAACTGACATACATGATACATATAGGACTTCTCTCCAGGGCTGCACAATTAATCACAAGTTTATGAAGAAGGGCAATATCCAATACTAAGGGCAATATTTTGTAAAGGATTCAATATTATTCTGAATTAAGTATTGTAAAGCTACAGAGATCATCCGTCGCACCATAATCATTCTTATATATTTTTCAACGATGCAAATAATGTTTCAAAATTATCATTCCCTCTCATATCACAAAACGTATCGCAATTGCCAAATCAGTCAGAAAAATTATTAATCAAATCATCAAAACGATGTCTTTGCATAGCGGTCATAATGAAGCAAGTTTATCAGCAGTGCTAGTAAACATTCCTAAGGAAATAAACCCTTGTGTCAGGCGGCTGTACCCAACAGCCAGTAACTGGATAGATTGCCTTTCTGTGTGTGTGATTTGATCTTTTAATGATGTTTGAAATGGTAGCTGAAGCGCACATTTGTTTGATGAGTAGAAGACATGCATTAATAAATGGGCCTGCTGCTCATGGCTGCATACACTCAAAAAAAATGATTTGTTAAACCAACATGATTTAATTACGTGACAAAATTCCACGCAATTACATTATGTTAGTCTAATTTAAATGAAATATGTACATAATACATGATTCACTGTTGTTAACCCAACACATGTTTATCTCATTCATCCAATGTAAAATTAATACTTCAGGTTGATATATTTTACTTTAGCTTAACTAACATGTGTTTACCATGTTGGTTCTATTTAATCCAATTGCATGGAATTTTGTCACATAATTATAATATGCTGATAACACTAAATTTAGTCTAACAGAACCATTAAGTCACAGAAACACAATTGTGCTAATAAAAACCTTTATTAGAACAAAGTGAGAAGTTAACATTTTCTTTCTAACATTGACTGATTAAAACACATTATAAAAAAGAACCTCACAAATGGTATCAAAAATGTACATCAAATGGTATCAAAAATGTACTTCAATGTACTTCAAATGGTATCAAAAATGTACTTCAANTTGTAAAATGACGTGTTTGAGTTAATTTACCTACTTAATATCGCTTGCCTAAAAAAAAAAAAAGACAATGAAATTTTTTTTTTTATATCGCGGTTATCGCCATGACACGATATATCGTTCAGCCCTAATACACGGATGCTCTCTTTTCCTCCCCCCTCTCCTGCGTGTCTCCGTCAGCGGCAGCTGATCTCTGATCTCTCTCCTGTCTGATTAGACTTCACTCGCGTTTATGTCCATATCGATCAAATCTAGCTGGAGGCTCCTGCTGGGTGCTCTGTCCTGCAAGATACCAGGACGTGGCTCAAAACACTCGGTTGTTGTTGTTGTTGTTGTTGGCGAAACACATCAGCAATGACGCGGGTGACACGGGGGTGAGCAGGAGAGGCGGGGATATGGCGTATAGGGCGTGCACACAAAGCCGTTTGACACACCAGAGCGTTCCGTCCATAGATCTACCCACCTTGGGACCCGTTATCGTTTGAGGGGTCAGTTTCCGCGGTTCCGTTACTGCCTTGTGTGAAAGAACCGTCTATACCAGGGGTCGGCAACAGGCGGACCGCGGTCCGGATCCGGACCCAGACGCCGACCTATACGGACCCGGACCTATAATCAATACATTAATAGGGGATTTCAATGTTGACGGGGCAATTCTATTTTAACCGCTGCTGACAGGGGGCGAAAGACACGAGTGAGCGATACAGGGAGAGAAACACAGAAGAAGAGAAGCGGAGAAGAAAGTGAGTGAAGAGCAGAGTTAGCGATGCAGGGAGAGAAACACAGAAGAAGAGACGAGAGCGCGGCAGATAGAAGCAGAGAGGAAAGTGAGTGAAGAGAAGAGTTAGCGATACAGGGAGAGGAGAGTGAACAGGCGTGTTGGCGGCAGACAGGGAGAGACACATAATTACACATGGCGCTCTCCAAGAAGAGGACAGTGAGAACAGAGCTTTTAACCCTGAGTGGACTCATTCATGTTCATCCTGCCCACTGGGAGCACAGAACCAGTGTGTCTCATTTGTTCAGAGACCGTGGCGCTCATTAAAAGTGCCAAAACGCCACTATGAGACAAAACACAAAGTGTTTGACCAAACATTCCCTCTCAAGTCAGAACTGAGGTCACAAAAAATAAGCAGTCTCAGAGCCCAATATGATCAGTCCACCAGGATCAAAATGAAAACTAAATATCGTTCCAGGGCAGGCTAACCGAGGCTAACCAATGAGCACCTGCATGTGTATGAGAATGGCCCTGACACCATTTCAGCCCAGATTTAAACTCCTGGCAGGACAAGCTCAAGCTCAATTCTCGCACTGAATTAAAAAAAAAGTGAGTGAGGGACTGCAATATAAGAGGGAAAGAAAGAGAAACTTTAAAACTGTTCAATTGTTATGATGTGTAAAGACTGATATTGTTCTATAATCAGCTGAAACTGTTAAGTCATGATGTGAAACGGTCAACAAAGAAAAAGGGAAACTCAAGCTGCTGCTACACTTTTTATTTATCTAAAATTAAGCACTTTTGAGATGCACCTATTTTCAAAAGATATTTTATTTATTTTCTCTATTTTATTTTTAAATGCAGCCCAGGATGAACATTACACACATCCACAGTATTTACTGTATATCTGTATAAGTTCAATGTTAATTGACAATAAATATTGTTGTTTATGAATTGTACTTTCTTTATTTGATTGGCAGTCAGTTGTTGATTACATGCAGACNTTAATATAGATATCAGTATATATATTTCATCTGCGTGGTTTTAAACCCGTTGACTTCATTATTCAGAGTTGCCAGCAAAACGTGTAATTGTAGTACACCGACGAAAAATAATTTATATTGAGTTTGCGGACAAAACAAGTAAATAGCGTTACACCGTATAACGAGTCACAGGTGACGGACACATAAAGGTGTAAGGAGGCGAGGCGAGACAAAAGAACTTCCGCCCCGAGGTGAAGAGGGGGGTGTGTCGTGCGCTTACGTGTCGTGAGTGTTACGTCTCTGTTCCGCGCTCGCGCTTCCGCTGCTTGTTGCGACAGGGGGCAAACACAGGGGGGGGGTCCAAAAAAAACGTTACTCAAAAAAATATTAAAAAATTCGCGTTCGGCAATAGCAGTGCCCTCTTCGCTGTGTTTGTGCGGACGGGTCAACACTGCGGCGGCTTTGGGTTTGCTTGCATCGCAGCGGCGTAAGAAATTTTAGTCCGTCTACCACGCTCCATTGGGGCGGCGCCCAAAACTTGATGTCATAGATGCTTAAACTTTGTCCTTTTGGTCACGAACTTACCCGTATATTTTTTCCGACGGTCATGAGATTAGGTCCGTGTTCCAATAAAACCGGTGTTTCAAGATCACTGGAGTGGTATGTAACGACCACCCAACAGAGAAGAATGCATGATAGAAGAATCTTTCCGAAGTGACATGAAATTTGTTTTACTAGTCCCAACGTAGACTCTAAATCGTCCCCCAAACGGTCAAACATTTCGCGATAAAAAATTCCACCCCCTAGTCTGGGGACTGTGGGGTTTCTTTCATCAGATCCCCCCCAGGCCCCCTACGAGCCGGGCCCCTGTTAATAAAAAAATTTATAGACTTCAATCTACGTAGTTAGACCAGTGAAAACCTCTCGTTTTACTTCTCTATATCCTCATGAGCAGTTGTAGGTAATTACTTTGTTGACATTTGTCCTAAATGAAAGCAAAATATAGGTATTTTCTTTTTCATTTACGACAAAATTGTCAACAAAAGTAATACCTACAACACATCTCCAAAGGTATATACGAGAGTAAAACAGAGGTTCACGTGGTCTAACTACGTAGATTGAGTTATAAAAATTTTTTATGGTACAAAGCGGCCCCCTCCGTACCGCGGGCCTGGGCGGGATGCTGATTTCTCCCACAGTCGCCAGGTGAGGGGTGAATATTTGTTCATACGCTAAATGCGGACGTGCGCGGGAGATTAGAGTCTACTGTGGGACTCAGCTAGAAAACAAAAATTCATGTCCACTCGGAAGATTTATATCGGCATTTCACTTGTTTGGGTGTCGTAATTCCTTATATTGAAAAAACTACTGAAAAGCACGGTTATGCGATACAAACGAACTAAAATCTCATGACCGGTCGGAAAAAATAAGGTTAACGTTCGCGACCAAAAAAGCCAGTTTAAGTTATGCATCAAGTTTGCGCCATGACGAGTGGTTAGACACTCGATAACAATTCTTACCGCCGTTGCGATGCAAAGCACAACAGGCCGCAAACCGCGCGCAGGTGGACCCGTCCGACAACCAGGAAGAGGTCACTGCTATTCGCCGAACCGCGAATTTTTTAATATTTTTGCAGTAAACTTTCGACCCCCCCCTGTGTTGCCCGGCCATGTCGTCTCGAACAAAAACACAGAGGCGGAAAGGAGGGCGCGAACAGGAGTCTAACAACTCACACAAAGGTAAGCGCACACACAACCCCCCCCCTCTTCACCTGGGGCGAATGTCGTTTGGTCTCGCCCTCCCTTCTTACCACTTATGTGTTCCGTTGCACACCTGTGACTTTATACCGTCGGTAACCTTATTATACTTCGTGTCCCAAATCAAATAAAATTAATTTTCTCGGTGACAAATTACACTTGCTACTCGCCGGCATCTATATAATGAAAGTCAAAACGTTAAAACCACGATATATCAGTATATATATGGTTATATCCCCTATAATATAAAAAAAAAAAAATATTTCAATCGTATCTAATTTTTTTGTGCGAACTTCAAACGTCGCGTCCGCGCGCCCGGGCAAACGTCCCGCGTCGGCGGGGCGGATCTGTTACCATTCCCCTTTGGTTCAAATAAACAACATCATATACGGTCTCCGTTATAACACCGTCACAAGCGCGAAAAATAAATAATCCTAGTTTAGACCGAAAGGTGTCAACCGTCGATATTTCCTCCAAGGAGTCAATTTGTCATTGTCCGTAAAACAAATAAACAAAAAAAACCGCGACGAACTGTGGAGGGGTGGGCGTCGTCGTGTCTGGGCTCGGTCTCTTGTGGGTCTTGTGTCGTTCTCGCGACTGCTCCGACACACACTCGCTCTCCCCTCCCTCCCGTCCCTCATAAATGACAGAAAGGTACGGTCCGTCACTCGCGTACTTACCGTCCTAATGTTTGATTTGTTCTTAACAACCCCGACAATGACCCATAATTATTCTTGTCTCCAAATTATGTTTGGTGAACCCGTGCACTTGTAGAGATTATTCACCGGGGGCGACAGAGAACACATGAAAACACACCGTCTTACCCGTAGTAACTAAAATTCAATAGACAGAGACGGGTTTTTTTTATAAATAATAATTAAAAAAAACACCTTGAATTTCAGGCAGGGCGCGGGGCTCCCGTTTGCAGGGCGCAGCGCCCCGCCTAGACAATGGTAGGGGAAACAAGTTATTTTTGTAGTATATGCACCAATATTGTGGCAGTGTTTGTTTTTATATATCAAACTCTGGCTTTTCCACAGTTGCACTATAAAAGGTGTCTCAGTAAAAGTAAACAGCATTTGTTATTTGTTTTGCTGCTGACACCTCCCCCACCCCAGCACACAGACCGAGCCAGAGAACACCAGAACACAGCAGAGCGCTAACAGGCTGTGTGTGAGCGAGAGGGAGGGAGGGAGGGAGTATTTACTGTCTTTCCATGCCAGGCAGTGAGCGCATGAATGGCAGGATAAAACTAAACAAGAAGATTGTGAGCTGTTTACTGGGTATTAATAAAACAGAGGTTAATACAAACCACTTGCACGTGAACATCTCTATAAATCCCCCCCTGTCTCTGTGTATTTGTGTGCAGATGCATCATTGATTTTAATTATCTGCTCTCCCCCTTTCTCTCAAATGGTTTATTTTTCCATCAATAAACAGGATTGTTTCACTTAAGAGTGTGGTGGGAAAACTAATGGCTCGTAATGGATTATAATGGATTGTGTTTTTAGCTGGCCTTTCATCTATGGGAAAATTGCCCTTCCACCTCTAAATGCACGCACGCGGACCAGCACGAGCACATGCATGCACGTTGCACTCTCATATATATATCCACTGAAGGGGTTTGTCTGTAGTGCAGTGAAATCAATAGACTGGGGTCGTCCTGTTGGATTCCGGAGAGGTTCAATGTTCGCCTCATTTGTTCTGGGGGAATGAGACGGTTTGAAGCACTGCAGGGATCAATTGTTAACCAAAATTGGATTGTCATGTGTTCATAGCCTTACTAGTTCAGGAGAGCATGGACTAATAGTGAGTCATTGTACTTGTAAAAACAGAGACTATTTTTTAAAGCATTGTTGGATTGACACAGGAATGACCTAAGACCCTTACAAAACGCCTACCTGAATTAGGGCTTTTACCTGGATTATATGAGCAATGTGGATGGCATCTGTGGCATGCCATTCACATTCTGGTTGCTGCTCAGACTGACCCTCAGTTCCTCCTGAAAGGGCTCATCTGGCTGGTCGTTTGACTGACAGTAGAATGACGGTGCATTAAACAGAGGAGAGGCGGATGTTAAATAACCTATCCCTCTCTTTATTTTGCTAAGAAAACCGTTTACTTTATCTTTTGGCTGGATGTCAAATTTGATTTAAATAGTTTGATACTACTATTTGAGGCATATATGCCTATTGCCGCTACAGTAACCAACGTAACCACAGTAAACAATGCTGCTGTAGGTGCAACATGTTTTAGAGAAAAATGCTGTGACCATAGAGAAAGGACTACAGGTTTAGTTATAATAAAAACACAGTATACATACATAGGATCAAATTGTATTAATATTAAGATTGGAAAACTTGGAGTCAAATATGTGCAAGTTGGAGAGACTTGCTGGAGCTACTGTATTATTGTAACGTGCCATATTAAAGGAAATTAGTGTTACCTAGGTAACAATACATTCTCTCATCATATTTTGCAGAAGTTCTTGAACAGAAGTAACTATTTTGTGGTAATATAAAAGTCTGGTAATCGACGAGGTGTGGCCTAACATCAGTGTGATGTACTATGAAGGGGTGTTGATGGAGGTTTGATGTTTAGCCTCATTTTTTTTTTTTTGGCTTGAGTGGGCTGCCCCCCCCCCCAAAAAAAAACATGCAGACATTGTGCTGAATCATGGCCGGCATTCCTGTGGCCAGAACACTGTCCAGTCAGCTCCAGGAATCTCTATATCTCTGCATCTCTCTCTCTCTGGCACACACACACACTCTCACGCACACACTCACACATAGACAGAATGCATTGCATGACTTTGCTATTGGCGTAAACATTCCTGCTTTTTTTTTTATCCATATCCAATCGTTTTTTAAAAGATTTTACAGGGATAAACATTTCCAAGGTCCTCCGATATAGGCGAAGTGATTGATAAAAATGTATTTTTAAGTCTGTGTGGAGGGTTGTGTTAATTGGTTGCGTTAGTTGACTATTGAACGGTAGGCAGATATTAAAGTGCTTTTAAATGCAAAACTGCAACTCATTAAGTGAAGCAGAACATTTAGTGAAATAACATGTGCGTTTTGGAAATTATAACAAATCACAACTTGTAATTGAATATGAGTTAGATATTAGTCGCTGGACATTATTATTATCATGCCATAGAAGTTGAGAAGGAAGTAATAATCTGTTGGGAGGGACTGCACCAAAAGGATCAGTTGGTTGTTACAAAAGTTATCACAAAAAAAGGAAACAATGTCCAAGGTGTTGCCTTTTTAAACATCTTTTTTTCCAGTATTTAAAGATTTATTTTAGCGCAGAGGAAACATCAGAGAGGCTTGAAGACTGATTAAGAGCTTTTGCTCTGAATTATTGTAACAAGTAATTGATACTACACACTACATGTCAAAAAGGTAGATGAAATGCACAAAATGAACCATGGTTTGGTAACTGCAGGGAAATGCAAAAAGGTTCGGAAGGACGGATATCCACAGATAGATGTTGTGATTAGGGGTGCACCGAATGGGAAATTCTTGGCCGAAACCGATACCGAACAAAAAAAAAATATATATAATGTATACATTTTTTACCGATGTTGTTCAGCTACCTGATTATGGAAAAAGACATGATTATGGCAAAACTTAACTTAATAATCACTATTATGGGTCCATAAAACATTTATTCAGCACTTTTGAATGCACACAGTACATTCATTCCAAGTCAAGTGCATTTTTTTTTCTCTGTAGNCAATCTGTGGCGGAAAATTTAAGGCGGGGCCTCTCATATGACTCACACCTGGACACTTGCTCGCCTGTTCCACTCTTCGTTTTCCGAATGCCAGGAAGTATTCTTGCCTCGCTTCTGAAGCAAGACGCTCGGAAGACATGTGCTACCAAGCAAGCGTACTCAACATTGAGAAACACCCTAAGTATGTTGTTATATTAGAAAACTGATCCAGGACCATGATTTTACTTCTTAAAGATTCAATGATAGAATAACCAATGCTCATGCTAGTGCTAATGGGGATGTTGATTTTCTAAATCTATTTTTCACATGCAACAAGGATGGAGAGTCACAGACTTGTAATGTCCTTTCCCACCACTGATGCTGGACAGGACGGAAATATTACAACATCTTGGAATTACACTACAGTTGAATCCCAAGCTTCTTCAATGCATCAAAGTTTCGCTCACTTTTCTTGCAACTTAAGGACTTCGACTAAGGATCATGCGCAGAGAAATAGGATTTTTTTTTTTTAGAAGAAGAAGAAGAATAAGACTTTCCTTTCTTCAATAAATCTCAAGAAGCATCTGCATCACTGTGCAAAAGGAAGGGTTCTTCTAATCACTGTGGAGAGGTTTGTGCTCACTTTTTGGCGGGTGTGTTTTGGGTATTATCACCACGAAGCCTACAATATGTATTTTTGATTTTGGTGTGGAATGTCGCATTAATGTAATTCTCCCTCTTACGGTACGTCCACACAGCAGCTTTGAAAAAATCTTGAAAATCTTGGAGCTGGGCGTGTCTGAGAGCTTGGGGATTTTTTGCGACCAACAACCAATCACAGGAATCTAACGGCCCCGACATACAAAGCAAAAAACCCCGGGGATTTTATGCGAGCAATATATATATATATATATAAACTCCCCAAACAGGAGAAAACCTACCAGTTTCACCCACTGTCTCTGCCACCTCCCTCCATGCCTGGTTCCTCCGGTTTGTATCCCGGTAAATAGTTCTGGTCGTAAAGAACCGGGTGATTTGCTACCGTAATTTCTCGTTTGGAATATGAGGAAATGAACTGCGGTCTGGCTCTCCCAGCTTGCACGCGGTTTGATTGGCTAGCGCTTGTACTGTAGGATTTGCATAAACGGGATATGATTGGCTGACGCTTCCAGCTCAGCTTCAAAAGTTGAACATTGCTCAACTTTTGAATCCTGAAAATCCTGAAAATCCTGGAAATCTTCGCTTTGTTTCCCCACAATGCAGTTCGGCGAAAAGCGAGGCAAAGTGACGTCACCCCCATTCAAAGTCAATGGGCAGAGAAGCGTTGAAAGATTTTTTTTAAGCTGCTGTGTGGACGGGCCGTTACGGCTACCTCAATTTACAACTACTAAAACCTGCATGTGAAGGATTTTAACTTAGCTTTCTTTTGGCGCCACCTGGTGGTGTTTGAATGCACTGATATTCATTTTTCTTAAGAACAATTTGAAAGGTAATATAATCATAAAATCACATAAATATATAAAATGAGAGTCATGCAACTTCATGGCCTGTTTTGTGTCAGGTTTATTGAGAGTTTATTGGAGAGTTTAAAGCAATAACTTAGATGTTTTTCTCCTAAACAAATCTTTGAGGTATAGCTTAAGACCCCATTTACACGGGAACGCAAACGCAAACGAACCAAATTCGATATCAAAAAAGTCTTCCGTTCACACGGATACGGCTCAATAAACGTGCCCATTCACACGAGACCGCTTGAAAGCGCTGGATACGCTGTAGTACATATGCCGGGCCTGTAGGTGGCGCTGTACTTCCGCCACAAAATACACCAAAAGCAGCGAAGAAGACCCCCGAGTATGGTTGCCATGGTTGCCATTCTGTTTATTCTCCGTGGTGGATTTAGCAACATGTAGTTCATGTAGTCCTCCATGTCCACTTTGCTGATGGTTGTGGTAGAGGAGCTGTAGATGTTGCACTAACATCTGTAGCATGGGCAGTAGCTACTGACCATGCTACAGCAGTGAGCAGCAGAGGTGGGGAGAGGCGGGGCTATGGCTTCATCGTTATCAGGAAAATGATCGTATAGGACGTACACACAGAGCAGTTTGGTCCCCCAGATTGTTCTGTCCGCAGATCTATCCACCTCGGGACACGTTATCGTTTTAGGGGTCCGGTTCCGTTACGGCCTCGTGTGAACGAACGGGCTATACGAAAGATTTCAAGTAGCGGATACAACCCGTTTCGTTCCCGTGTAAACAGCACATAAATGATCCCCATTTAACCTTTTCTTTCTCTTTCTCTTTCTCTTTCCTAGCTTGCTACCAATTGCCCCGAGGACTGCTCTCCAGGAGAGAAAACCAACGGAGACAATCTTGAAACCTCGGTCAGCTTTTCCCGTGAAACCTCGCTGTGATGCTGCTGAGTCACTGGATGTCAGGAGGAGGAAGGTCTCCCTGCTGCTCGGGCACATCTGTGGGCATCAAACACATGTGAAGGACCTAAAGGTGAACTTTATTGACGCTGATTGATGATTAGAAACCCTGGATGTGGAGACCAATAAGACGCTGAGGGTGAATACTGACTGCAGAGGATTACTGCTGCTCTTCTTGTGTGAAGCATGGTGCTCCTAGTTGGATTACTGAATGTGAGTCTGCCTTTTAAACAAGGACTGACTTCCAGTTCGTAGATCGCCGTCACACGTTTGCTGTACACAGGAAACACTCCGGTGAAGCTTTTTCGTTTGGAGGCAGCGAAGAAGAACTACAGAGTCGCTTGGTTTGCTTTTGCACAGAACCGACATCTCCTGAGTTTAATTGAATCATCCTCTGATTGTAAATGTTGTTCATGTGGCTTCATTTGAACGTTTTCCGTAATTATGACAGTGGTAATGTTAGCTGTGGAAGAAGGAGAACAACTCACATTTGGTTCCGAGCTGCTTTGGATAGACGCAGTCATTATAGTGCTGCTTGCATATTCAAGACAAGAAGTAGCTGCGAATGCTTGAGCCCGTTTTCTTTTAGTCGGCAGAATAATATGCAAACTTTGTGCTAAATTTATGACATTTAAGTCAGGGGGGGTCCGAAATGCTCCTTTATTTGCAGATGTACTTGTTGGCACATCGATCTATACGAGTTAAAGCGGGAATCTTTCGGTTTTCAGTCCTGATTGATAAAACCCTATTTACTGGGAGGAAATACAAATGTGATTAAATACTGCACATCCCAGAATATTAGGAGCTACTATAACTAGCACTAGTCACTGGGGCGGCACCTGACTCTTCCATTACTCCCTTAAATATATGAACAGCTCTTCGGCTGATCAAAAAGGCCTAAAAAGTCCACTATTTGAAGACACATTTGGAATAAAAATCTTCAAGGTCAGAGACAAAACAAAGGCATTTCCTGTGACTACATAATAAGTAACTGTATGTTCGTCACATTATGCTTTTAATGTGAAATGATAATAAATAGCATTATCTCCACGAACATTACCACAGTCAGTCCGTCTGAAAACGGCTAATATATAAATATTGCAATACTTCACCGTTGTGGTACTCACTCATATGGCGATAGATATTGAATTAACATACATTCATCTAATAGAAAATCTATGATAGCCGCTTTAAATTCTTTCTTTGGGACCAACTGGGCACGTTACAGCAGGGGAAGGCGAATTCAGCGCGCGTTGATTACTGCGAAAAAATAGCACAATTTTAATCGTAATTGAATTTGTCTCTTAGATTTCAGGAGTGCATCTCTGAGCGTCCTATAAGAGTCCATTTTGTTGTATGAAGGATCCCGGACATATCCGACACCAAGAAGCGAAACACTTTGAGGGAGATATCAGAGAAATAACTGTCTGCAGATGAAACGTAGTCACTGCGGTGTTTTCATACATAAACCACAGCAGACCAAACAGTGTTCTGAGTTCAGTGCACAATCAGGAACACACGCACAACTTTAGGTTTTATACTCAGTGTTATGATTGAGATGTGTTTTCAATGTCTCTATCACACTCTGTACAGACTGACAGCTCACAGATGAGAGGACAGCGCCATCTTGTGGTGTGTTACACTAACAAAGCAAGCAGAGGGGGGAAGGAGAAAAACAAAAAACTATATTAATTTATTTTTTAGATGTATGTTAGTTTTTTTTGTTACATAGAATAGAGCCTTTTTTTACTTGGTGAGAATGATGCTGAATTCACAGCATTATGTCCAAAATACTACTTTCTTTTTTAAATATGACTCATGAAAGAAACTGTATTGTTCGATGGCTCGTGGGCAATGACATGCTGTTTCAGGAAATGGTTACAACATGTTTCCAGCTCCCAGAATAACATCTGCAGAGAGAAGTTCAACCCTCAGAACATACCCTGTACATTCCCTAACATCTCTTTAACATGGCAACTGTTACATCTGTTCTGTTTTTGGTTTACAATATTTATTTCGTCAATTTTTTGTAAACATGTATTAATATATGACCTTGTCTAGTTTTTATAACACAAACTGTTTTAGAGCACTTTAGTCTTGCATACGGTCATTTCATTTATTTGTTTAGTCAAGTCCGGCTAATAACTATTCTATTCTAAATCTCTTAGTTTTTTTAAATATTTTTGTCATTTGTTACAATGCATCTTCAGTCATGTTTGATCCGCCAACTTTTACGTTGTTTACAAGATGTTTTTTTTAACATTTGTCCATTGTTACCAAAAAATATTTCACAAGGTCGAATTGGAAAAAAGTCATGTGTTGTCCTTTGTTTACTTCCATAACTTAGTGACATCACATTGTAACACTCATGCTTGTATTGGCTAGCACTCCAACACATTGTATCTGATAGGCTAAGGGGCGGGACATCTCTAAGCGGTTGACCAATCACAACAGAGCCGGCCAGCTAACCAATCAGAGCAGACTGGGCTCTGGTTTCAGACAGAGGGTGAAAAGAGGTGCTGCAGCACAGGCAGTATGAGAACAATAAAGAGCTTTTTGAACATTAAAGCATGGAGACATGTCCCAGTACAGACACTACATTTTTTAAGAACAATTTTCAGCGGCGGATCCATGTTTGATTTGATTTTAATTGATAGTTGTTGGACAACAATGGGGCTCAGAAGTGAGAAGATGTATCAGACTTTGAAACACACGATTAGTTATGGG
The DNA here is from genome assembly GCF_000735185.1 of Notothenia coriiceps. Taxonomy (NCBI): domain Eukaryota; kingdom Metazoa; phylum Chordata; class Actinopteri; order Perciformes; family Nototheniidae; genus Notothenia; species Notothenia coriiceps. The sequence continues at coordinate 18,044,087 of NW_011369945.1, forward strand.
TACATACAGTGTCTTCATCTCGATAAATTGACAAAGATCAAATACAGAATATTGCCAGCCTTATCCTTTTGACCCTAAACTGCATTGGAGACATTTCTATTGGTGCAGATTGTTGAAAAAAAAATGTTTCAAAATGTTTCATTTCAGTTATCTGTGAAGCTGCTGTTGGATTTCAAGTCATTTTTTTTTACGATGTTGAACTAGAATCACGTTATATGCAGATGACATTACTCTATACATTTCAAATCAAAATACACTGAGTCTGATCACAACAATAAAAGCATTTTACTGTCTTTAAATGTCTTCATGGTGTTTTGTCATTTACCTGATGGTTGCTCACTATTTACAGTCATTTGAATATCACGGAAAAGCCTTGTATCTTCGATTTAGAAGACAATTGAACGGCTCCCCCATAAGTAGAGACATAAAATCATCTTCTGATATTGTTAATTAATACACTGTTTAGTGCACCTCAACCAAATGTTCTTCAAACCTTGTCTTCTTACCAGATTGTACCTGCGATTATTAAAAAAAACGAGGTGGATTTAGTGTAGTTTGAAGTTATTGTCTAACTGAATCACATCAGATATGGAAAGTTAATGTGTTGTTGTCTTTGTTGCTAAGGTTAATCAATATCCCACCCAGCATTTCGTCGGAAAATCTGTGACCTCAGTTTCCCATTCAAACTTTTTTTCCAAGTGAAAGGTTAAACAGTGAAAGGCGGACGGATGCTGTTTTGCAAAAAGTATTATAATTAACTTACAAACCCAACCACAAAAAAGGAAGTTTCACCATCGACAGAAAGCTCTGTACCGGACACTAAAAGCCCTCAAACATCGTCGTTTGATTCCAGAGAAGAAGATGCAGAGGATGGCTCGATTGGCAATAATACTCATGTTGGTACTTCATTTTGAAGGTAAGTGCTCTGTTTGTCTTTTGCTATTTAAGTTTTTCTGTTTATGCAACAGTTACTAATTATTATAGCAGGGGAACATTAAACCAGCACAGGAAGCAAAAACACATCTGGATTATTTGTGTCCAACCTTTTGATTGGGGGATTCTGACAATTATAAGAACATTTTATTTTATAATGATATACGTTTTTATCCATATCCATGATTTCTTTCTATTTGATAAGTGAAGTTTAATTTCAAGGATTCACCAATTAGTGTTCTTCGCTTAGGATAAAGGACATTTTAAAAATGAAGAGTAAGCTTACCAAGATAATATGTTTAGTTTTCAGTCCTTAAATTGTCTTTCCAACACAAGGAAACATAGCTTTTCTATTTGGGGAACAAATTCATGAACATCACATAAACGCATTAGGATTACTATGTGTGGATTATTCAAGAAATGCTATTGGTTAATACTTGGAGGATGAAACTGTGTGCTTCTGAAAAGGGTTGCAAAATTCCGGGAATTTTCAAAAATGGAAACTTTCCATGGGAATACACGAGAATAAACGGGAATTTAAGGGAATCAACGAGAATCAACTGGGAATTGTCTAAATTGAAGGTTGGCTCTTCATAGGGAACTTACATATGGGGGAAATATATTTTTTAGCATAATCTTGACTAAAACAAACAGATGCCATTCAAGTACACTTGAATGTCCATGCCATTCCTCCATCACATGCACATAGCACCATGAAGACATGTTTTTTTATTCTATCATTTTGCATGGATGTTTTCTTATGACAAAACCAAATGTTTATATTTATGCTTGGATATGATACAATTAAATTACATTACCCTCAATTTCCAGTTAGTTCCCATAAATTCCCATTATCCCATGGAAATTTTCCAATATAGAATATTTCCAAAATTCCCTAGCTTAACTTCCCATGGAAATTCACTGGAAATGTACTGGAAATGTTCCGCCCCTTTTCAACCCTACTTCTGAATGGCTTAAAAATGCTCTTTTTAGATTTTCCATTAAAACCAGTATCGACGCTCTGTAAATAATCACATGTTTCCAATGTTTACGTTATTTGAACAGTACCTTTAACATTTTACTACTGCTGAAATGTTCTTATTTGTTGTGGTTATCTCTATCTTTATCGTATCGTGCTTGTTCTAGTAGATAAGCATCTAGAGCGGGGGGGNACGGCTGAAATGTTCTTATTTGTTGTGGTTATCTCTATCTTTATCGTATCGTGCTTGTTCTAGTAGATAAGCATCTAGAGCAGGGGGGGGGGGTTACTTCCTCTCGACGATGGCACTTCACTTGACAGTGCAGCTGAAAATATATATGACAACATGCACATTTCCTCCTACATATTTTTGATTGTGTCTTTAAAGTGACAGTAAGAGGAATACAGAATAAGACCAGACAAGGTTAAACGTCTAAGAAAGGCCAGCCTCGGTATGAAACTGGGTTTTGTCTCACATTTATCTGAATCTATGTTTTTATTTATCTCTATTTACTATTCATCTCTATCTATATAATGCAAAACCACATTTTAAATTCACATGTATCCTCTTTTCTGGTGGGCCTCGACACTGTGATGCTGTACCCCAGTGTACCAGACTGTTACACTGGGGCATTGAAACAGTGGCATCTAGTGGCCTTTAGGGAGAATTACAACATGTTCTGCTTCATGCAACATGCCAATGACAACTGTGTAAGAGAAGATAGAAAGGAAATATAAAAACTTGTCATAAATACCATCAAGTATCATATCAGCACAATGAAGATTATTACTGATTATTTCAATTATAGGCAATTAACGTCTACTTTGCAGGTAAAATGTGTTGACATAAAAAAAAAGCATAAAACAAATTGGCCGAAATTCCTCAATACATTTTTTGTAATTGAAGATACAGTATTTATATAGCTTGATATAAACTGAGGTAAAAAGCAGGATCATTATCTTGTTTATTGTATGTGTTTATAATGTAATACACTGTGGTGTTTCTTGGAATCTTTATTATCAGATATTTACTGTATTCAGATAATTGTATGTGTAACATGGTGTCATTTTTATTTTCAGCCAACATCCACGGAGAAATCGTCTACACAAGACCTGGAGAAAATGCCTCTCTGCCTTGTGTTGGTCGATCATTTTCTGACCCAACTTGCTCAAACGTTGCTTGGCTTTTCAACAGATATTCAACTCTTCCTGATGTTTGGATAGACTTTATTGGCAGGAGTTTGGACTCTGACTGCTCTTTGGTCGTGAAGAACGTCTCTGCTGAGGATGTTGGACTTTACAAGTGTGGGGGGAGCGAGGAAGTATATCTGAATCTTCTGACAAGTGAGTCGTTTCTATCTGCCGTTTTTCACCATATTCACTTATTCTGATTCTGACTCAGTGAGTGGATTCATTTGAACTTGTCAGGTTCTTGTAGCAGGGCTATAGTTCCACTTTCTGGATGTCTTGCACTGGTATTGAACTCATGCCTTCCCAGACTCATAAATGTCTACTTTTAACGTACATATACATTCTTTCTAAATGTACTGTTATCATTTGTTTGGATGCATTAACAAGAAGGACCTTTTATCCAAGCTATTTTGACCATATTAGGCGTGAAAGCAGCATTGGATATGCCCATTTTGAACAGGACTGGATTTGGTTTGCTTTTGAATTGGTCTTGACCAGGGCTTGACTAGATGTGGTTTTTAACTTGACTTGGAATAGATTAAATGGTAAATTTTTGGAAGATAGACTAACTTATTGTCCCTTGCCTTAAGGGGGGGGGGGACATTTGGTTAGCGTTAGTTGTTTTACACGTTGTAAATGTGTATCTTTAGTGTCCCATTTTACATCTTCATTATGTGCTACGACTATACTTGATTATTTTAACTGTTTTCTTTTAACTTGAAGATGTAAATCATTTTCTATCCTGAGTTCACAGAGTTCACTTGTCTTCTCTCAGTCTCTCCATCTCCACTAGATGCTGATCCAATGAGGGACGGTGAGGTCAAGTTAAAGTGCTCTCTCTTTCGTCACAGTACACTCGGTTTTTGCCAAAAGGGCACCATCCCCTGGGTGGATGAGACGGGAACCGTGCTGCTGGATGAAGATGTCGGGTACCATTTTCACGGACAGGAGAAATGTGTCTCCTCTCTGACTGTGAGGCAGCAGAGCGGCCACAACAGGAAATACACCTGTCGGTTTGAACAGCACAGCGGTACAAAGATACAGTCTGACTACACACCTGACTTCCTAGGCGGGAACCAGACGGAAATATCCAATCCAGGTAAGAGAAAATGCAGCCCACCAGATACTAAAGCGTTGCATATTGGTTTTTCAAATATCTGATTTTAATATTGTACTTTCATTCAGATAATATCACAGATGTACCTCATAGCTACGCCATGTGGGCTGTGCGTATTGCAGGAGTGGTCGTGATTATTGTTAGCGCCGTCCTAATCATCAAAAGGATATGTAAGGAAATTCAGATCTTAATTTCGGTTGAACTGGTATATCATAGAATTGTAATACTTATTTTCTTTCTTCTTTCCCCCCTAGGTAACACAAACTGCATTCTTAAGGACAAAAACAAAGTGAGTAATGAAACTAAAACTAATATTAAGCAATTTTATTTTCTATTTTAGTCCGTCGTTACTATTCTCTTTGTTTCGTTCCTTTGAAATTATTTTTAAGAATCCCTTTTCTTGTGTTGTGCTTCAAAGTTTAGGAATGATGAATACATCGAGTATGACAATGGGGGAGTCCGTCTTGCTAATGCTAGGTGGCCCTGATCAACATCTTCAGCTCGTCAGAAACTCAAAAACCATCAGGGATTTCACACTTGGAGTTCAAACCATTGACTCTTTTTACATCTTAGTTTACAATATCTGTCTGACTGCTTTCTGTTTACACAACGACAGACAGTTTGACTGATAAACAAAGAAATATCACAAACTTCGGCATTAGCTATTAGCTTTGATTTTATGCCAGCATCAGCCAGCTCCATGTAAATGACAGGACGTTTCTCAGGAGGTGACGGAGACCAAAAATGGAGCTAAAAGACAGTGAACGTACAATACATCAGATTAACTCAATTTATAGGATGATGTTTTGCTGAATGTGTAAATAAAGAAGGTCTTTTATGCTTTGGTTTTAATATGCAGAAGTGTTTTCACGCTGTTTGGGGAGTTTTCTTTCGTAATGAAGGCACATGAATTGATTAATTGAGCTTCAAATGATTTTGAATGACTGAATTTTGTTTAGCTAAAAATGTCTTGTATTGTTTTTTCTCTTATACATTTGTAGTCTGTAGTCTGATACCCCATGTCCAAAAACATAAACTTCTATAATTAGTTTTGATCCTTCAGTGCTTTCCATTTATGTATATGTGGGAAATACTGTCAAAGGGTGAATGTCATCGTGAGTTTAAAGACGGCAGTGTCCATATATACCAACGTCTTCTCTGTTGTCAGATTTCGTGTTTTAATAAACATTTATTCAAAAAGGACAATTAAGGCTCATAGTTTGGTCTTCTTTCATCAAAGTAAAGATTGAGAAGTACGAGTTTTCCACATCATGCTTAAAGGTGGGGTCGGTAATTTTGGACAATCAATCAATCAATCAATCAATCAATGTTTATTTATATAGCCCAATATCAGAAATGTTACATTTGTCTCAGTGGACTTCACAGTTTGTACAGAATATCAGTATGACAATACGACACCCTCTGTCCTTAGCCCTCTTAGACCCTCACATCGTACAAGGAAAAACTTCTGGAGAAAACCCACAGTTTAAAGGGAAAAATGGGAGAAACCTCAGGGAGAGCAACAGAGGAGGGATCCCTCTCCCAGGACGGACAGACGTGCAATAGATGCAGTGTGTAAATTGAAAAGATAATACATTTGCAACATAGGTAGTCCAAATGTTTGGAAATGCATGTGTGTATAATAGGAAGATGAATCCACGAGGATATCCATCCAGGACTTATGATCCAGGACCACAGCCACGACTCAAGATCCAGGACTCGCGATCCATGACACAGGACCGCAGGTTCATCCATGACTCCGGATCCCGGCGTATATAGACACCAAAAAGAAAGACATTTGGGGAAGCTGGGTTAATCGGAACATGAGAGTACACAGGTATAGACAGAGAGAAGGAAGAAGTAAGATGTCCCCCAACAAACTAAGCCTATATCAGCAATTGATCAACAAGTGTGATTAGGATGACGGATTATGAATAGTGACATTATAATCGTACTAGATAAAATAAAGAAATTTTATATGAATTACATTTTTGATTTAGTAGCTAACAACATATTTATAACGTTTAGTTTTGGGAAATAAGTGATTATTAGAATGGGCGATTTAGCATCAACGATAGAGCGACAATGGCAGTTACGGAAGTGTAACGGGGCCGCTACTTTGAAGGCCTGCTAGGGAGCAGTGTACTTGCTGCACGCTATTTGGGGGCCGGCCAGAAACCTGAGAGCAACAGCATCTGAGAAGCATAGTTACCGCGACAGGATAGATAGACTTGCGAGAGTAAACATGCACGTTGCTACCTAGACGGGTGCGTTTGGTTTCAATCGGTACCTCACGGTGTCCCGAGTCACGAGCCTGGAATAAACACAAGTGTAATATAATACGAAGCAAATCCGTTATAATATCCTTAGTATAGACATTTGAAAGGTAACAATACGCCTACTATGAGTTGATATAAATAGTTAAGTTCGGACTACTTTACTTAGTAGATTTATTTTAAGTTCTGACTCGGAGTTCCTGAATTTTTGCACATACCTGGAATGTAAGAAAATACATACAATCTGTCGCTGGTTTTGACTTCAATAACATGAACCGGGCTTTCTTAGATGCTTTGTTTGAATAGATTTCATATGATTGTACTACCTACCGTAAATTAACCGGAGGTCACTCCTGACATTCCTTAGAACCACAATATAAACTAGTCCTAAATAGGAAATGTCGCGGGTTTATTTAGGTAAAGTTCCTGGCGGATGAAGGTAGATGCATTGTAACGTTTTTAGTGCCGCATAGAACGAGTCTTGCTACGTCTCTTTTGATCAGGTACGTAAACAATGAAGTTCCGACCTAATACATTGAGGAAATAAGTAGTCCCACATGGTTCTTCAGTCAGTTCAGCGAAGTCGACTAAGTTTTCGACGTCGAGCACATGATTGGTCTCAACACCTTTTCCCTGGTGATAATAGGACAAGACCGGACGGAATGTGACCGAGGCTATCGCTTGTGTCCTATCACTTTAAATTTTTAAGAAAGAAGAGGCAGATGTTTCCGGAATTACCCGTCGCGCGGTAGAATGGAATTTCTTAGTGAATGTGGATGTAAGATGATCCCGTAACGCAGGGTTCTTCGTCCCACAACCAACAAGGATTCAGAAGATTTTCATGTTACCCTCGGTCTCGGAAAAGAATAGTTTCGAGGTGAAAACACTTAGTCGAAGGTCAAACACAAGCCGCCGTCTGTTAGGAGAGGCAAAAAATCTCACGCGAATTCTGGAAGGAAAACACTTTTTTCGTAATCCAATCTCGACTAATCTGCAGGTNATCAGTGTGAGGACTCTGTTCCCGGGCAAGAAACACACGTGCACAAAACCGGCTTTTTTGTTTTTCTCTTTGGGTTTAGTAAGATATTCACTTTGAACAATTAAGATTTCAAAGTGCTGGTGTGTAAACCTTTTCGTCATTGGACTGAAGAAGTTGTATCAAACTTCTTGTTCTTCTTCCAACACTCTGCAAGACGCTAATAAGCCTATTTCCCAAATGTTGTGAATGTTGCTTCAACGGAGTAAACGAAGCATCATGTTCAAGAGGTTAAACAAACATCCTGCCAACTTGTAACAAACCTCCCACTCGTAGGCTTGAACATTTTCAACCAAAAGTTAATAAATTCCTCAGCATCACAGCAAGGAGATAGTGTTAAAAGAAAGATCAAAATGTCAATAGATACTTTCCAAAGACCTCCTGAAACCTATGAAGCTCCTCCTGAAACCTATGAGCAGAGAAATGGTACTCGAGGTTTGAGGAGTTTCAATGCGTCTCGATGTTTCCCTTTCTTTGGGTCACCACTGCATAAGCTGGGTGTGATGCGAGTTCAAGCTAAACACTTTATCTAATGTACAGAGACACAGTTCAGGTTTACACGAGCTTCTGATCAAATATATTGTCCATGCTGCCTATTTCTTCATTTATGCTGATAGTTGGATGGAAAGTAAAATACAACGTGTATTTTACAGGTTATATGAGCCTTAAGGAGGCATGTGGTGCAGTGGGTTGAGCGTTGGTGTTCGGAACAGGGGGTCACAGGTTCAAACCCCACTGCAGTCAGCATGTCGTTGTGTCCCTGAAGACACTTCACCCCAATTTGCTCCTCAGGGGATTGTCCACAGTATCGAGTATGTAAGTGGCTTTGGATAAAAGCGTCTAACAAGTGACATGTCATGTAATGTGAAGTAAGATTAGCTTAGCATAAATGCTGGAATAAGCTAACGTAGCTCTAAATAAATAAAAACATCTGTAACAAGCACCCCTAAAGCTCAATTAATAACATCTTATATACTATACAACAACCAAAGAGAACAACATGCAACTTTTATTTGTATTTTACTCTCTTGGCTCTTTGATGACTGTTTTTAAATGTATGTAAATGTCATAGTATACTTTGCTTCTGCTTCACTATATCTTGATGCACTTTGAATTGCCTTTTACTGAAATGTGATTTATAAATAAGCTTGCCTTGCCTTGCCTTGCAACTGTAGGTTTCACAGTGGTTGCTACATGATCATTTCTTTGCCTGGGACTTCATTTCTGTCAACATGAGATTGCTAGATACCCAGATGCTTCCAGTCTTTATGTTAAGCTAAGCTAACCAGCTGATTGAAACAGCTGGTTAGACATGGCTCCAGTGAAGTATCTGTGCCTGGCAAAGAGTCGAGCAGCTTTGAAATCAAAATCCCCAAAATGTCAGGGGACTCGGTACGGTGTTTGATTTAAGTAAGATTACCTAAAAAATGCCGCTCTGAAAGACACGGACATGAGAGGGCAAACAGAAACATGCATCTGCAACCCAAATGAAATCCGATTAGCCTCTGTCCGTGAGAGGGCAGGCAGAGTAATGCGTCTGGGAGGTCATGCAGAGGATATGCAATAATTCCTGCTCTGCACATTTTCTGCCGTCAAAATAATCTATTGGAAGCCAGTCAACAGTGGAAGTGGTGCTGTGTGTGTGTGTGTGTGTGTGTGTGTGTGTGTGTGTGTGTGTGTGTGTGTGTGTGTGTGTGTGTGTGTGTGTGTGTGTGCAGTGCGGCCGTGTAGTGCTTACACGCGCGCATATATTCTGATAAAGCTGCTGCAACCAGTGCTTATATTTGTTATGACGAAGCCACAGTAATATCCAAAGTGACTGTGCTATTTTATTAAATGAAGCTACTGTAATGTGCACTTTAGCTGTGCAGTGCTGTTTTCATATTCAGGTAAAGCTACTTTAAAACTGCACTGTGGCTGTGCTGTTTTCATATTTAAATGAAGCTATTGTAATATGCACTTTAGATGTGCAGTGGTGTGTACATCTATTCTGTTCAGTGGTCTTTTGTATTGTGTTGAAGCTACTCTAATACATGTCATCCAGTACTGTTTATATATTCAAATTAAGCTATGCACCTTGCTGGGCTATTTTCACATTTGTGTGAAGCTTGTGTATTATGCACAAGTGTTTTCTGTGTGTGTTTGTATATAGTAGTTGTCAACAAGACAGGAGTGTTTCAGAACTTATTTCATTTCCTGGAAGTCTTCTTACCTAAGATGGTAGAGACACAGCCTCAGAAAGAAGCAGGTAGCGTGTACAACAAGATATATTTAGGATATGTCTCCATTAAATAGACATAGTTAAAAACTGCTGTAATGTGCGCTGAGGCTGTTTTATGGACTTTATATATTCTGGTGTAATATGCGCTTATATATTCAGATGAAGCTACTGCATATGCACTGTGGCTGTGCTGTTTTCATCTTCTTATAAAGCTTCCATAATATGCGCTGTGCAGTGTTGAATACATTTATTCTGATGAAGCTACAGTAACATGGACTCAAAATGTGCAGTGATCTTTCATGCCATGCACGGCTGTTGAGTTGAGTTTGGATTTGTCTCCTCTTTATTTTACATTGGAATCCAATAGAGACTGGATTTGAAGCTACAAAGATATAGAGCAGGGGTGTCAAACTCAATGTAATCGCGGGCCACATCAACATTAGGGCTGCACTCAAAGGGCCGGTTGTAACTTTAAGACTATATAAAAATACATATATAAATATATATATAAAATAATGTTTTATATTACATTATTGCCTCTGCATTGGATTATTATCAGGTAATCACTTCATAATCAACCACCTTTGAAAGCAGAAGTCTGGGGCAAATAATTGCAAGTCTCTTCAGTGAGAATGTCACAAAAATGATTTAAAAAGAAAAGCCAAATTCTGGGAAAAAAAGTCAAAATGAAAAAAAAGGAAGTGACATTTAAAAAAAAAAAGTAACATTTAAAAAAAAGAGTCAAATTCGGAGAAAAGGGCACATTCTAAGAAAATAGGCATATTTAGAAGAAAAAAAGTCAAATTCTGAGAAAAAGTATAATTTGAGATGTATTGTGGGACATGTAGTTTATGGACAACGTGCTTCTGTAAATCATCATGTAACCGTATAATAGACATATAATATTCTTTGCAAGTTCTTGTGGGGCCACAGAAAATGAAGTCACGGGCCGGATTTGGCCCTCGGGCCTTGAGTTTGACACCCCTGATATAGAGTGTATTCAGGTGTGAGCATTTTCGACTGACATGTCTCAACTTTTACACACCTTTGTCTTTCTCTTAGAATTAATTGTGTTAACTTTGATCTGCCACAATACTTGGTTAAAAAGGTAGTCCAATATTAAAATATTGACTAAATACCTGCATAACTAATTGCATTCCCATCATCTTCAGCTGTAGTTCATGTTTCTTACAATGTTATGTTGGTGTTTTTATTTTAACTTTATGCAAAAGCTTGGAGAGGCCTAATGGTGTTTAGGCCTGTCCAAGATCTTTTTTGGCTGTTGTGTGCTGTCTGTTTAAAGGGCAAGGTAAGTGTTACTCTCTTAGACTTACTGTACGTCAAGCAGTGTGGTGGACAAGACATTTTTCTCAATAAGCTAACCACTGAGAGGAAACGGCATCATCGCATATTTGTAGCAGAGAATAAACGTCTGACAGAATGGACGCAACATTTTACTTGCATGAACTCTCATTTTGGTACTTCAGTTTCAAGGTAAGTCTCTTTTTTTCCCTTATTTAAACTTTAGTTGTAATTAATAACAGGAACCCGACATGATTTCCTGTTTTAGTGGCACCTTTTAATAAGCTTTGAAAATAAGCCAAATGTTGTGTGAGAAAAGAGACAAAAGTATTTTTTTTACAATCAGTAATGTGATGGAATATTCAAATATATTTTAAATGCATGAAGTCAGTTTATACATAGAGTACAACATATTACACTCAGAGAATTACATAATATGTACAGATCTGTGTCAAACTTGTTATTATGATCAAATGTGTGATTCTTTAGTATAGATTCAACAGTTGAGGTAAGACATGAATAGTTCCCAAAGTTCCATAACAAAAAAAATGGACATCTTCTTGCAGATTATTTCACACGTGATGTCTTATTTATTTTTTATCAGGCATTAGTGGAAAATGCCCTTCTGTCTATAGAAGAGTTGGACAAGATGCCATTCTACACTGTGACACCGCATCATTCCCTGAAACCTCATGCTCAACCGTTGGGTTTTACAACCAAGATCTATCAGAATCTTTGACTGTGTTAGAGAACGAAAATGTTCAGAAGAGCCTCCCCGAGCTGCCAGTCTAAGCTTGAACACTAACTGCTCTTTGGTCATGACCAACGTCACTGCAGAGGATGTTGGTCACTAAACCAGGGAGCGGACACACTCTAATCAGGATATCTGTCCATACCTAAGTGTTCTGACAAGTGAGTAATTTCCATGAACAGTCATTGATATTATCAAATGGGAATTCTACTTTTGGCACATTTTGAGGGCGATTAACGAAAGTCTCCGTCACACCATCAAGTTTGAGGAAGCAAGTGTAGATGGAGTGGACGGGCATCATCTCCAGTGGTTGGTTATAATTTGTTCCATGTTTTTTCTTGAAAAACACAGAGGTCTTGATTCCATTTGGTTCAGTTCACCTTCAAACAAAGAAAAACATTGATGACAGAAGAAGGAAAGAAACTTGCCAGGATCATCCTGGAAGATGACTAACATGTTGTTAAACCACGTTTTAAGCGATTACATATCTTGTTTCAGTCTCTCCATCTCCACATGATGCAGGAGAGACAGTGAAGTCGCATTAAAGTGCTCCATGTTGAGACACACAGGTCTTGGTCCTTGTCAACGGAGCAGCATCCGCTGGGTGGATGAACCAGGAACTAAAGCGTTAGAGTCGCACCAACAGGAGGTGAACCTGCCAGTTTGTTGATGAGCACAATGTGCCGATAGAGGCTGACTACACACATGACTTCAACCACAGATCCCCCTCTTGATGGGACCTACATCATCATTAGGGGGTTGGTAGTGCTGGTCGTCATTGCTGCTGTTCTCATCAAATACATCCAATACAGAAGGTGAGTAAACGGCTAAGTAGTACAATGATTAGCTCTCAGACTTTCAGGTGCATGATTTCATTTCTTCAGCCCACAAGGTGGCAGAATTTAGCAACAAACCTCCAATATGATAAACTTTCAAAGTTGTTATGCTACTGTGTTAGCAAGCAGTTACTTATCCACACATCCAGCGAACAAAGATCAACATATACATGATAAAGCCCTGCTGAGCTCTGCCAGGTCAGGGTTTATTTTTAACCAAGGCTTCAAGATGGACCAACACAAACATATCCAGATAGCCAAAGTTAATGTTAAACTGGGACAGAGGAGCCTCTAGCATCAAGTCAAAATCAACTTTATTGTCAATCTTCTGTATGAGATACAGCATTCACAAATACACAGATTCAGCATGATGTTCTGCATTCTACAGTAATAGCAATTTTAATTGAAGCTACCTGCTCTGCTAAAAATAATGTTCCATATAAACAAAACCGCTTTTTTGAAACTCATTTTAAAGGAAGCTTTTTTTGTCCCGGATAACATCTGTTTTTGATTTTCACAAACAGGGTTTAAATCAAAGTAAGTGCTGTCTCCGTAGGGAGGTCGTTTGCATAGGTTGGTTAAACAAACATTGGACTTTCACAGAGGAGAACGTATGAAACTGTGATCATAATCCAGGAGAGTTCCTTTTGGAATGTAGTAAATACAGTTATCGGGCAGTTTGCAAATCATTACATTGGACCTGAAACATATCAAGGTTAAGTTACATACTGTTAAGCTTTAACTTCGCTATTATACATTGTTGTTGGCATTGAAGTCTATTTGTCATAATGGGATAGTAAAAGGAGCATATCAGTGAGTTTTATTAGTAATAAAGAAAATGATAATCTGGGTGAAACTGCTAAAAGTAGTGACATTAGCAACTAAATAGAAATACATCTATTAATTTACATCGATATTGAAAATCTGATCTTGGCCTACTTTATCACTACATTTAATATCATGATGTACAACTCAAAATGTTAAATGGCCAAGATCAGATTTTCAATATCGATGTAAATTAATAGATGTATTTCTANATTTTATTTGCATCAGAGTTGAGTCTGAGGTCACTAATTACCTTTGTTAGTGCAGTTTCCGTACTGTGGTATCTTCTGAAACCCGACTTCTAAGATGTTGTTTTTCTTTGCTGACAGAAAGGAACTTCACACGATAATTGTTGAGAGCAAGAAACAGAATCAGCAGTTGTTTAGTCGTTTAAAAGAGACCTTCAATCCACAGATGTGCAGAGGATTTGTGGACGCCTTTCTGATCCGAAAGCAAAATGTTGAGCTTGGGAAGCATTTCATTACTTACCCCGTCTACACCTTTTCTGTGACCAGTTGAGTTGTTTGTGACAAATGAGGTAATGCAATTTGTTCTAACAGTTAACCACCAGCAGTAATAGACATTTTAGAAATCAGCAATTGCTTTCTGACTATAGAGATCCAAGCCAACATGTCCATAAGATAATAAAAAAAGCAGTAATTCACATTTTTGACAATTGATTTTACCAGTGGAAATGAATATGTTTACATTACAGATTAGATAAATGGAAATCTGGATAGCAAAAAATTAAATGTGACTTGAAAGAAAATAATTATTATTGATTATTACTATTATATCAGATATCTGTTTTCCAGTTGTAACTACTGAAACATTTGTATTGAAACAACTATACGTAAAATGTCTCAAATGAATTTAAAGCTGGTAAAATTTGAATTTAGGTTATAAAAAATAATTTCCTGTAGTCAAAAATGTAGTTATAGAAATATTAATATTGTGAGTCATAAATACGCATGGCAATTTGGGCCATATATCAGAAATGAAGATGGCAATGTTGGCCAATGACCAAAAATGGTTTGTTGATATTTCGACATATTAAAAATGAAGATGTTGATGATGATGGGAAACTGCATTGGTCAACATTCTTTGTTCGACATGTTACATTTGTATTGTGATGTGTTTTTTTAAGTGAAAGAGGAAATTACTTTCTCCATATCAAAAGTGATTTACAGATATCCTGATTAACATTCGGACATTTTGAGAAGTAATTTACAATAGAGATGACTACATCAGTACTAGTCAGCCCTTTGATTAAATGATTAAAAAAGCTGGCCAACTACTACCTCAACAAAACAAAAAATGCCCTCCTATGTAACACGTCAAAGGTTTGATTCAGATTTGTTTGAATAACTGAATTATCTTTACTCGCAGGAATCCGGAATCACAGACAGTCACTTCCATGATAAAAACCTGATACAGACGGTTCTTAATCTCTTTACTGCTGGCACTGACACAACAGCAACTACACTGTGATGGGCACTACTATATATGGCCAAGAATCCAAAAATACAAGGTAAGACTGGAAGCGACGATGGAGGGCTCGTCTGAGGACGACCTAGAGAGAGCTTAGAATCCTCACAATTTTCAAAAACAGTCCAGGAAACAATATGTGCTCACCAACTAAAGAAAATAATCTTAATGGACACAAACATCTGGTCTTCCAGAACAGGTCCAGGAGGAGCTAAGCAAGGTTAACGGAGGTCGTCAAGTGCAGGTTGAGGACAAGCATCACCTGCACTTCACAAATGCCGTCATCCACGAAATCCAGCGACTGGCTAACATCGTCCCCATGGCACTTCCTCACAAAATGAGCCAAGACATCACTTTCCAGGGTCACTTCATTAAGAAGGTTGGATAAAATAAAACACCTAAAGAACCCAAGATGACTTGGAAGAATGAATCCTACATAATTCAAATTGGGGGTGCTGAGTTAAGTGGCTTGTCACTAAATGAAAATACTGTATATTGTCCACAGGGGACCACAGTGTATCCTCTCTTGACATCCGTCCTGTGTGATGAGACTGAGTGGGAACACCCCAGCAGCTTTTATCCTGCTCACTTCCTGGACAAAGATGGGAAGTTTGTCAAGCGAGATGCCTTCTTGCCTTTTTCAGCAGGTTTGTGAATTTAGCCATCACTCCTCAATATTCACTTATTTTTCAGACGAGTTGAAAATATTCCTTTTGTTTTCCCTCACAGGTCGCAGGCAGTGTCCTGGGGAGAGTCTGGCAAGAATGGAGATTTTCCTCTTCTTTACCAGCCTCTTGCAGCACTTTCGTTTCACTCCTCCTCCAGGAGTTTCAGAGGATGAATTGGATCTGACTCCAATAGTGAGCTTTGCCGTTAGCCCGTCGCCTCATAAACTGTGTGCTGTTCCTGTTGTGTGAGCTTTACAATGCTGCTTTTCTAACAGTCAATGGTGCGAGTTGGTTCAAGATTTAACATTTTGAGTTATACATCATTATATTAAATGTAATGATAAAGTAGGCCAAGATCAGATTTTCAATATCGATGACGTAATTTAAATTAATAGACATCTTTCTCTTTAGTTTTGAATGTCAAGCATCACTACTTAAGCAGCTTCAACCAAATAATTGTCTTTATTACTAATAAAGCTCACTGATGTGCTCATCTTAATGTCTCATGATAAAAGAGACTCCACTGCCAACAACAAGGAATAATAGTGAAGTTAAAGCTTAACAGTATCCCAAAGGAACAAGTTAACCTCGATACCTTTCAGGTCCAATGCAATGATCTGTAAACGTCCCTATAACTGGATTATTCTATCCCCTTGGAATGTTTTAAAGATTAACTATCTATGCTACCCTTTTAAGAGCTTAACCGTCCCGGTCAAAGTTTGTCTCTAATATGTTTGAGCATTGGTACTCTTTTTTACGACAAAACAAAAACAATGAGCATATCAAATATATAAACTTTTCTTTCAAACTCCGGGAGTACAGAAGAAATTATTATGGACGCAATTTCCAAGGGGATGATGAGGTTTTTTTATGTTAAATCTAAAGAAATACCTATAATTTATCATTGACTTTTTTTGTCACACAATGATTAACACGATTATAGCGACAGCAGGAAACAAACAAAGTCACTGTGAGGCTGAGGCCGGGCCTGTTTGATATTGTGTGACACGCTACAAAAAAGTACTTGCTGAAATCAAAAACTCTGTTGCAAAATAATGTAGTTTAATGAAAACTGGGATAATCAACTTATACTGCTTGGACATGTACATTGTTATATTAATCGAAGAAATCATTTCAACTTGCGGTCAAATAAAAAGTACAACGGCCCTGTGTCACCCTCTCTTCCACCCACACC
>NW_011369945.1:18060949-18066176 GCF_000735185.1 Notothenia coriiceps
TTGCAATATTCCTAAAGCCAGACCCTGACAAATCTTCAAATAATCATAGTTTCTTTAAGTAACTCACCACCCAGCTGTTTTGCGACTTCTTTCTCCAAGCCTTTTTGACAGAGGAAACGGAAGATTAGAATAGGGCCCTATCGTCCTGGCTAAAACCTCTCGGATCGAAGGCTTGTTGCTTTTTAGAACGCGGTTTTTCATCACTGCTACTTTGAATGATTGCTGGAACAGGCACCACACTGATTAATACAAGTAAGACATATTCACTAATATTTTGAATTCACCAAACATCGAGATGGCGCATACGTCTCAATTTACAGACCAATCGGAAAAACTTCTTTAACACAGCTTAGTTGCGATCGCGCGTCTAAGATACACGTTGATGGCGTTTAGAAGAGAGAATCATCTGACTTTAACCTAGTTAGGTCAATGCGGCTGAAAAAGCATGTCAGTTTACCTACTCTAGTGTAATATCTAGCAACTTTAACGTTTTGCCCGGGGAGCTGCTTGATAATGCTATAGCTTGGTCAATAGCGCAATCGTGAGATAGTATTGATTTCTGCGCTCACTCCTAAGAGTATACAATTTTTCTCGCGTATAAAAAAAGCACCATAAACCGGATCCATGACTATCACTCAGAGTTGCTATGGGATGGAACCCAAATACGCGAAGGTAACGTGCTCAGTTACGCAGGCTGTGACACAGCGGCACGGCGCCCTCGAGGCTATTCAGTCGCTGAAAAGAAAATCTTTCTGGCGTATCGCCTTATACATACATAATATTAAGCGCGAGAGATAGCTAGTGAAGGGCCGAATCACACATGCTCTCAACAAGGCGTCATGTATCGCCAGGTCTGAGGCTCACGTTGACATTTACATTGAGAGTACTATGGCCAACACTTACCGACACTTTACCTTCCAAGTTGTAAAGGAGGAAGCACTTATATGAATAAGTAACGACGCCAATAATCTCTTGCAACAAGTTGCACACGACCTTACGCATTGTGCTTTTTAGTGTTGTAGGCGTTATTACGGTCAATCCTCATGTCTATGGTATAGACATATATATAACTATGTTCTCTCTTATATTTTCCGTTCTTTCTCAACAGGAGCAACAGAGTCTAAAATTTTAATTCGCAAGCGCATCTGTAGCATATCAATCAACGATGATCAATTTGGGTGGTGTAAATTTTGTATAAGTTCCTCCCCTTAGCATGCCAGACCATGCTATCGAGTTAAGATATTGGTGGAATCTCTCCTTAAAATTTGGCTATAGCACTAACAGATATGGTTTCTGGCTGCCAGAGCCTTTTGGACTAATGCTTTGTAGTCTAGTAAGCAGTAGATTCAAAAGTTAGCTAAAAGAAAGTGGTCGGATAAAGGCCAGGATTAATGGGCGGTTTCGACCTGAATAGTTGCTCAGTTTGCTCAATTTCAATACGCATAAATCAGTAAACCAAAGGTTGAGAGTGTGATTATACGCAGTGGGTTGGGTCTTATTTACACCTCCTGACAGAAACCAAACAGAATCTAATATAGAGTTAAATGGCAACAGTAAGGGCTATTTTTAATCAATCCCGTCAACATTGAATATTAAAGTCACCTTACGATAAATTACTTGTAACTCTGTTTTAAGTACCAAAAGTTGATAAAAACTCCCAGAGAATTCTGATAAGTAATTCTGAATAAGGACGCGCTGGTGCAGCGGTACACTGTAAGCAATAAGATTGGCTCGCAAAAGTTTTCCGGCAGGTCGGATGCGTAAGACTAAAAATCGAGGCTTTCAAAAGGAGTATATTAAATTTTTGTTTATATGATAAGTAAACTTGAGTCAAAAGATTGGCTGCAACTTACCACCTCCTCCGGGCCCGTGCCTCGGGCAATATGAGTATTGAATATGGCTGGGTGAGTGGCCCAACTCCCATTGTATGCTGACATATTCTTCAGGTCACCCCCCCCCCCCCAACCAGCCACTCAACCAAGTTTCAGTGAGAACAGGCATATATCCAAACTAATTATAACTGATATTAAATCATTTAGCCAATATTGGCCTTTAGATGCTATGAGATCTATGTTTAAGAGACGCACATTTAATCTTCCTTGTTTGTTGGCATTGTAGTAGTTGTTACATTTACTTTTTATTAGGGTTATTTGATGAACACCTCCTATTAAGCGTCTTTACGCTTAAATGTCCTGGGCAGACACAGCACACGTTAATATTGGGTATTTTATTGGTTCGGGATTCCTATGGATGACTTGCCTAGGAGAGACGCCAGAGTAAGAGCTGCGACTATGGGGCCTCCTGGTCTGCCAACTCCAGTTTGTCATGGATTAAGTCGGCACAAAGCCCTGAAATGTTTGGGCCGAAATGAGATTTGCACCCTTCCAAAGTAGGATGAATGCCGTCTCTCTTCCACCAATCTTAATCAGAACTATATGACCACACAGTCATCGAGCAGCTCCTCTAAATTACAATGGTAGAACATTTCAAATGATGCACTATCATCTGTATTAAATTCTGTGCCCCACTAAAATAAAAATAAATCGACAAGTAAAAAAACTCCTACGGTTGAACTATACATGGTGTCAAGCGAAGAAAAAAGGATGTGTGGCAGAGAAAAATGGAGAAAAGAAAAAATTGTGTGATACAAAAGATGCTTTAACCGCATATAACAAGAACCACCGACTAGCAAGGAAATGATTATTTTTCCAAATATTATCACAGAAAATGGCAGGACATTCCAGAGTCCTTTTTCTCCCCACATAATCGATGCAGCACTGCTAAACACTGTGTCTGCCCCCCCCACCCCTCCTCCTAACAGCTAAAAGGTGAGGAAATTTGCTCCAGTTTTTTTATAAAAACGAAAAAAAGAACAAATAACTTCAATCAGAAGCTAACGTATCAATACTAGTGGAGGCTGGAGAATGAAAGCCGATGCTCCCAGTAGAGTATAATAATGTAACCATGAGTACTTTACATGCATCAGCACACTAAGCAAACCTGTGTAAAACTGTCCTCCAGAAAGCAAAAACTCCACCAACCTCAGCCATTGATCCTATCCCCAGACAAAAATTCTTTAAGCGAGTGTTTGATCGCATCTCCAGTCCAGTCCTGGACATTATAAACACATCCCTTAAAACTGGCGTCTTCCCTGATGCCTTTAAAACAGCTGTTGTAAAGCCTCTATTAAAGAAACCTAAATTGGATAACAACACAGTAGCAAACCACAGACCAATATCAAATCTACCATTTATCAGTAAAATATTGGAAATAATCGTCTCAGTCCAAATAAATTCCTATCTTAAAGAAAACAACGTCTTAGAAGTATTTCAGTCGGGTCTCAGAAGATACCACAGTAAGAAAACTCCACTCACAAAGGTAATTAGTGACCTCAGACTCAACTCTGATGCAAATAAAATCTCCATCCTTATCCTATTAGATCTCAGTGCAGCTTTTGATACTATTGATCACAACATCCTAATAAATCGACTTGAAAAGCTTATTGGTTTCTCTGGTTGCGTGTTGAACTGGATCAAAACATATATCAGAGGAAGGATGTTCTATATTAGTCTAGGAGGCCATACATCAGAGAAACATGAAAGCCGCTACGGGGTTGCACAAGGGAGCTGTTTAGGTCCATTACTCTTTTCTCTCGGCAACATCATCAGAGAGTATGGTATAGATTTCCACAGCTATGCGGATGATACACAATTGTACATATCGGCTGAACCAAATGATGTAACAGCCATAAACTCCATTACCAACTGCCTGACAGCAATAAACAAATGGATGAACGATAATTTTCTTAAACTGAATGAGGACAGAACTGAAGTCCTACTTGTTGGCCCCAAATCAAAAAGAGAGATGCTAACAAATAATCTAGGAAGCTTAACCACTTGGATTAAACCGGAGGTGAGAAGTCTCGGTGTCATCCTGGACTCAGATTTGAACTTCAACGCCCATTTAAACAAAGTGACCAAAATAGCTTTCTTTCATCTCAGAAACGTAGCGAAGGTACGACCATTCATAAATCAAAATGATGCAGAGAAGCTAATTCATGCTTTTATATCTAGCCGACTAGACTACTGCACTGCACGATTCACTGGTCTCCCCAAGAAAGCTATGGGAAGACTCCAGCTCATTCAAAACCCTGCAGCTAGACTACTAACGAATACCAAAAGGAGGGAACACATTAGTCCTGTCTTAGCTACTCTACACTGGCTTCCTGTAACTTTTAGAATTGATTTTAAGGTGCTTCGCCTCACATACAAAGCTCTAAATGGACAAGGACCCAGCTACATTGCTGACTCTCTAATAAACTACACACCCGCCAGAACACTGCGATCATCAGATGCAGGTCTATTAGAGGTCACCAGAAAGAGTCATAAGAAGATCGGTGAAGCAGCCTTTGTAAGCTACGCCCCAAAACTGTGGAACACATTACCAAACAATATTAGGGAAGCCAATACGTTAGGTTTTAAGCTGCCTTTTAAAAATGCCTATCTCTTTACCAAAGCATTTTACTAATTTTACACTATTATACTGCACTATTCTCTGTGATTGACATTGCACTATTTCTCTATGTTTTATTCTCCATGTTTTTATTTTTTATTATTTTATCCCATTTTATGCTTTGCTCTTGCTGCTTGTTTTACACTGATGTTATGTCTTATTTCTTACTGATGTAAAGCACTTTGAACTTCAATCCCCTGTATGAAAGGTGCTATACAAATAAAGTTATTATTATTATTATTATTATTATTATTATTATTATGCTTGCTAGCTAGCTAGCTCAACGATTCCTTAAATAATATTGCGACAGAAAAACGTTTCAGTTAACATCACGCTCTGCCGCTTCGACAGGGACCCTTTTCAGTACGCTTTACATTGACTTTCAACGCAGTTTATATTAAATGTAAATACATAGATTAGGCGGGCTCTTATTTAGACGCCAAGCGCTCGACAATACACGGGTAGTAGTGCGCGTACCCACAATAAAAAACTTATATAACTTCGGCGCTGCGACACACCGAGCTCTGAAGAAGGCACGGACAGACGACTTGAGACGACGGAGGCGCTACACCTCGCAGATTGAGGTCGGTCGGATGTAATGGCATGCCACGCAATTGTCCAATTGACCAACGCGCAGGCCCTCAGTGACACCGTGTCTGACCCTGGCGAACCACTTTGTCGGACAATCTTGCACGGCAAGTCGCACGAGCGTCTC
>NW_011369945.1:18070823-18076848 GCF_000735185.1 Notothenia coriiceps
ATATTTGATTCGTCCTGCTAAATTTTTAGTGAATTTAACCCTTTAAACTTTCCGAGTCAAAATAGTATAGTATTGTCTATTTCTTCAAATCTAAGTAAAATGTTATTGTTCCTTACTAAGTGAAGATGTCTTGTTTTTGGTTGATAGTAATTGTAAATTGTGTTTGATTGATTTTCATCTTACTTGAGTGTAATAAGCTTCAAATGGTCTTGAAGACTATTATCTGTGTCCCCTTAGTCTTGGCCTCCGTAGAGAAGAGGCAGGAGAGAAGAGCGACTGTCGGCAGTCATAGTCACCCAATCAGTTGTTTACTTAGGGAACCCAACAAGCTCAACAAGTAAAGTATAAGGGTTGGAACTCTGGCAGTCTTTGCCCTCGTTAAGTTTTGGTG
Organism: Notothenia coriiceps; assembly: GCF_000735185.1. Classification (NCBI taxonomy): domain Eukaryota; kingdom Metazoa; phylum Chordata; class Actinopteri; order Perciformes; family Nototheniidae; genus Notothenia; species Notothenia coriiceps. The sequence continues at coordinate 18,071,215 of NW_011369945.1, forward strand.
GCGCCCCCCAACGATTCCCTAGCGGCTTCGACAATCTAATTGTAATTGTCCGCATAACTAAGACTCACGTAGGGAACACCGGTAGTCCCACAGGCCGCCCAGAATTTTTCATAATTTTTAACTATTTAGTTAAATCGGCTTTTTAATCCGATTTTTTCATAATTTTTCCTACATTTGTCGTAAAAGAAGAGGAACAAATTAAATGGTTTGAAAATGATATCTATGTAGGTGCTGACGCTGTTGGCGGTTCTAGTGTTAACAGAAATTTAAATTAAATATGTGTAATGGCAAATGCCATATATGATTTCCTTACCTGGAATTCTGCCTTTTTTAACAGACTTTTTGAGTCCTAGCTACACTCAAAAAAATGATTTGTTAAACTATAATGATTTAATTACGTGACAAAATTCCACGCAATTACATTATGTTACTCTAATTTAAATTAAATATGTACATAATACATGATTCACTGTTGTTAACCCAACACATGTTTATCTCATTCGTCCAATGTAAAATTAATACTTCAGGTTGATATATTTTACTTTAGCTTAACTAACATGTGTTTACCATGTTGGTTCTATTTAATCCAATTGCATGGATTTTGTCACATAATTATAATATGCTGATAACACTAAATTTAGTCTAACAGAACCATTAAGTCACAGAAACACAATTGTGCTAATAAAAACCTTTATTAGAACAAAGTGAAAAGTTAACATTTTCTTTCTAACATTGACTGATTAAAACACATTATAAAAAAGAACCTCACAAATGGTATCAAAAATGTACATCAAATGGTATCAAAAATGTACTTCAATGTACTTCAAATGGTATCAAAAATGTACTTCAATGTATTTCAAATGGTATCAAAAATGTACTTCAAATGTTATCAAAAATGTCATTCAAAGGGTATCAGACATTTTCCTTAAAATAGCAAATGTCTGAAAACATTAGACATAACTCAAAACTCAAAAACATTCCTAACAGAGAGCAAATTACCCTACAACCCAATTGTCAGGCTCATCACAGTAATACTAAAATAAAAAAATACTGTATGAGCTCTTTCTTACTAACCCTAACCTAGAAACATACATGTCACTGTTTCATTCCTCCTCAAATGTGTATTTATATGAATGAAATATTCCTTCTCTGTTGCAATTGAACATGCACACAACTGACAGTGAAATGTGGATAATTCTATACGCTGCTGTGATGTTTGTTTGGCATGGACTCTGTAAATGTGACTTAAAAGATTGTTCCAAGTCTTAAATGTGCATGGACAAGTGGCATAGGCGCATGGATATCGAAAATTACGACCATAATGGCCATGTCTTAGTTTGAAATGCTTCAACAACAGGCGCCTAGAAGACACTGACGTACCACAATCTTTGCAGTTCCACATGTACTGTTGTAATCTGAAAATCAAAGAAAATATTTGTATTATTATATGTTATGGCAACCACCATAACATAGCCTATATGCGCCTATATGTTTTAGTAATTTACTGATGTAAATCAAGCAAGGTCAAGCAGTTCTTAAGATTACAATGTGCTAAAACTTCAAACTTGATAAAAAAAAAAAAAGATGCTGATTACTTACCACCAGTAAGAAGAGGTTGCCCTGCTGCCAGCAATGTGTTTGTTCCCGGACACCTGTGAATAACAGACATGGTTAGGTTAATCTGCAGTAGCATGCCAACTCCAAGTGCAATATAATTTGGGCTAGAAACTATTATTTGAATTGCTAGACTAAATTAGTATGTAAATGCCGAATGTGAATTATGTTTAAATGTTGAAGTTAAATGCATCAATCTGGTGCACTTTGAGAGCAAAATCAACACCCATGTGAAACAGTACTGTGAACCAGTGGCCGCGTTAACCGAATATTCTTCTGTGAATTTTTGTTTTACGCTGTGCACGCTCCCGCGAGGGTCAGTGGGCATGCATAACACGTCGCTACAGTTCACGAGCCCGAATCTCCCCCCCCCCTACCTTTCGGAACTAAGCGCCGCTAAAAGTAAACTTGCCCTCCTGTCCGTTTGCTCTTCGTAAAGCCTATGTTCATCCTGTCTTGCCTTACTCCATAATACGCAGTCCCATACCGACTCCATTCCGTGATGTCGGTATGGTTAATTACCGAATCGGGGTGGTACCTTGTGTACTTACATTTCTTCGTTTTTTTCAGACGCTTGGCGCCTTTCATTTAACCGTGTCTGTCCGTCAATCATTCTTAACTTGACAAGTCATCGGTGAACCAGACCTTTATGGCGTTTGATGCTTTGCCAACAAACTTGTGAAAACATGCGATCACTGCAGAGAGTTTATCTATGTAGAAACATTATAGAAGACCGGTTAGTCTTAGTGCTTTGCCGCAACCACAGACACGTCGCTTCAGAGGCTGCTTCTTATGAAAACGGGACATCATGTAGAGATATCTCGTAGACCTGTCTTGGATATCTCGTGGGTGCCAAGCTACTACCAACTCCACACACCGACAGAAGTAAAACTGTGTGTGCTTTCCCGCCCGATAGGTGGAATGGTGTTACAGTTGCATTAGTGTGTCAGGAGAGCGGGAGAGGAGAGACACTCCTCGTCCGTCCAGTCGAAGTCTGTTTCATTGTTTTTGTGATTTACTCATAGAAAAATTTTATGCCAACACATCATTATATATAAAATTCAAATAAAAAGGAAGAGTTCTCTCGTGGTCTTGCACATTAAACTACAATCATAAAAGTTTTTTGTAGGAGGGACCCCCTCTTGGGGTTCTGGGAGGGGCGACGTCGCCAACCCGGTGGAAAGTGGACCCGCCTGGTGCAACGTCCTAACCGACGTCCGCGAGGAAAATAAATGTTGTGTCTGTTACACGGAAAAATAAGTATGTCAAACTGGAAACCTAACTCTGTCGTCTTTTATTAGGATTTGGGTAGTGACGCGGCGGCAAGTGACAGTTCCCCTCGCACCATACATTAATGTAACGTTTATGACTGGAACTCGGGCGTGGTGGACCATACCCAATCGGGATGGTATCCTATGGGTTGTGTTTATAATGAAACCGCGGCGTTGACAAACGCAGCATGAATACTGTCTCTTTCCCCCGGACCAGGTTCAAACCGACATGAGTCGTAACCGCGTAGTTTTGTCGTGGTATCGAATATTTAGGATTATTCAACCACACCGCAAAACAACGCACTAGTTCTACTCATGTAGCGGTGTAAGTCGACGACAATATCTGTCCGGTTGAACTACGGCGAGGTGCCTATCAGCTTACTCTTATTATTTGACAATTCTTCTTACTGGAATGTACACATATTATATCACAAAAAGAAACACCCCCAGACGGGGGGTTTTTTGTCGGACAAGTTCGGACTCTTTCAGTTTATTCTGCCACACAGTTTTTCGAGTACGGGTCGTTTTTTTTCATTGTGAAACTAAAATTGATCGTTCATCCAGTGCCCCGTAAGGTGACTATTGTATGAAGTCGCTACATACCAAAAACGACTTATGTCCAAAAAAAATTGGGATTGACTACCGTCAAGATCAGGGTAAAGAAATTACAAACAAGAAGACTTACATTTCAGTTCCAACATTACAAACGTTACTCGAACACCCCGCGACCTTGGAACAAGGAAACTAAGAAACTTATACTTATCATTAATGACCGAGAAAGTTTAAACTTCCTCCCCTCGTTCGTAGAACTCTTGTAAGTAGTAATTGAGGAGGTTTTTTATATACAAATAAATTATTAGTTGTGGCTTAACACTTAGTATTTGTCACTAACTTTGCGGACTAATACTTATTATACTCAACGAATAGTAAGTAGTATAACGTATGTCTGTGTGTAGCTATCTCTGTCAATTAATTACATGATAACGTCGTCGACGTATAAACCATGGCGGACGACAGATTCTCAATTGGTTACTAAGTTCAATTTTAAGGTAATTTACTGCACACACGGTGGAGTCCGAACTCGTAATTGAAAAGTCGGTAGAAATGAACAGGCATTCGATTTTGGGTGAACAGCTTTAAATGAACACTTTTATTTTCGGTAATTTTTTTTACTTATTTTGGCTGTTCTCTAAACCTGTTTAATTATACTAATATTATTAGTCGTGTAAAATAATTGTATTTGTCGACGTATTTTGCGGGTAAGCTACGTATGGGTTTCATTTAATCGCAATAAATATTATGAATATGAATATCGTGTCGTATTGTACCTAGAAGAAAACTTTCCATTGTAAGACTTCAAGAAGTGTTATTTCTTTGTTAGTGGAGAGCCCACGATTATTTTTTCTAAGTAACGATACATGGTAGTCCAATGTGTAATAACAGATTTTTATAGTGAAACGTCACCAGATTACATTGTTCTTTTGTCCAACTTTTCGTGGTGACTTTATTTTTAGTCACACGATGAATGAAAACACAGACTCTGCCATCCTCGCCTTTTGTATCTGCCAAGGTATCGGGACTTTTGAATTAGTATGTCCAGTTTCAGATATGTTTTGGGTACCTTTTAAAGCACATACAAACGCATTACCCAGCATGGCAGAGCGTTATTAAGGGTTTTAGCCAAGGCGACGGTAAGTAGAAGTCTTGCTAAACTTTCCGCCGTTTAAAGCCGACGGAGGGTTTACTCAAATGTTTTGCTTTCTACTTTGATTTGCAAGAAGGTTTTTAATTCAACCAACACGTGCCGTTTTTTCACGTCAGCCTCGGCCGTTTCACGCAGTGCAGACGGACGGGACGCACAAGACATGGTGACTGCCTATAGCTCCTATCTACTAGGCGCTCGCCCTGTCGCGTATGTGTGTCGGCGCGTTCTCCGTTGAGCGCCCAAGCCACAAGTGTAAGGTTAAAGGGCGCCCAGTTATAAAGTGGTTAGGACACGTCGTACTTATAACTGCATGTCCAAAGCTCTAACGCTTGACCGCTCTGTCCCACGGTGAAGTCTACCTTATTACAATGTAAAGCAACCCAACCTGAAATGGGGGGGGTTTTTTACCGTGACAGGCAAGCCTGTTCAATTTGACATAATTACGAACAGCTGGTAAAAAAAATGAACAGGCCTGTTTAGCCTGTTCCGGAATTACAGTTCGGGACGGGAATATATAAATTATAAATTTCCGAAATGACTACACGGTGTTATTACCAGTGGGATTACAACTAACATCGTTTTATAGTTATAACACCGAAGGTCAATTGTAACTGAACTACTAGCTAACAGCTCAAGTTTAGTCGTTATATGGAAGACGGTTCCCCTAAACGTGGGGGAGACTATTAAGAGGACGGTGGCGGGCGGGGCGCCCTCGTGAGCGTGGTACTGTATAAACGGAATTCTAGGCGGGACGACTCGTGAATATAGTTTAATTTTATTAGTTATGTTGTGATCTAAATACATGGGTCCCCCGACTTCACCTCGTTGATGTGACCTTACGTACTCACATAGCCGAGGGCCTTCGCCGTTAAGTCTTCGCTGGTGACACGTGGTTTTGAGGTGTCTTGATCGTTCGTCCCTTTCTCTTGTTAGTTGAATCATTGCTATGTATTTGCTTTTCATGTAGGACAAATGTCCACGCGGATTGAAAAAGGCGACCTAGGAATTGAATAGGCAGTTTTAGGTAATAATGGGCAGCAGACA
>NW_011369945.1:18076893-18088502 GCF_000735185.1 Notothenia coriiceps
CACCCTATAAGTTTGGTATCCTAACGTGTTGTTGTGATGAACGTAATCAAAACGCGGCGCAAAACGCAGCAAGAGTCCACAGCCGAAAAGACGAGCTCAAGTCGCCACCTGTAAACAGCATGTACCTTTTCTTTATGTGATCTTACTACAAAGTTGTTTGTTGCTCTGTCTCCTGTGGCTGCTAACAGTTCCAGTGAGGTTCCTTCGTGGGTTGCGCTCACAGACACCAGTGCTTCGTCGTTTCTGAGAGAGTTGTCACGTCTCACACGACAGACACTCTGAAGCAAAGACGCGCGCTAGCGCGATTTGTTAAACCGAGATGTTACAGCTGACATTTATCTGCTGAGGGAGTGCCATCAACTGCAAAGACGTTTCCCTTGACATAAAATCCTAGCTGTTGTATTATCTATTTCTAATTGATATAACGTGCAGGCACTATGACTTCTTTTATTTGGATCAAAAATGGAAATATAATAGGGCGTTTTAGAGTGCATGGCAGCAAGGCACCGTGCACGATATGCCAAGAAGCTAGCTAGCTAGCTAGCCGCTAGTTGTGAAACACTTTAACATCAATTTAGCTGAATTCACAGGTCTGAATTCACGGGTCAATATTCACGGTAGGTGTATGATATACATACCAACGATGTTTCATATTTGTAGACCTCGTCAATACATTAATTAATCTAGATAGGACTACTTACCACATGCATGGGGGTCGTCTCCCTCGTGTGTGCATGCGGTCTTCCTCCGTGGTGTGCCTCGCGATAGATTACGACGTCATGCGTCTCAAACTAGCAGGTGTCATTAAACCAATGCATTCCATTCACGTCAGGTCAAACTAAGTGAATCTTGCTTATTTAAAAGCCATGCTTTTTAGCTGGTATAATTAAATCCAATTATGTTTCACCCCTTGCATCAACGTAAACAAATCATGTTAATTTAAAATCACATAGTTATATGTTGGTTCTATTAGATATAAATATGTTCAGTTCAAAACATATATATTTTTCCTTAAACAAACTCAAAATAGATAGACTGGAGTAACTCAGACCTATAATCGTTTTTTTGAGGTGTATTTGCAGGTTAAGACGATACATAGTGAATATTGAGCCTTTAACATTTAGAAAACTTGTTTTTCTTCAATTTAGTTTTTTGGTTGATAAGCAAGAATATTATAATTTTTTTGATAAAAAGTGAGGGAGGCAGCGATTCAAAGTGCTTAAGCAGGCGTCTGTATAACCCAGGTCAGAAGTCATGTGATAGCGATTCACCCCAGCACATGGAGTCTGTTAGGACAAGTGAAATCCCCGGCATTATGCCCCTGCTCTACCTGTTGTTTCTTGGCCGGCTGTCTCTAAGCCGCGGAGGCCCTGCGAGTTCACGTTGTGTTTTCTGTCTGCAGAGGCACTAAGCCATCTTGAGGGAGCTTTCAATGAGAAATGACAAGATAAGACCCTGAGGCACAGGGTCACTATCGCGCTGGCATCGAAAAGTACAGCGTGTTCAAAAATGACAATCTGAACTGTCCTATAGGGTTGGAGAAATAGATTATATCAAATGCCACCAAATATTTGGCCAAAGATATCGACATTGGGACCATATTTGAGGGTTTGATGGTTGATTGGTGCCTTGCCAAAATATTTCATTTTTTATATATTTAATATTTTTGATAAATATCAGTGATGTGGATGTATGGTGATGCGTAATTATCTAATGCAAATTTAACATTTAGAAAAATAACTATTAGAAAATGACATCGCTCTGCTGTTATGCAGCCATTAAAGCCTGGAAAATACAACACTTAAGCCAAATAACCATATTATATCCAAGCTGATTACTCATCTCATTTGACAATATGGGTATAATGTCAATATATAATTCTAAGTTCTACGGTCAAATCTGTTATTTATCACATTAAAATGGTGCTAGCACTGACAATTATTTAATAATTTATTAATCGTTTGTTCTGTAAAACGTCCATCCCAGTCTCTGAAAGGACAAGATGATGTCCTTAAACGTATTGTTTGGTCAGCCCATAACTTATAGAAATGCAGTTAATTATATTATCAAACAAATTAAAGCAGGAGTTTGAGCTAAAAACTGCCTTTTCTACCACTTTTGAAAATGATTGTTTTTTTCGATAAGCCGATTATTCAAAAAAGTTGCTGATTATTTATTCGCCGAATCGCTGTTGATTTCTCGATATTTACTGCTAATTTGAACCTTCTATAATTGCAGGGGACATTTAGATATTTATATTGCATTTACTGTACATCTACATTCTTGTGTGCTCATAACATTTCATCCTGCTATAGGGCCACATAATTGTATGTTCCAGTAAAAAAAGAGCTGCTGAAGGGTTGTTGAAGAGTTGAGTCTTAAAGTTATTGTACATCCATGTGTTGGGCTATAGAGGGCGGAGGATCACGGAGTAGGAGCAGGGAAATCACTGGACCACATGCTAATCTCTGTTGATGGTTTATGTAACTCCCAGGATCACGTGAGCCCACGTCACCACACGCCCAGCTTCTGTCTGTACGCAGTAATTCCCTCACCAGTCAGCCATTCAAACACAAATGGATGACATAGACAGAGGAAAATGAGGAGCACACATATACAGTCATCATAACCTGGCACGCTGCCTCTGATTCCCAATGCAGCCGCACTCACCAATGCATCTGTAGGGAGCGACCCAGATCTGTTCACTACATTAAAGAAGGAGCGAGGGGTGTCAGAAAACACTACACAAAGAGGCTCGGGAGGCTCTGATACTTTGGAGTTTACATGATCCCGCCGACGGACGGCTCTATGAGAGCACGGGGAGTACAAGGCCATGACGAGATGGCAATGAAGCTTTTGTTCTGGGAGCTGGAGCAGCATCTCAAAAGGTAAAATAAAGACAGGGGGTCCCCAGAGAGGGCGGCTCAGCATGGGCCAATCACTACAGTAGCTGCACACAAAGGGCTCTCGGCTATACTGTTTCCATTCAGTCATTCATAGCTTCAGGGGCAGCTTTTACACTGTGGAATACTTAAAGCCTATTCTTTAAACAGGTTTGCTGGGTAGACATATCTCAAGTGATAATATAGGTGTGCGGTGATAACAAGGGAACTCTAGAAAAGTGTGGAAAGAAAGATGACATGCATCTGTTATGTACATTTGTGACATTTAGTAATCTATCTAGGAGACTGCGAGTAACCAAACCCACAGCTTGTTCCTTTTTTTGTCACTGATTTGCTGGCCATACTTTGGCTGTTTTGTAACAGCTCTGTTGGTCCCTTTCACATTAAGTCACCTCTTCTTCTGCAACAATGTTGCAATAACACATAGGTAACTCTGGTAAATTCCTTAAAACAGAAGCTTGACTTCCTTTGTTATGATTGTTTTGTTGTGATCTTAAAGGCTTTCTGTTGCAGTGATCGATCCGGGGCTGTTTTCATTTTGAAAATATGTTTTAACTAAAATCTGGAAATATACAGTGCTACATGGACACTAGTTTTCTTTAGGTACACCTGTACAATGTAATGTGAGTAAGCCCTGTAGTAAATCAGATCTCAGGGGAATGGTTTTTATGTTGTTTGTTATTTTAGGCAACATTTAGTGGTATCGCTGGATTGTTAGCATTATATTGAGGTATTTCTAACATTTGCCTTCTATGTCGATAAGCTTTGTTTATTTTTTTATTTTTCTTAAAGATAACCCATTACAATATACTGTGACCGATTCTCCATATATTTTGATAGAAATACAAAAATCCAAGTCATATTTAGTATGCTATGCATAGTAGAATATATATTTATATCTGAAAATTGTAAACTATGTTTGGACGCAGTTTTGGATATTTGTTTTGCAAACCTGACCACGAGCAATTTGCATAAAGTTTGGGTCATTTCCCTCTTAAGGTGCTTCAGTGGGTCACTGGGCTCTTGTTGTTTTTCAGCAAATTAGCAAGGCCATGCAAGTGGTGTACCAATACAGCAGTACTTCTGAGATGTAAGCATCTCCACTAAGCCCCACAGGAACAGTCAAATGTGTCCACTCAACTGGTGCAAACTAGATATGGTGATTTAGCAGTTTCTTAGATAAAGAAATGTTATACACATAGACTAGCAAATTCCCTGAAGGTGTACAACGTCTTGACAATAAACCAGATTCTGATTCTAAGGAAAAAGTCAGTGTTGTGGTAAAAGGTCAAAATATTAACTTTAATTTACAAACCTCACTAATCAGACTAAACAATACTCTGGATGTATTTTTAAAATCATCATGTCTTGCTTAAAATGTGACGTATAAAAGTAAATTGCCTTAAAAATATATATTGTTAGCAGCCAGTTATAGTTTCAGTGTGTCTTCAAACTGTGTGACTCCTCAAGAGCTGCAGTTTTGGCGGCTATTATGGTCTGGATAATTAGTTAAATCCTTCTTCTAGTCAGTGAAGAGAGCGGAAGAGATAAGAGTAGCTTAGAGTCTCTCATTAAGCGTTTTGACTTCTCAATAAGTGTTTGACTGGGATCTGGGGTGAGCAGCTGACGGTACACACAGGCTGTGTTTGAGCTTATCGAGCTTAATTAGCCAGGACTATGCTTTGACACCTACATTAGCATAAGCAGCTATTGAAAATCCTACTATTCACTTTCAAATGACTTGAAAAGGTACTCAACCTGTTCTCTGTTCAGGATTTGAATATGTCTCCCTATCCTCCCCCTCTCCCATTCATCTTCCCCAATACTCCATTCGGCTTTGGAAGTTTTCCCGCGGTCACCCTCTTTAAACAACAACATCTGCGCTTCAGTAGTACTTAGCACTTCAATGACTTGTTTTAGTACTATTTGAGGGTGTTTTTTAATATAAACCTCCACATAATTCATAGATGGCCTCCTTTTTTTGCTCATGTTTGCTCAATGGGACATCCAACTTTATTCTTGTATTTTATTGTATTATTTAACAGTTGTGTGAGAGAGCTGCAATGATAAGTTGAATAATCAATGAGTTGCAACCAAAAAATTATCAACTGTTTTGATGGAAGATTTATTTTAAATGTTCATGCAAAAATGGTGGAAAATGCAGTTTGAAACCTCCAAAAAGATGGATATTTGCAGCTTTTCTATGTTTTACGACCTGAATATCGTTTTTTTTTACTGACAAAACAAGATATTTACATACATCAGCCTCGGGTTATTATCTTTAATTTCATAAAACAAAGGATGAATCTGGAAAACAACTTTCAGATTAATCAATAAAGTAAATCACTGTTAGTTGCAGCCCTAATGTAATAAAAATAAATCAGGATTCTGTTTTTGTTTCTCTCAAGAGGTCTGCGTAGTATGTACACATGGTTTTTGAGGTTTTGGGTGTACCTGGAATGTTGGAGAGTGGCCTTTCAGACTGTACAGGAGGTGTTTTTGTGGGGGTCTTATTGAGTATTATGTCTATGTTGGGAATTTCTGTATGGAGCAGTTATTATAGGTGCGTCTGTCTGACCAAAGATACTCCTCTCTGTAAAGGCATTTTTGGATGTGTAGTAACATTTGAGTCAGATTGACCTCATTCAATTCCCATGGCTTCCATTGTCTTAGAGACCTTTGACGGGTGTTTCATCTCCCAGGGAAATTGATTATATAGTATCTAGCAATCAACAGTTGAAAACCTGGGGTGTCTGAACCCACCGGGGAGTTATACAACCCATGGGACATGTTTTCAATCAAGTCAGGGAATGTCCAGGCATGTCCAGGGACAAATGGCTAGAGAATAGGCATGTTATTTATCGTCTTATTTTTGAAGAGCCAGTTGGTGCTACAGGAGAGTATAATTATGGATTTGTTGATATGCACCTTCCAATAGTTCAAGCCCTTCGCGCTAAGTAAGACTCAATCATTTTAATTAAAAGTTGGAGGTTGTTTTGCCAGGCTTTCTGTGACGATGTGGCTAAGTCTGCACTGCTGTACAGGGCCACATGGGGGCATCATATGTACAGACAACATGATGGCACTTTATAAACATCCACAGAATTTGATTCAACCACTTCTCCTGGTGTATTATCTGATCATTATCCCATGGATATTATGCCTTTTACTGTAAATATCAGTTATTTTGCAAGGTGTTGGAAATATGATGTAGGTATTTTCGATTTTTAGCCTATATGTTGGTGTTCCTGAAACAGGGTAATTAATCTTGCCGAAAGAGTAGTGTAAACATTAAAATATACGCTCTTCAAAATATAGGTAAATGATCCAGAATATGCGTTAAAGGTCCCATGTCATGCTTTTCCGGATATTACCCGTCCCCTTGTGTGTTATGAAGGTTTTTATGCATGTAAACGGTCTGCAGAGTCAAAACCCTGAAAGTACACCCTGTAGCGGGTAAAACTCTAACACAGAGTTTCCTCCCCAAAACGCCTCGTTGGAGATACACTGTCCATTGATTCTTCCGGGTAACTCATGATGTCATGCGTTACCCGGAACCAAATGGACCAATCCGTGGAGCCGTTACGTTACGTCCACAGAGCCGTTACGTTAAGCCCCCGCTGATTGGTCCAAATTGACCAATCCACGGACTTCCTCACACACACACTCAGTGCATGCAGCTCTGCTGATCTCTTCTCCCTGGCTGCAGGCTGATAACAGACAGTTGGGGGGATCGCGGCGAAATTCTCTCTGCAGACCCATTCTCACAGCGTTTATCAACCTTTTTCTTACTTATCAAGCCACACTTATTGTTTTTACTTCGGCTGTGACTTTGTGTGTGCTCAGGGTGAGTTTGGCTGTGTTTCGATGTGTATCGCTAAACAAGGAAACTACACCCCCACGGAGCTCAGCGCGATTCACAACGTCCCGACCAATCAGAGTGCTCTGATTGGTCGGGACGTTGTGAATCGCGCTGAGCTCCGTGGGGGTGTAGTTTCCTTGTTTAGCGATACACATCGAAACACAGCCAAACTCACCCTGAGCNTCGCCAAACTCCGCCCCACACTCACTCTGTCTGACGCCGAAAAGCTGGTCCACGCCTTTGTCTCCTCCAGGCTGGACTACTGCAATGCACTCCTCATCGGGATCCCTAACAAAAGCATCCAGAAGCTGAAATACATTCAGAACAGTGCTGCTAGGATCCTGGTGAGGGTGCGCAAATATGATCACATCACCCCCATCATTAAAGCACTACACTGGCTCCCCGTGGAACTGAGGATCGGATTCAAGGTCTCCGTCCTCACCCACCAGTGTGTCCATGGAACTGCCCCTCCCTACCTCAAGGAACTCCTCATCCCCCATACCTCCTTGCGGACCACCCGCTCCAGCAACTCCAACTTCCTCAAACCCCCCAGGACTAAGCTCCGTACTATGGGAGACCGGGCCTTCTGCTCGGCTGCTCCCAGTCTGTGGAATGCTCTCCCCGAACCACATGAGAGCACCACAGACCGTGGAGGCCTTTAAAAAAGGCCTCAAAACCATAGACTGTATATATAAATGGACGTAGGGTCCGTGACGTCACCCATAGGATTCTGCAGAGTTGCCGAGGAGCCCTTAGTAGGCGGAGTCGGCCACTAACGGCTCGACAGTGACGTCAGAGTTGAACTCCCGCCTTCTCCAGCCTGCTCCAAATAAGGGCAATGAGGCGGAGCCGAGGCGGGACCTGCTGCCACCGAGCTGAACTTTCCAGAGCTAGCTGAAGCTACCAAGCTAAGCTAACATGCTCCCCATCTGCACATTGTCGTGGCATTTTACGTTTCTAAGGTAAGCGGACATGAAACTATTCAGCAAAACTATAAATAATAATCTAAGTTATTGAGTTTTTAGCATAATACTTCAGAATCTTAAAATCCCTTAACGTTTGTATGCAATTGTGCTAAATTCAACACTGGAATCAAGCAAATATTAATATGTTTGCATGACATTAGTTATTTATATTTTGATATCACTTAACTATACGTTTAATACATTTAAATCAAGCTAAGGTACATGTGATGGTGGCTAGTTAGTGCTCTTACCTGTGAGGCCTCCTCCAAACAGCATAATAACCAGACTGTATCATTAAAACTAAGTACCAGTTCTAGATCCTTGACTTTAGACAAACAATTCAGAAGACAACATGTATTTAAAGACCAATCTTTATTTGAATGTGCCTTTTAACCTGATATATTAGTTATACAGTAATAGTATTGACAATCTAAAAAAATTGAGCAACTCAACCGTCAACTTTATGTTTCTTATTGTCTAAAGCATTTGTTATTTTCATTTTCCCCCTCTCATATTCAGTGTGGACGGATTGAGACAGCGTGGTGTCCAGAAAACTGCAGAGACTTCAGGGAGAAACCTCCGTGTGATGGACGTCCTGTCTGTCTGTTGGTTTGGAGAGGACTGAGGGTCTTTCCTCTGCGAGGAGGAACAGGCCTGATGGAGGAGCCCATGCTGGGCAAAGCTGATACAACTGCACAGGCCTAGTCTGTCACTTTATTTGACTAAATGTGTTTACTTATACATTTAATAGTTTTACACCTTCTGTCCATATGTGCTTTTTATTTAAAACATATTTGATTAAGTTTTGCTTCACATTTCAATAAATTGTATTTGTATTTGCACTCCTTTTGTCCATTATTCTTACTGAAAATGTTAGATTACACATTCACATCTGACTGAAGATTGGCCCCATTAATTTGTGACGTTGCAAACTGCGGTACAAGGCACAAGTGATGTGAAGCTCATAAAGCGAGGCAAATAGAAATAATTAGCTGATGGAGTGTAGATGTGGAAATAGGTGCATTCGATCAGCTGACTGTTTTACAATACAAGTAGTTTCTTAGTGTACTGGTCCTGTACTGGTCTTACTCATTTTTATATATGGTAATTGGGTTTATGAATAATGCATGTGACCTTATCCACGGTCTCGTCCAGTCACACGTAAAACAAGGAGTCCTAGAGTCGTCAATGTCCACTCATTTCTTTTATTTCTCTTTTTCCAGTCATTGTTGTGAAATTTCATTTTGTGACTTATTAATAGTAGAGAATTATTAAAGAGTGGTCGACTTAGTGAGTTGATGACAGAAGGTTGTTTGTCTACCTGAGTGGGTAGTGACAGTAGTGTTACTTGTGTACAGGTCTTTCTTACAAGTACGTTTCGAGGGAAAAGGACGTACGGAAGGAAGCTGAGAGGGACTTGAACGAAGGAAATCGTGGGCCAACCTCCGCGTCATCCGTGAGAAGTTTACAAGTGCTTTATGAATGGTACTACCTGATGAAGAAATGACAAATTGTAAAACACATGAAGTACATTATTTTATTATGAAAGTACCATTCCGATGATTTTTACTTTTCCGATTCATTACATTACGAATTGATTGCACGAGCGATGAGCAGCGATGATCGATCCCATTGATTGAACTGATACAAGGTACGTGTTGTACATATAATGGGATAACTATAATGGACTATACAGACTAGGCCGCTGAAAGGAACCAGGAAAGTAGTCTGCCCTTCGCTATCTTGCTCGTTCACCATACTAGTGAAAACACTAATGTTGTACCATGGTTTCGTGTGTCCCGTAGAACATTTTCATTAATAAACTCGTTAGACGAATATAAATAACCTCCCTATTTAGCAATACTTTAGAAGAAGAAGCGAAATTAATGCTCAGCGTTGGTGAACCCTCGTATAGCGGACACTGTAGTGTATGCGCTGGGTCTTACCCTAAACCCTAAAACATCAGAAACAATCAGCGCAAAAAGTATCAAGAATATAAGTTGTCAAAATGCTATTTTACACGAAAACTGTACTTTACTACAAAGTTCTTACTGTTTTGTGATGTATAAAACAGTCACAAAGCACCCGGTGCTCTACCAGTCCTCGCCCCATAGTTTTCTATCGCAAAAGAGAGTAGGTATCTTAAGTTACCATATTATAAAGCGAACGGCCCTAGCGGTACCTGCCTTCAGCCAATGATCTACCCGCACGTCTTGATGCGTAGAGATAATAGATACCCACATTAAGTAGTGGACGTCACACTGGCCATTGTTGTTGATGATACCGCCGCACATTGTTAATTTGTCTACTGTGCAGTGAACCGCATAGGTACTTATTCCGCTTTGTTGAGCATCCTGCCTCGGCTTCTGTTCGTTTGAGTACAAGATGTCGTTACTTCGACTATCTAACTGAGCACGTATATCGCTACATGTTTTAAACAATTCTACGTCACAACGTGTAGGCCCGTGACGGCCACTCAACTCTGCCACCTAGAAAGCTGTCACAGATATTCGTTCTGTACATGTGAATGAAGTATGACAGTCCTTATCTAACTATAACCACAATTATCTACACTTCCATAACGAAAGATCGACGATGATGATGCAAATGTTACTTGGAATTATAGGCACAACGCAAACAAAAGGCGTTTATCTCCAATATAAAGCTACACTTGACGCATACGTCGATCAGTCGACAGATAAAAGTACACCGTATCACATAACTCACCACTACCTGCAATCACATACACCACACACCAATAGTTAATACACGCAAACAATAAAAAGATTCGTTCTGTGTGTTCTCGGTGACAAGACTAACCGCTATTGGTCTTTATCAATAAAACCATCTGTATAGAAGTGGATACCTTGTGAGGATAAGGTAGTATGAGACTTCGTAGCACATTAAGTTGCCGACATTAATTTTGCTCATTCTAAGACTAGGATCTGAAATCTGTTTCGAGGAGTTACGATTGCTGGTCAATTGTAAATTAATTTCATTGATACTGCCACAAAGACGTACACCTAAGAACATTATCATGCATGAATCAATGGCCGTTACCATCAACGCCATGCCATTACGTGTGACTCATTCCTAGTGGACTCCGATGACAAAGTGAGTCTCTGACAAACTTAGCTACCAAGACTAAATCTGGAGCCTAGCACCTAACCCAATATCAGCATTATGAGCTGGTGAAAATTATGTCATTTGCTTAGACTTGCGATATGTATTAACAGACGGCTCTGGAATCCGTTCCTAAGAGGCGACACTACCTAGAGCACGACGGAAAAACAGGCCAGGCTCCTTACGTGATACTTTTGTTTCCCTTCAATAAAACTTGTCTACATTCACTTCTAGTGGAACCTAACTGACCGGGTAATAATCCGTAGAGTATGGAAGTAAACGCTTGTCGGGATTACTAGACAGTCTACTACTAACTGATTTCAAACAAATTCGACCGACGTAAACTATCTATTTGTTATTGCTGTGACCTGATGAATGGTGTTGCACTTAATTGTTGTAATAACTTCTAATCTTTGTAGACCGACTTGAAACGTATTTATCACTAGTGTACTTGAGGAAGTAAATTGTATCTATACTAAGATATGCACCTTGTATAACCCTAGAATTTGTATGTTATCTAGTCTGTACTTCTGAACACAGTCGACCAATAAATGACTCAACGCTATACGCCCGATGTGCCGATTGGATGTTTGATCACTTAGTTACTAGGTACGCTTGGCCAAAGTATATTTACTGTCATGAATAGTACCCGCTACTTCACAATCAGAGGCACATCAAACACCATCTATCGTACGCACGTCCTGTGTGGGAAGACGTCTAGTAGACTGACGTGGCTCATCGTTATAATTTTCACAA
>NW_011369945.1:18088542-18106766 GCF_000735185.1 Notothenia coriiceps
GGTGTATTCAGAGTGGACAAAAAGTCAACTCTGAATACAGGGGTCCTGTACGAGAGGGATCGGTTTGCGAGTCCGTTCGAGGCCAAATTGGCACAGAGACCCCCGAAAGACCCTGCTAAGACCACTATGCAGCCCTTCCCCTGAAGACAGACCACCCTGTCGACTTTGGGACAGATTGGGTGACTTGGGAAATAGCAGGGTCCTTGGCACACTTTTGACCACCCACAACCCTGTTTGCCCGCTTTGGGGGTCTCCCTGCCCGCTTTGGGGGTCTTTCGGTCAAAACGGGCCTTTAATACACTATTGTGGGTGAAATGCATTTGGATGAATTCAAAGTGGACAAATTAGCTCCAAGTGGACAAGAGCGTGAGCACCAGCGCCATCAACAGGAATTTTTAAATCAACACAGGCAATCCGCTCTTGTCCACTTGGAGCTAATTTGTCCACTTTGAATTCATCCAAATGCNTGGCAGGAACAGCCTAGGGTTTTCCTAGTTGTTAGTGTCGAACAACTAGGGGGTCCAAAGGGTGATGTCTAGTCAGTTTACTAGTGACAACTATAGTTGTGTTATCACAGTCAACTGTGAGTTTGTGTGTGTTCATGCAACCATATCCTTTTCTTTTTTTTATCTCAATGCACCATTAGACATTGCATCATCACTTCCTGTACATGTTTACCTACATCACATATCTAGTGCTGCTTAGGAAGTACTTTAAATATAATGGTGAGCCATAGGTCTGACTTCAGGCTCAGCGAAAAGTTGATTACATGTTGACATTTCGGGGAGGATAAGAATGTAACATAGCAAGAATGTTAAGAGACTATTGGCTCAAAACAAAAATATAAAATGTACGTTTTTTTCCCTACATGTATTTCCTAAATGACTACAGGGATGACAGGGACATGTCTGCTATGAGGTTCCCACTGCAAGCTTCCTTAATCCACATTTTTTTTTAGCAAATATAGTTTCTGAAGTCATAATCATACCACCTGTAGAAAATAAGAACACAAGAAATGATTGCGAAAAGAAAGTACTTACATTAGTGTTTGACGGAAAAGGACAAGATCAGTTTTTTAAATGTGTATTTGTGTGTGGTAATGTTGGTAGTTAGACGCCTGTTATTCTTTAACAAACGTACCTTCACTTCCTGTTTACTGTAGGGTCAGGTAAAGATTCTAAGGTGCAATGTGCAACGTCTGTATGAAAGAAAAGCCCCTTGCTCTACAGTATTTTTCCTCTCATCCTTATTGGCACATTCCTGGATACAGCCAGTGCATTTCTGCAGCATGACTAGTTTCACCTCCATGGAAAGTGTCAAACAAGCATTTCCCAAAGATGCGCATCAATTAATCACACACGTCTCTTTCTGTGTTTCGGAGGCCTGATGAGGAGCTGGTGGTATTAAAGACATCTGCAGGAAAAAAACACTGGAAGAGGAGATTCACACACACACAGAAAGGAACACACACACACGTCACAACTTACGTAATTATTTTTCTCATCCGTATGAGGAATGTCTGATTCACACACACACAAATAGCCTAGCTAAATATTACCTCAGAGGTGCAACTGCTATTGATGTGTGGCTACGAAGGACAGGAAGGAGTAGGATAACTCAGGTTAATAACAAATCTTTGTCTTGTTGTGACCTCACTTTTGAAACAGTCACAACCTTTCCTCTGTATGCATTCATGCTGAGAGTCAATTGCATTAACATGTTTTCATAAAGACACCTCAAACACTGTTAATCTTGCATGACATATCAATATACAGCTAGCTCTAATTCCTGTGTCAGCATCTGGAGTCCTGCTGGAATGCTCCTCACATCAGGGTGAGAGGTAGACGAGATGAGTTTGATTGTCCTCAGGCCCCAATACATGTCGTCAGGAAAAACCAGAGGAATTTGACAACATACACAAACGCACACACACACATGGTATGAGGTCATCATCATCATCATCATCAGGGGAAAGAAACTGCCATTCTATACTCACCATGAATCCAAATTAAAATGCTTGTGTTTGCTTAAACTAAAGGAGAATAACTAACACCAGTGTGATTTCTGTGAGATTATGACAATCAAGGCCAAAGTCACAGGGGGGGGTGACAAATACGGCAGTCGTAACACCAGCTCTGACAGTTTTAGAACTACTCTCGAGTAAATTGATTCAGTCTGGTCAATGCCAATAATTGATTATATCGCCAATAATAATAATAATTTGAGGGGTTAAAATAAGTCCTCCGCTCCCGCTGCTCGGACTAATAATCACTTCCAGAATAAAATGGTTCCTCTCAATGGGCTTTCATGAAATAACAACGGAGAAAAAAGGAGACAAGAAAAACAAAGTTTTATCACAGGACTCCGATATAACAGTCTAAGGATAGAGTGTCATACATTTTTTAAATTGTTAATACGAATATGGTTGTTGGGCCAGGTTTGTACAGCAAACAGTCTGCAGATTGATTAAGCACGTTTTTCACTTCATTCCTCACTGTTTGGTTGTACAAGCAGGGCTTTAAGCCTTGTTCTTTTTGTTTGTTTGTTTTAAATACTTTTTTAGCTCATGCGTCTGGTTCTGATCCAACAACACCTGCCTTACAAGCTTGAAATCATATCATTCACAATGGCCTCCGAAAGCAATCACAGCCTTTTACTGTTGGCCCAGAAATATATACGTATATATATACACATATTTTTGAAAAGTAAGAACATTTTGGTTGGTCCTCTTTTATCTTATTTGAGGGTTATCACTTGGGTTCCAGGTTAGAGTTATATCAGCTGGGGATAAATGTTAGGGGGAGACTTGTAGCTCTTAATATGCCACACTGAAGCAATAGGCCAACACCAGCTACCATTTGACTAAAAAGTCCCACCAGACACTTCATTTTCTGCAACAGATTAAGAAGTTTGGTGTTTGTGTGTGTGTGTGTGTGTGTGTGTGTGTGTGTGTGTGTGTGTGTGTGTGTGTGTGTGTGTGTGTGTGTGTGTGTGTGTGTGTGTGTGTGTAGTGTGTACCTGTCTGGGGTGATCGCCAAGTATGACGGCAATGTTTGCTCGTCTTGTGGCAGTGATTATACACATTAAAACAAAATGACATGCAGTAGAACTTGGACTTCTGAGACTTCAGAGACTTCTGTGACTGTGAATAATGATGAAGTACAGGGTGAACAATGTGTAAAACCAGAAACAGGTGGATGTTTACTCCTGCAGGTATGCAAGACTGACTGAGAAAGGCATAGCAAAGGGAAGAAAAGTAAAACATTTGTGATAATCTAGGAGGGATGTAAACAGTTTTTTATGAAAAAGGAGGTTGGCTTCCACAGAGCAGTGTCACTCACACACACAGTCATCTTACCGTCTGGAGTTCTACAGCTGAACCGCAGCAAAGCAAGATTAGCACAATAAACCTGAAAATCTGTCACTGAGGCTTCGAATGAAGTCCTACTATTGGCTGTTATCTTTTCAAAAGGAACATAATTCTCCCCAATAGTAAATGTGTCACATGGCAGGAAATGAACAGTGCAGGTTTCAGTGTGTGGTCTGAAAAATGCTGCAGCGCCTTAGGATCATAATTGTCATGGGATTCCACCCATGTCTGGTCTGTAACAGAGTAACACACACCATTGTCTGTCCACTGTGTTCTGAGGACTGAAACAGGACAATAAAACTTGAGAGGGGCAATCCAGAACAAATAGTTTTAAGAAAATAATGATTATTTTGTTGGATTTATCAAATGTATTAATATCACATTATAAACCCTACCACTTTCTATAGGAGTCAGGCCATCATTTTGATTAACCCAACAAGCTAGAGCCATTGTTTTGCACATGTGTTCCTTTACTACATTCACTCACTAAACAATGTGGAGCACACACACACAAGAAAATGATTGTTTGCATGACTTTCTTTGACTCATTTACATTTTAGCTGGCTTCTGCATGTACAAGCTTCTCCCCATGTGTGTGTCCATCTTTGCCTTCACAAACATACTATAAGTATGACTGTGTGTGTGTGCCATTGCCCTTTGGCCAATGTTCTTATTTTCTCTCTGGTTTTCAGGCTTGCCGTGATTGTGTTTCTTTTGTCCGCGGCTGCTTTGTTTATCCAGTGTTAGAACAGCAGCGGTTAGCGACTCAACCAGCACACTGGTTTTGTGTCTCAACACAGCAGAACAGAATAAAGTGAGCCGCAGTTACATAACTGACAGAAGACCAATACAAAGAAGTTTTAGGAGGACTAATCGACAAAACAAAGAGAGATGAGCGACCCCTCCATCACCAAAAACCCATTTTTTATATTTTTGGAAATTAGACAGTGTGGGCTCAAAGTTCGGAGATGTTACACGTGGTAGGTGGTAATCAAAATACTTTAAAAAGTCCAAAGAATGGGTTATTAAAAAAGCAAATCCTCCATTAGGAACACTTTGAGGTAGAAAACAAGGTCACCTTGATCTCATACATCTTCCATTATCCACTGTCTGTAAATAAAAGGTGTCCTGGAAGCCCGGAGGCTGTCATCTTAAATTGATCTTAATCTAAACACATGTCTTAAAACTGTATCTAAAACATTTAGAAGCTGTGTGCATTGATTCCCAAACATAATTATTCAGTTTGTCAAAGGAAGCGTCTGAAGCTTGTAGTGGCATACTTAGCATAAGATTATTTGTTTACATTATAAAATGTATAAGAACTGCTATAATAAAGAAGCTGCCAACACACACAGACAAACACAGTGAAACACAAATAAAGACACACACACCAACATCTCAAGGTAGTTCTAGAGTCTGGCATTCAAAGTGGGTCACATATTTGGAGAGGGCGGGGGTGCGGTGCATAGCTACACCTCTGTCTCCCAGTCTCTCGGGGGACATTTGAACCAGCTAAGGTAAACTTGGTGCCAGAATGGAATCTGCTTCCATTGGTTTTCTTTGTGTTGCTGGAGCTGCTGCATCCCCCATCATCTGAATATTGGTCAAAAACGCCAACACCCTGTAATACTTAGCTAGTAGTAAACTCAAGTTTAAAGGTCCCCTATTATACTGTTTTCAATACAAATCAATATATTATAGGTCTCAGGTATATACAGAACATGTCTCTGAAGTGTTGGCTTGAAATACCAAACAGATTGTGCATTATAGCATCCCATAAACCCCTCTGTTTCAGCCCTGTTTCAAAAGTGCTGATTCTGTTACTGTTACAATTTCTGTTACTGGATATGAAATAACAGATAAAGCTCTGTCTGGCACGGAAGCATCAAGGCTAGTGGGAGTGGGCGGGGGAAATGAGCCTGGTGATCAAAAGAGAAGAAGGGGGCTTGTTGGGGCGTAATGAGGTTTCAACCCAGCGACCCGCCTGTATGTTTTCATACAGAGCTTATTTTGTTCATCTCAAACTCTCACATGCATAAAACATCAAACACTTCCTTCCCTCCACCCTCGTCTCTCTTTACTTAAATTCACCTCGCATGTCAGGTTTATTTTGCTAGCGTTAACTACATGTTTCTCCCTTACATGGTGTGTTTTGGCTGTAGATAGGGGAGCAGGTAAAAAAAAGGCAGAATGTAGGTCATATATCCTCAATCTGAAAATAGATCCTGCTGTGGGTGGTGTTTCTGACAAATGGCTTAGTAGTAACATAAATGGGAAGCTTTGCACCACAGGAGACGCTCACTTCACGTTACCTCCTGTGTGTTGTCCTGCATAGTATTTGATTTCACATCCTTTTCCTAAAGGTGTTTGTCTGGATTCAAGGATGACCTTGCAGGTATTTCCCCAGTTAAAGGCTGCTACAGTTGTTGCGTGTGTTCATGTTAAGGTGACTTTTTTGCATAATTATCATCCAAGGGCAAGGCAGATGCAAACTCTCTCATTTTGTCTGATTTCAATAAAAGCTATATGTCCCTCTGTACATATGTGTTATCACTGGCATTTTCTCATATCTCCATGTATCAATGTAAAACACAAGAGAAAAAGATCTTCTTCATATTTTACATTTTGTTTCACATTTAGCTTTGTTTGTGTCTTTGCATTCAACACGAGCATTGCCCACATTCTTGATTGTTTATAACGTCTTGTTCGCATTCGATTTCAAGGCCATTTTGACATGAATGGGTTGTTTTTAATACTAAGAAAAACATGTCCTTCCCCCTTTGCAGAGGATCTTTTCTTAACCTTGATGGAAAACATCATGAGTTTAAAGGGAACTTCTAAATAACCATTTGGAAGGAGTCCGGAAAAGCTAACCATAGCGCTGAGAGAATTTGGCTAAATGTATACCAGGCAATATAAACATGTGTGGGTGTGTATACGTGTGTAAGATCTTGGTTTCTGCCCTCTTACAGTCCAAGCTAAAACCATTCTGGCTCTAAACACCCAAAAATCAAAACATTTGTATCAATTATTCGCATCGTGTTACCTTACATACTTAAAGAAAACTTGTATTTCTCTCACAAGCTTTCACAAGGAACACAGAATAAAACAAAAACAAGAAAGGTCTTGTTTAACATCAGCAAAACATATAACAAATTCAACATTTCAAGGTAGCACATCATAACTGTTGATATACAAATTGTCGTTATTTTTGGATAAAATACTCCTTTAATTTACATGAGATAAATATTAATCCTCTCATCCTAAACTGTGACAAGAAAATATTCCCAAAAATGTCAAACAATTTCTTTAATACAACTATATTAAATTGTAGATTTATTTGGTTTATTTGAGTCTGCTGTGAATGTAGGGGATCCTTTCCATGTATTTTCTATCCTGGCATGCTCTGGTGGTACAGGTGTATGACGTCTTGTAATGTATCATTTATGTAAGACATCAGTACAAACGATCAGTCACTGATACAGCCAAAGGATTCCTTCTGTTGCACATATAGCAGAGAAACTGGCCTGCCGCCTTTCAATCACACTTAATTATAAATTAGCTGTTTAGAGGAGTTGGACATTTCTTCTTCTCTCCGTTGCTGGACTTTCACTCCACAAGCAAACCCTTTGATGCGGTTGCTAGGCAACCTCTGCTTTATCTCTCTCTGCCCTCCTTTCTCTCCGAGCAGCCGGCTTGATGTCTTGTTGGACGGAGTGATGAATGATGTAAGTCAGCCGTAACTGATATAAAAACATGTGCACATCATACTGGGTAAAGCTGAGGCGTCATCCACCACGTTAGCCTGAGTTTAGAATATAAATTGTTACCTTGGTTGGTTATTAGCTAATGCGTTAGACCAGTGGTTCCCAAACTTTTTGGGCCCAAGGCACACCAAAGGACAAGTAAAAATCTCAAGGCACACCTACCCTAAAATAACCCTTATAACACGTGTTATCACTCATATCATGTAAAATATCTGTAAATGTGCATACTTATTTACTAATGGCAAATAAAATGTGACAAAGACAACTATATTACTCATGAAATATTTATTAACGAAATTTTTTTAATTTAATTTATAAATATTATATATATATATATATATATATATATTTATATATATATATATATAATATATATATTATATAATTTATTAAACTTTAGCAAATTAGGCTTCATCAAAGCAGCAACACACTCATTTAAACCAGACAGGTCACAAAATAAAAAATGAGGCAACGGAAACTCAGCAGAAACTCAGCACAGAGAACTGTCATGGTAGGCCTACTGTCTGCTGACAGTTTTTTTCCTCTTCTCTTTCGGTGGTGGGTTGTCGGCAGTCTCTACACTGGTGGTTGCTGGTTTGCTCCGCACAAGAAAGCGCTCCATTTTCCCGCTTGCTTGTTTCTCAGTTTTAATATTGTCCTTCAGCCTTTGATGTGTCACAGTCTTATAAATCCCACCTGCGCAACTGCGTTAACAGCGGAATACGGGGTTCTGTGAGGATTATTTTTTAAATAATCGTTTTTAGGTATAGAGTTTGCCTCTGTATTATGAAATGTGTGCATACAAAGTACTGATATAGTAAATAAAAAAATAATTATTTTTGTGTAGTTGTATATTGCAATAATAACGTATGTTTGTCACAAAATCCCACGGCACACCTGGACTTGCCTCACGGCACACCAGTGTGCCGCGGCACACCGTTTGGGAACCACTGCGTTAGACAAGCCAAAAAATCGTTATGACATCATAAAGTGGCCAAAATCTGATAAGCTCATTTTCAGACAGGTTTTTATATAAATGGATCAGGACAAAAAGTGAGCAAATCTTTTTTCCTGAAATTTTCAAAATCTTTTAACACAGAGGGGACACATGTTGATGTATAAAAGACATGAACAAGTGGATTTTGCATAATAGGTGACCTTTAACAGTGGGAGGTTCTAGCACCCGTGTATTCCTAAAGGATCAATAACTCAGTCTTATTCTAAATAGAGCACCATTTCACTGTCCTACTATTAATCCTGCCTTCATAAAAGTTAAATGTTCAGGCTTGGTTGGTTTAGAGATGGGTTGATTTAACTTTACAAAAAGTTTCTTGTGCTGATTATCCTTCATGAAGCAGGATTGCATTTACTTCAACTGCAGGTGGGTTTACTTAATGGCTACTATTCAATCAGAACTAAGGTTGTGTCTCTACTGCTATCACTATTGTGACTTATTGTCTTTGTTTTTCTTTTTGTTGTGTTTTACTCATGTAGAGAATAGAAAGACAATTAGTCTAATTTGATGTTTTTATATTGCTCTATGAAGAGCAGAAATCATGCAAATAACAAATAAACATATACAAATGTATCTCAAGGCTCATCATTCGGAATTGCACAAATATATTTGTACATCTCGTTTACTTAAATGTCTATATATTTTTCACAAATATTTTTTATATTTAATGAATATCTTAGCCAGTTTTTGGTAGACTACAGCTGTAAAATGTGAATTTGCAGGAATCTTATTTTAAATACTACAGACCTTCTTGATCTCTGCTTGTTTATTTTGTAGAACATGTGATAATGACATAAATCATTTTTCTTTCTCCGCTTCTGAACATTATCAATTAAATCCATTATCAATTGTGGAGCGCGCCTCTGGATACGCGCTCATCTTCACGAGGTGCAAAGAGGAGTCGCGTGTAGAAAACCAAAATGAAGCAAATTAGTTCCTGTGAAGACCTTCAGAATAAAAAGTTACAATACAAATATTACATTTAAGTTGTTTTGAGAACTCAGAGCACACTTACAACACATTAAGAGAGTAAAACCCCACTTGCTGTTGATAAAATGTCTCTCCATGCCTCCTCTTAAAATGCAAACATTGTTCCTCAAAAAATCCCATGCTCGTATTTTGAAAGTAATTACATCCAGTTTCCGGTGTTAAAGTGTCAGAGGTCTCCTAGCTTGATGCAGGGGTGCTGTCGAAAGCCTGCAGCTTCAGAAAATAAAGCAGACTAATTTATCCTGGGTTTTATAATCGTGCCGGAAGATGGTGGCTAAACAGAGGATCCGCATGGCCAACGAGAAACACAGCAAGAACATCACGCAGAGAGGAAACGTGGCCAAGACGCTGGTGAGCCGCTAACTGACATCAACGAGGTGCCAGCATGACATTAGCCCAGATAGGTGACGTTCTCTCCGGTATGGAAGCAGCATGATGAGGGGGTGGGGGGGAGGGGGGGGGGGGGTGGTGGTGAAGTGTGTCCTCCTGCTTATCACACAGATGTCATACAGCAACACATCTTGGTCCTATCTGATACATTATGACCCACCAGGCTGAGCTGCTTCATCATTAAACATCTTATTTATGCACACCGCCCTCACGTCACTTGACGTTATTTAAATTTTTTGTGTGAAATTATGATAATAAAACATCTGCAGGTTACGTAATGTAGGCTCGGATATAGCTAGGTCAGTGCTGCTGGTTGATTTTTGTAATACATGCAAACATGTTGGTGGTGATGAAGCACTTTTTAAAGCACCCAAAAATATATCCCAAAAATATATCAGTAAATGAGTCCAATCAATATTTAAAGCTGATATTCCATTAAATTAAATCTCAAATGTAATTGTGTGGTAGTTCTAGTGTACCAAATGTTCATGTGATGGCAAATTAAGTGTCTTTTGGACATGTAATACAACAACTATTAATTCATCAAAAGATAAATAATAACAACCAGGCATATGTCTGAGTCTAAAGACAGCATCAGATGTTTGGATTTATTGGCTGTAGTTTCATTTATGATTGGGATATAAATGTGTAGTGACTAGTTAGCATACCAAGGTGTTATGTTTTATCTGCAACATTACAAACAATAATCAGATCGATAAATCAGTTATTGATTTGAGATTAAATGAATATGTTCATCATTTGAGTCATTTATCAATCAGTTTGCCTATTTACTGGTTGTAGCTTCTCAAATGTGATTATTAGCTGATTATCTGTTTATTGTAAACTGAATGTCTTTACTTTGATTTGAAGACATCACCTTTTACTCTGGTGGATTTGTGATTTTACCACTACTTTGTGACAGTTGACACAACAATCATACTTTTGATTGTATCTCATTTGTAAGCTTATGGATTTGCAGACATTCGTTTCCACTTCTCTGAGGGCCTCTCATCCATGTCTGCTGAAAAATATTTCAAGGTTCATTGTTGACCTTGGAAACAGCAGTTAACAAAATAAACTCACCACAATGTCCATTTAGTATCTGATCTCATAGTTTCCAAGGTCAAGAAATGCTGATGAAGATTCTTCCACTTATTCTCTTTGCCATGATATATCTCTTTTCCAACCAACAATAAACAAATCACCTTTTTTTGGTTTCCACACATTATTAAAAAGGGGGTTGTATTCTGTTAATTTAGCCATAATTAGCAGTGAAAAAGAAAGGCTTCTTCAACCCTTTGAGACTCTTAATAACAGCCCAGCCATTACAGTCAATCTGACAATTATTTATTATCCTCCTCTTCCTCTGTCACCCAATGTAATTTAAACAGCAGCTTAAAGGTCAAACATTGAGGCTGCTCAGGCTCTGTTTTCCTCCAGAATCGTTAACTGACAGCAACAACTTCCCTCACTAAAAGCAGACAACCCTCTAACACTTCCAAACTGATGAAATCATCTGTTGGAGGCTGATGGTTTCTCCCTAAATCGGTCTAGACTGACTAACTGACTCATGCTGTTCCACTCATCAAAAAACACTAACTCACCACCTCTCAGTGTATATTAGACACTCAGCTGTGTTCAGTGTAACCACAAAGTTGTTATTGTGGTCATTTTGGTGAGCAGCACAACAAACCCGATCATCTGTGGTGGCAGGTTTTGAGGACAAAGGGTGACCAGGCAAAAAGCAGCAGCAACAACTACCTGAGCGGGATGGAAATGGAATCCCTATTGTAAACCTATCCATGTAAAGCTATTTTACTTTCGCTCTGCAGCATCTGTCACATTTCTGTTGAAATGCTGATACACTAAGGATATATGTGTGTGTGTTTTCCATAGCGACCACAAGAGGAGAAGTATCCTGTGGGTCCCTGGCTGCTTGCCCTCTTTGTATTTGTTGTGTGTGGATCAGGTATGCACTTTTGTTTCTTACAAAAGAAAGGGTCTGTTTGTGCAATGAAGTAAATTAGTATAGCTAATATAGTCGTGGATTCAACAAGTTCTCACTCCGAACGATCGGTTAGGACCCCTTGGTTTCACTTTTTAATACACATTTAAAGCCTTTAGTGTCACTTTTCAACGTGCAGGGTAGTCCAATAGACTTCTACACATGGCTATCGTTGTGACTACTTGATTAGTGTTAGGAAACAAATATTGGTGTGTGTTCAAATAAGTATGTTTGTTTAGTAACTCAAGCTACGTATGGTACACAAGTATTCACATTACTTAAATTAACTTTTGTAAATTAAAAAGATAAAAATTGACTTTTGGCAGCCCCCTGGTTTAGAGTCCTGTGTATTGTTAATTCCAACCACCCTGACTTCCTTCTCTAATCCTATCATTATAACAGTGGCAGCATTGAGGGGTTCAGGGAGTGTCAGAGTTAAACGCCTAGGCCCAAGAGTTGGGAGTGAGAAAATCGCTGGTTAATTATGCAAACATCAATAAGATATGTTCATATGCTGGTGGATTCAAATCATAATGTAGCAACTAGAGTAGTGTCAATAACATTACATTGAGCAATAACTATACCAGCACCCTGAAACTGATGCAGCTGAATTGACTTCAGCTATGAATTGAGCTATGTTTTCCTTTACTGATGTTTCCCTGTGAAAAATATCCATAGAATTGCGGGGTTTTGACAGCGCTGACTGTATTTTGGTTGTCTCTCAGCCATATTTCAGATCATCCAGAGCATCCGTATGGGGATGTGACGCAGAAGAAGCATCCGTACCTCGCCCCCACAACCTCACTGAGCCTGGCTAGCCTGCACCTGCACCCCCTCCACCCCATCCAGAGGCCACGCAGACTGACGCTACAGCCCTCATAGAGAGAAGCCTCCCCATCCTCCCGCCCATCCTCCCACCATCCTGGGGACATCCCCCTACCCCCGATAAGTGTTTACAGTGTTGCAGTCTGTGGTACTGACAGCTTTTCTATGGACAGTCTCAAACCACGCCGGCTGGAGAACATGTGTGTCTCATTACTCACTTGACACTTGTGTGTGTGTATGAAGTTTTGACTGTTGACATGAGAGTGTGTGCAGCCAGTGAATCCTGCTGATATGTGCCATATCTGTCTGTTCAAGTATATGTCTGTGCTGTGTGAAAATAATATTTTTTCAAATAAATGTCAAGAACAAGTTGTACTTCTTTCATCCAAATCCATGTGTTTATCAGTGCACAGACACCATTTTGCTTGGATTGTATTAAGGGTATTTACACCCTGTAGAATAACTAATCAAATAAAGTAGCCAACTTACTAAAAGTCACGTTTGTTGTATGTCTGCAAAGTTTTTAATGCATCAACCTTTATGACATTTTTATCCAAGCCTTGTACTTGTCCATACAATATGCATGACTAAGCAGAAGCCCCATGATATATTGTATAGTGAAGGACCCCCAGACACTCCATTAGAGGTCCGGACTAAGCCAAGAATGGCCTTAAATCATAGTTAAAGATGAGTTATAGACATCTTAGAATTCGTGCATTCATTATTATCAATATAAAATGACCCATCATCCTATCCTTTTTCAAAAGTGGCCTCTGGATAAGGAAATAGAGTATCCTTGGTTTAGCTTGTTGTTTAACTTGAATAGCAGTTGTGTCTCTTGAGAGTATTTACTTTTAGGGAACAACTCCATTCAAACTGAAGCACAAATATATTCATCAATCGTTTATTTATTCCTAGCCTTCATACAGCATATGTTAAAGTGAATGTAAGAAAATAATATTGTCTCATTTTAGGTGGTGCCAAATTATACAGACATTCCCAAGGAAAGAATAACACATGTATAGCGTTGGCAATTATCTTTGGTCTAAAATCAGAGGGCCATCCATGAGCAGTTTGAACCAAAACGCCTCTTGGTCATAGCTTTTACCTGACTGCTAACAAGAGAGTTCTACAACATAGCTGGCAGTGATTCAATGACAGCCAGAAGCAGAGGACTTCAGCAACACAGCATCCAGCAGACTGAGCTCAGGAGGAGGAATAAAAAAGAGAAGCTGACCCAGGTGATTATTCTTCCTTAAGCAGTTTATTGAAAGTTGTGATGTGCAACTGTCAAGTGCAATTGTGGTATTCATGTTACTATATCTTATCCGTTTTTTTTGCAGAAACATGCACAGAACATGAGCATACAACTGATACACAGAATGTTACGAAAAAAAGTGTTTTTTGTTGAGTTTTAACTAGATATTGTTCATCCAAAAATACTTCAGTCAAAAAAAAGTGCAATACGCCAGAAAGAAAAATGATTTTACATTAAGTTATTGTTGCAGTAAGGGATATGGATAACATTGTTGGCTGTTGTGTTGTAAGTTAAATAACCTAAACTCCTGTCCACCCAGTCTTGAAAATACAGCATTAAAAATAGACGACACAGACGTTCCTCGCTCACCCGTTTCAATCTGTGTGACCCAGATAACCTCTGTTTCTCTCCTTCTCCTCCCTATTTTACATCATGGTACTTACACTATACAGAAATATACATCTTCTTCTGCCCATCAAACTTTTAGGAAAAAGAGAAAATGCAGCTAAGCCCAATGTCTCAACCCTGTCGAATAAGGTTTAAATTACATGCCACTGCAGGGTTGAGAGAACAGCAATGATGAGCTTTGTCTAGGGCAAAATGAGGAGCTTGAAAGTGAAATACTGAAATAGAATATCATCACCTCCATAAGAAACCACTGTTTGTTCATCCCAGCAACCCACATTTGAAGTAACGTCATCAATGCTGCCATGTATTGTTCAAAACACCCTCGCACCCCTCCCCCATTCCAGATGGGGACTTTGTCTTAATAATTGCTCACATTCTTCATTTGTCACTCTGAAGGCCTTTTTATCTTTCTCTCGAATATCTCAGCCTGTAACTTTAGGATATAGCCTTGAGAGGGAACCACTTTTTATTTACATCATTCAGCAAAAAGGTAACAGCTAATACAATCCTCTACCTCATCCTCTTCCATCGCCACAATCAGTAAAATCGACATCACTAAAATCCAGACACAGGCACAGTGATTTTTTTTTATCTATAGCTAAGGGTATTATCGCCACTGATAAGCAGTTTTGTTTCTTCTTGGTAAGACGTTCTCATTGATATGTCCAAGGGTTTTTTGGCAAATGTTCTGATGATTGAATCCTCCCCCGAAACCAACCGCCCCCCACACAGCATTTCGAAATTGTCCCCCTCCACCGCCATGCTGTAAAGCACTGCGCTGCTCGTCCCGCTGGCTGCATCCTTCTGAGAGATAAATATGTGCAAATTCTTGTTTTGACAGCGTAGCATCCTGCTGCAGAAGGCAAGGCTTAGCTCTGCTGCTGTAGCAGAACTGAAAAACGTTTCAGTTAGTCCGTCAGTCTGTGCAGACCATGCTACGCCGACGGGCCAGAGCTGTGCGAGTTGGGCTGGGTGAGTTGGGTGGTGTTTGGGGGTCCCGGTGTTGCCGTTGTTGGAGGCGCGGGCGGGGAGCCGGTCTGAACCTGCGCCTGGAACTGGGCCATCTGCTCAGGGCTGGCCAGGGTCTTCAACAGGGTATTCTCCTGCTCCAACTGGGAGTTACGGTCGATCAGCTCCTTGATCTGCTCCTTCAGGACCTCCACCTCCTCACGCACGGCATACATCAGGTGACTCTTCACCAGGTCCTGAGACGCAAAGAGATATGGGTTAATGACTGAAGTATAACAACTTATTGACTGAAAGAAGAGTTAGGCAATTATCTTAACCAACCTGTGGCCCATTCTTGATGTTTAATATCTTATTTCTGTCATGTAAAGTCACTTAAATAACAACTGAATATCAGGCTATCCCACCTGAGGTGCTGGCCCCGGCCAACTGCTCTTATATGACAATGAAGTACACATAAAATGCTGTTCAATATATTGCGTTTATGTCATACATGTGTATGTTTAAGAAATGTTATTTAAATAATCCTACATATGACAACTAAAAAAAATTGGGCAAATCCTGTATCCTATATCACTTACACGTGTAAGAATATTACACTTTAAATATTGTGGCATTCCCTTGTCTTGTAACCTACTATAATATGAAACCGTTTTCTTCCAATAAGAATGAAGAATAACTTAAAAATCAACACAATGTGATTAAGTGCTGAAAAAATTATGATATTAAATAATTACGTGTAGTAAGTGGGAAAATATATTTAAATGTGATGCCATATAAAACATAATCTCGCTACTATTGCAGAAGAGAAACTGAGTATATTCAATGGTGCCACGTCATTAACCCTGCCCACATTTACGTGTGGGCCAATCAGAGGCCGAGATATATTTAACTAGGCGTGAGAGCCTTACAGTTTGCCTAGCAACAGAGTCGACAGCAGCGACAACAACAAAGGGAAACAGAAAATAATGAAAAAAAATATTATCATGGTTTAGCAAAGACATGTAGTGCGATAAAGAAATAAAAAATACACTTTAATAACACGTTCGTGACTTTGTCTCAAGTCGGGAACAGCCGGTCGTCTCAGGTATTGTTAGCTACTTTACTACTTTTACATTAGCATGCACAGTTTTTTTGAAGACATCATATCTTTACAGTTATTTATGGAGTGGTTATTACAGTACAATCCAAAGTTACACTAATTTCACTCCACAGTAAACCTTAGTCCTTTTTTTATTTTGTCAGGTTTTAAATGAATAAACTCACTGTTTCAACTGCATCTCATCACAATGCAAATCCTTAAATAGCCTATATTTTCTTCTTAACTAATATTTGTAAACACCCACTCAGTATGAAGTATATATAACAATAACAACATTTTCCACCAAGCAAAAGGGAAGAAGTTGAAACTCACCATTGCTTGTTCAATCTTGTTGTCTATGGCCACAACACTGGCCCCCGAGGAACTGCAAAAAAAGAAAAGGGAAATATTTTAAAACAGACTGCTATATAGTGTAACATTAATACAAAAGGATTTAGAGCCGCAGCCTTTCCTTTGCTCTTGCTAGAAATGTGGGTTGTTACTGGAAGCTTCTGGAAATGTCTATAAAATCAACGGGACAATTCCTGATGTCCTGGAAAGCGTTTATGGCAGTGTGGCCTCTGGGTGTAACAATACTGTAGCATCCCTCCTCCATCACACAGACATTACCGACCAGAGAGCCCTGAACACACAGGCAGCTCTGCGGGAACTAAAGTGCTCCATATGTAACACATGGTATGTATTTACCCATTGTCGAGTTTGACGTGTGAGCTCTCTGCGCTCAATAACGACGACAGAAAAGATATGGAGAAATTTCTCAGCTGGCAGACGCCTAGATCCATAGCCACGGTGAAACAGGGAGTATTCATGCTGGTCATGTTTCACAGTCCGCTAACAAACACACCCGTGTCCCGACTCGACTTTCTCGGTCTGTAAACGGCACATCCACACGGGCTCTTCTAACACTGTCCGTTAAGGGTGGTGCACCGACAGCAGCGGTAGCAATACAATCCAAGGTCAGCTCATCTCGGAGGTACACACAAAAAAAAACTGCAGCTCCGGACAAGCCCGCATAATTTATCCAGCGACACACAGAGTCCGGCCCCTGATTGGTCGGGAGTGACGCTATTTGCGTAATTTATTTAGGAACGCCCCCACCTGCCGCTCAGCTGATGCGTTTATCATAAAATAGTCTGAGAACAGAGAGAAGGCGGATGAAACCGGGGGAAACCGGATGGGAAGGGAAAGAGCAGAAGTGCTGGAAAACAGGACAGGGGAAGGGCTAGATTTTGGGCCGGACAATGCACGTTAATCAGCTACTGTTTAAATATCTATGTGTCAGCCCCTAAACCTAAGGATGCCTCAGGCTTTATAATCAAAGGAATGTACCAGTATCTTAACCTGAGTGATGGGATTTTGTTCATATCTCTATAACAAAACAAAGTGTTTTAACGGTAAGGAAATGACTAGGATAATATACAAACAATATGTTGGGTAAAGTGTTCTCTCTCCACAATGCAATAGTAAATATTAACATGTTACAGGTTTGGATAAAAAATAAGTATTTATTTCATAGACTTTAAAGGTCCCATGTCATGGCCATTTCCACTGATCATAATTCCATTGTTGAGGTCTACTAGAATAGATTTATATTGTGCAATTTTCCAAAATCACTTTGGTTTCTCATACAGCATCTCTGTAAACTACGTGTATTCCATAGACTGTATATATAAATGGACGTAGTGTCCGTGACGTCACCCATAGGATTCTGCAGAGTTGCCGAGAAGCCCTTAGTAGGCGAAGTCGGCCACCAACGGCTCGACAGTGACGTCAGAGTTCAACTCCCGCCTTCTCCAGCCTGCTCCAAATAAGGGCAAAGAGGCGGAGCCGAGGCGGGACCTGCTGCCACCGAGCTGAAAGTTCCAGAGCTAGCTGAAGCTACCAAGCTAAGCTAACATGCTCCCCATCTGCACACTGCCGTGGCATTTTACGTTTCTAAGGTAAGCGGACATGAAACTATTCAGCAAAACTATAAATAATAATCTAAGTTATTGAGTTTTTAGCATAATACTTCAGAATCTTAAAATCCCTTAACGTTTGTATGCAATTGTGCTAAATTCAACATTGGAATCAAGCAAATATTAATATGTTTGCATGACATTAGTTATTTATATTTTGATATCACTTA
>NW_011369945.1:18106799-18111592 GCF_000735185.1 Notothenia coriiceps
GATGATGCAATGTCTAATGGTGCATTGAGATAAAAAAAAGAAAAGGATATGGTTGCATGAACACACACAAACTCACAGTTGACTGTGATAACACAACATGTTGTCACAGTAAACTGCAGCATCACCTTTGCCCCATTGTTGCACTACAATGAAACCCAGCTGTTCCTGCACCGAGGTCGAACCTGTTGAGATTTACAGTAGAAGATAATCACAGTTTTGAAAAACTTTTTATATTATTGCGTGGTTATGCAGCTGTTAGCAAACACTGCCTGGAAACTCTTCCCTGAGGTGTGTTCAGGTAATGCCAAATATATTGGCTGTACAGTCGTGTACAAAGAAAGTTGAAATCATCCTCAGCTTCATCTGCATTAACATACAATAATAGAATAACTTGGAACAAAAAATGCAGGTGACAGCAATCCGTGTACAGTTTTTTATTTATTTTCACATAGTTGATTTTCACCCCATGTAAAAACACTGACTTGAACAGTGAAAATCCTGTCATGGTGGATGTCAATATTCTTAGTACAAAAATGTTCCCTTCAAACTTCCTCTGCTTTATTTATGATGTGCTTTGCATAAACAGGAATTTTCTTTGAACATTTCTGTTTGTATTCTAAGAATTTAGATGGTATCTGTTTCAAGAGGCTGAAATTGCAAAACCATCTATATGTGGAGATTTATGTCTCTACCTCGACACTAACAAGCACCTGCACATGTTCAATCTGACACAGATATGAGCGTGGCATCTTGAAGACTGTGATGTTTACGTGATTTGGTTTCACTTGGGTAAACATAGAGCTATTGTGGCTGCAGACTGCTGTGAACATGACACCGATCACAAACATCGCTGGTGTGTGTGTGTGTGTGTGTGTGTGCGTGTGTGTGTGTGTGTGTTTGCGCGCGTGTGTGTGTCCGCTGGGAGTGAAACACAACACCCATCTCAGAAGGTAGCGTTGATGAGTGCATGGCGTGGGAACAGCTCATTAATGCACATTGACCAGTTGACCAACTATGTCTCTCATTTCTTTCTTTTTGTGTATCTAAACAAGTGACACAATTACAATTAGAGCCAACGCTGACATCAGTAAAAATGAATGTAAAATGTTGGGGGGAAAAAATCAGGATAGAAAGATTCCTTAGGGTTTATATGTCGAGAATATCCACATCTCAACTTTATTCTTGACATAAAATGTAAAAAAAAAAACATACCTACAATGGCCTCAAATAAACAGTATATTATTATATATTTTATTTATTGCGTTTTTCTCCATCTCTTCCACGTGCTCTTTGCCATGGACTAGCAGTGTGTAGGTTACACAAGGTAAAGGTCAATAACATAAATCAATTCCTGTCACAAATCTAAACTTGATTTGTGTTTCTTGGCATCATGTTGTTCCTCTGCTGTAAGTTACATGATGTGCAGCGAGGAGTCACAGTCAGGACAGAGAGCATGACTTGTTTTGCATCTCGTGCTTCAAATAAGAGTATTTTTTCAGATTTTGGCTGCACGCAGGAGTGAGTAAGGGTGATAATCATATAGTTTACCCGTAAAGCTTTTCCTCTGGTATGGTTGATGTCAATTAGCAAGTGTTAGCATGCTAACACGCTAAATGATGATGGACACCATGCAAAAGCATTTCTCACGACTTAAATCAGCATGTTAGCATTGCCGCTTTGAGCATGTTAGCATTAAGCTCAGATGACATATTTTAAAAACTTAATTTAATATACTTCAAAGGTCCCATGTCATGGCCATTTCTACTGATCATATTGCCATTGTTGAGGTCTACTAGAATATATTTAAATTGTGCAATTTTCCAAAATCACATTGGTTGCTCATACAGCATCTCTGTATAGTATGTGTATTCACCAGGTATTCACTCTCTATCCTAAACGGCTTGTTGGAGCTCCTGCTCCCCCTGCGGAGAGCATTTCTCCACGATTTCAACTCGTCTATTACCAGCATTCAGGGAGTTCTATGCAAGTCAATGGGGACTCCAACGAGGCGTTTTGGAGCAGCATAGACAGGTATTTTCTGTGTTAGAGTTTTACTCGCTACAAGGTGTACTTTGAGGGTGTTTGACTCTGCAGACCGTTTACATGCATAAAAACCTTCATAACACACAAGGGGACGGGTAATAACCGGAAAAGCATTACATGGGACCTTTAATTCAATGTTTTCAGGCAGACAAGAGTAACAATATCAGGTTTTCAATTAAATCGGATTACTTTGGCCCTTGTCGAAGTGCCTACAACATGGAGATTTTGGGCAGTGTTTGCATTTTGAGAATAGGTGATGTTGACAATTAGTTTTTATTTTCAACATGTGAATGTATATTTCAATAATGATATGTGTAATATGCATGCATTAGGTTGATATATATATATAGAAACCATTTCGTTACATAGTAAGTAGGCCTACTGTGTAATGACAATAAAAGTAAAAATATATATATATGATAGATCATTGATCAGAAGCATTGCAGGTATGAGGACAAATATGTCATCTATAAATGGTGAGCATTTAGTCCTCTGTTGATGATGTAGCTATGCACATCTGGTCTACGCCCCTCTATACGTTTTTCTTTATTAAAGATGCAAAGACTTTTAAGCCTTTTAAATAATCAGGTATTTATTTTCAAACTTGGAGACTTTTTAAAAAACAAATGATTTTCTTTGAAGTGAATGTACTCTTTGGTTTATTGGGAAGAAATCATATTTTTAATTCAGTTAATTTAAGTCCCTGGCATGTGTTGTTTCAGTGTTTACTGCTCGATGACTGGCGATGGCAGAGTTCTGTCCTGAGGGCTGGATGGCTGGGCCGGGCCGGTGTAACGGTCCAGCATTTAGTCACTGTAGGTAACTTGGGTCAATAGACCAGAATCCTCTGTGTCCTCCTTCGACCTCTATGGAACAGAGAGACACTCAGTAGAGAATAAGAACCTGACTTTAAAATAAATTAATGTTCCGGACATTTGATCCTGCATGGCCTTTTTCAGCTCATTGAGTTATCAGGTCTTCAGGCTGAATCTGTTACACATTGTCTCTAATCTTTCAATCAAATAAAAATGCCCTCTGCCTGGAGACATATTCTGCAGGAGAAACAGAGGGTTTCTTTCCTTTCTTCCTTCTCCACCTGCTTGGTATTCGCTCCTGTGCTCTCCCTGTCTGTCTCTCTTCCGGCATACTTTCTGTCATCCTCTCTGCAGTATAAAACAGAGCTGAAGTACGGGCAAACCCCCAAAATGTGTGTGTGTGTATGTGTGTGTGTGTGTGTGTGTGTGTGTGTGTGTGTGTGTGTATATGCATGGGAGAAACTGTGCCAGCCTGAACCCTCTGAACTGCAGCTCTGACAGATCTCAGCCACGTCAAGTCAAGTCTTTACAGAAAATGCAGAATAGAAGAATCAGTTTGATACGTGATTTCTTGAAAGAAGCATTACTATTGAGATTTTCAACCATAATTTTTGTCACTTTGAGCACGCAAGCTGAGTGCTATCTAGTTCCATTATACTGGCAGACATATTCTCTGCAACTCACACCATGCAATCTAGGTGATGACCAACCGTATTACATCATATAAAGACAATAATATGTCCTTATCAGTGACTGTGTACAGTACTGAATGCTGCAGCATTAATCGTTTCTAAAAGTCACCGATCCCACATTATTCCGAAAACAACTTCCTCCCTGTCTCTGGCTTCTGGATTTCCAAAACACAGGCCAGCAGGTTTGGTATTTTTTAAACACTCTCCAGTTCCTGTTTTTCCTTGAATTACCTCCGGATTTGACACCTGGTTACAGGCCGCTGACAGTGTAAAGAGCAAACGAGTGAGCAAACAATACATGTTGCATCATCATTCAGGTACATGGAAATAACCATTTCCATCTGTAGCAGTGTTTAATATGGAGTCACTGCTTTCCTCAGTGATACTGGAATCTGTAATAGTGTCCAAAGTAAGTATGCATGAACACACTGCTTTGTCATGTATGTTGAAAGCAATTGTCTTAAGTGTGGGGTTTCTGACAGAACAAATTCTTTAACCTCAGCTCCAAATCAGACATTTCTTTACTCTTTACGTGTAAATTATGAACAACATTACTATATACTTGCGGTTTTATACATGCACCAACACTGTACTCCAAATGGACGGCAAACACATAAAAAAAGCAATGTGCTAAAACACAAACGTTGCAGTTGTATTTTTTTGTTTTCTCAGGAGAAAAAGCTTATGTCACTTACTATTTAGACTCAGCAGATTCACACAAATTATATTTTTTCTCTACAAATAATCGCTATTTTCTCTGTGCAGGGTGTGATGACTTGAGATTTTAGAGAAAAATACAACGTCAGCATCTAACTCAATGTTCCTTCACTGGCCGGTTTAATCAAATCTAAGCATCAATAAAAGAAACTCCTGACCTGAAGTTAAAATGTGCTGCACTACATCCCTCCATACACTGCTGACTGACTGACGTGTAAAGGTGTTGGTGTCATCACAGGTCAAGGCTTGAAATGAGGACACACACACACACACACACACACACACACACACACACACACACACACACACACACACACACACACACACACACAATGTCTGTGTCACACCCATTCCATTGCTGACATCAAGTGAGTAACTACAACATAAAATATAAATGAAAAAGATAGTGTCTCACGTTTCAGCACAGCTACTGATCGCACACACACACACACACACACACACACACACACACACACACACACACACACACACACACACACACACACACACACACACACACACCAAA
>NW_011369945.1:18111637-18128003 GCF_000735185.1 Notothenia coriiceps
AGAAGCTACTTGCATTTCAAGTCGCCATCACAGTGGCGGCAGCACTGCTGGTTCTTTTCAGGTACTGTCTGATATAGTTGATCCTCAGCTTCCCGTGCCACTGGTAGCTGGGACAGCCGTCGTCAGCTGAAGCCATGGCTGATGGATGCATCCGTCGCTTGAGGTTCAAGTCGGGGGCAAGACGTACCTGCGACCCGTGGCACGCCTTGTGCACTACCCGGCTTCTATCGGGCACGATGCTGAACTCGGAACGACGATGCTGATCAGGGGACTCCGCTGCAACCTTTAGGGAATTTATTCTGTTTTACCATAATACGCTAATGCTATTCTGGGGGGCGGCTGTTTGTAAATTCCCTTGTTTTCTTGGTGCCCGTGCGTTGTATCGTTTGATGTTTTTTTGGTCAGGCACATTTGGGGGACAGCTAAGTAGCGCAGCTACGGGTCCCTCGAGCTGTTTACCCATTTTGCGTTTGATGAACAGGACATTATTGGCGGTCGCATCGTCACTACATAATATCGTCAAAGAGAGAATGAGTTCGTGAAGAATGTGAGCATATATGCGCCACGATACTTTAGTGTTGGAATGTTATGAGATTTGCTTGCCATAGTGTCCCTGCTGAGTCAGTGTGTTAATTAGTCTATTGATGTCCCGTTTTTTCTGTTATGACTGATCAGAAATGGAGCTAATGCTACCGCTAGCAGTTAGCTAGTTAAGCTATTCAGTGATAGTGTGTGGGTATGAGATGCTACTTAGCCTTGATTAGCCATGTGTGTGTTTGCAACGTGTCTAATGTGTTTTAACCTCAATTAGAATTGCTGGTTGCTTATTATTAATAACCAGAGTCTAGTTAGTTTATTGTATGTGACCTTATTTCTATTTCTGTTTATTTTGGCAGAAACCCATTCAATCAATTCTACACTTCATTCATCATTCCAACTACTGCTTACCAGCTGTTGAAAGAAGCCATTCAAGCTGAAATAAATTCCAAAGACTGTGATTCTCCTGTCTCTCGCTTCTACTCTCTAACCGGAGTGCCGTGTTTTGGATGAAGCGGCTCAGGGCACAAACATCACACAACATAAGATTTCCCCAATA
Source organism: Notothenia coriiceps (assembly GCF_000735185.1). NCBI lineage: Eukaryota > Metazoa > Chordata > Actinopteri > Perciformes > Nototheniidae > Notothenia > Notothenia coriiceps. The sequence continues at coordinate 18,112,734 of NW_011369945.1, forward strand.
TATATGGCTCCTTTTTAACTCACAGACAAAACAAATGTTGCTTGTTAAGTTTCCACCATACGTAGCAACATGCTAACGCGATCAGAATCAGAGATAATTTTAATATCAGTGTTTCCCGCTCAGGATGGAGTCATACGCAGCGGGTGCCTAAGGCCACGTGGGCCCAGCATAATGTTGAGGCGCGGAGCGCGTGGAATTTTTTAGGTGAGATTTTTAGGCGACATTTTATTTGTAAAGATAAATGACAAAATCTCACAAAAGACAAATACACTGCCAAAAACAGAAACTTATTGACAGTAGCGTAATAGACGTCAAAATGGCTTCAAATTTTTCAGTATTGTATGCAACATGGTTGGAATTCGGGGGGTGGATGTCACCATCCGTCTTAAAGGGGAGTGCCGGGGAAGATTTTTTTTTTAACATTTTACAGGATAAAAGAATGCTTCAATCTGGCTGCACTTTGGAACCACAATTACTAGAGACCTGATCTAGGGTGTACAACTCTAAACGCCTATACTGAAAAAAGATCGGTTTTACATTTTATAATCAAATTAAGTATATGAACATACCAAATAACCTAACATAGCCCAATAACAAAGAAATGTATTTTATTTTTTTTGTTCATTCAATATCTTATTTTAACCCGTTAACATTTATTTTAATTTATGCATATTTTTGTAATCTCCAACTTTTAAACGATATTTTTGGTTTACTGTCCTATAGTTATACATTGGAATGATTTCAAACTGTTTTTAATTTATCTATAAATTTATAAAGGAGTGGCCTTGGAAATATGTGTTTACATAATTTGTGGTCAAAAAAAGTTTGAGACCCACTGAGATAACTTAGAGCTAAAGTGGTAAGCTATCTTACAATACTCAGAGACGTCCTTCCCTCACCTGAGCCTCTCAGTCTGACAGGATAGCTCTCCTCCACGCCCTGGTTGGTCAGGAAACATCTAGCTTCTTAATAGTCCGTTAGCGCAGCTTAGCACCAGATTCTAATAACAACAGCACAGGTACCGGTGCGCCCTCTCCCTTGCTCGCTCTCTCGCTACCACGCTCGCACTTTGGCTGTGAGCTGCGGGCGCCTGATAAGCCAACATCCCCCACTTTCATCACTTACACTTACAGCGCCCACCATACAGGGCAAATTAAACGTGTAACCGGGGTGAAAAGGGTGTTACATTTACTTAATTATGAATGTTGTTACATCAAGGCTGAACATTTGGATGAGCGCCAACGGTCAAAAATGTTTTTTCCCTCCCAGAGCTACCAGCGCACCGCCCCCCAGATCTGGCGCCCTAGGCCAGAAATGGGCCCTGCCTAGTACATACAGTGGCAATGTCTCAACATTTAGCAAAAATACACCTTTATTGAACATACAGTAACACAAATACTACAAATCCACATCACAAACAATCAAAAATGAAAAAGGGTCACCACTTATTATTATTTTAAGAAAAAAAAAAAAAGTAAAAAAATATATATATACATTTTTTTTTTTGGTACCTGGCTGGCTCCCCCTAGCAGCGGCGCTCATATTTCAGCAGCGGTGCTGCGCCGCCACTATTTGTATATAGGGGAAACACTAGTCCCACAGAGGGGAAATTTGCAGCGTTACAAAAAGAAATTAGGCTTATTAGCATAAGCCTAGTAGCATGACCTTGCATAACGCCCAATCCAATGGCCAGTAGACTTTTCCTCAATCTACTTGTAGTTTACCAGATGATTGTCTTACAGTTTTTATATTACTGATAGATACAGCATTTCTCAAAAGAACAGCTGACTTTTAGTCTATATAAACGTTTTTTACCAGTCGGAACAATTATCCATTTGTCCTGGCCACACTCCATGAACCACTGGTACTTTGGTAAGTTGTAAGATCTCTGTCGATTCAAAGTTCCTTTGAGTTTAGTAAGATAATAGTTGTTTTTCTCTCGCAGTTTCCCACAGCAATGTTGCAGAATGTTGTGTTGCCACTAAGTATACTGAAGCTGGGTGTCAGCATACCCTCTAAAGCAGGCAATTGTTGGTGATTTAGCCCCAAAATGCTACAAGTTTAAGTGGTTTTTGTTCAGTCTGAAGTGTAAAATAAAGTGCCCTTTCTAAAAAATGTTGTAAAATTAGCTGCCCCACTATCATCATTACTTCTCATGTTCTTAGATTGTAGCAGCCAATTAGTTGCTTGTTTTCTACTATCTGCTGCTGAGCTATAATTCACATCCACTTTCCCACAGCTTGTTTGTTATCCTTTTTCCCCCCCTAGAACACTCCAATCAACCTTCACAGGCTAATGTTCAAAGCAGGACAAGACGGCAACAGACTTTCACTACAGAGCGGAAGCACTGTTTGATTTCTATTGCAGGATTCGTCCCGGGGTCCGGTGGGTCAGCGTGGCTGACAGCTTGGAGATTGATAGTTGAGATCTTTCCCAGGCGGAACAGTGTTGGACAACATGATCAGTGATCCAAGGCATCAGCGGAGCGGGGCGGAGGTGGGGCGCCTACAGATGTGATGTGTCCCTGAGTGAAGTGTGTGTGTGGTCTTTTGGCTGGAGGCCATATCCCCTCTGTCATCAGGACTGCTGAATGGTACCTGCAGACTTAGATCTAAGCACCTGGGAACCCATCAATGGTTAAGAACGTGTGAAATGTTAAAGAGAATGTTTTTTTTTGTTGTCCTTTTTTTTTCCTTGTTTCTTTATTGAATTTTTATTATTCTCTGCTGTCATTTCCTTTCTTCTTTATCTAGTGTTTCAGACAAAACAAATACCCCAAGATTAGCACGGAGAGAAATCGTCACTCTTCCTGATTTTGATCAGAGCCATCTGAACGGTGAGTTGATTTTAATATAGATGCGCACACACAAGGACATCTAATCACAATGCTGTTACGGTGTTGAACAGATTTCTTTTTTTCTCCTATGAAAATTGCACGCTTATAAAACACAATTTGTTCAATATCACAATAGCGATTGTTGATATTGTGTGGTGGGGTCATGCTCAATTTTACAGTTTATGTATGCCTGTGTGTGTGTGTGTGTGTGTGTGTGTGTGTGTGTGTGTGTGTGTGTGCGTGTGCGTGTGTGTTTGTTTGTGTGTGTGTGGGTGTCTGTTTGTTTGTTTGTGGTGAGGATCTACACTGTCATTTTCCCAGAAATATATATTTTCATAAGATCTTGAATTATTTCAACAAGTTGGTTGAATTAATCACAGAAATATTATGTTCCCATGATGTATAACATATTGCAATATATCAAAAATATACATGTCTAAATATCCAAGTATTAATAAATATATGACAATAACATAAATGCATTATAATAAGCAGAAGAAAACGATCTAATTATTTGTAGTCTTATTTTGTGAGCTCAACAGTGTAGATGCGTGCGTTGGCATGGCTGTAAATCCCAAAGTGTTTTGCAGCCATAGTATGCAGTATGGATTAAATATCCCATTATCTGTTGTTATGGTAGCAGGATCAAAATCCGATAATAACCCTTTACTCAGCAGATTTCTACTGACGGTACCTCCGGTGTGCTTTAAGATTCAGATGTCATGTGATGCTTTGTTTGGCCATATTTCCATCAAAGTGGGATAAAACATGTCTGAACCCTGTCAGTGAGCAGGTCAATATACCTGAGTTCTACATTTGCATGCAGTATATACACGCATACATTTACTGAATACCAATGAACATAAAGATTACGTTTGTGAAACATTTCTTCAGACCGGGGCATTTGTTTGTTTACATTGACAGATGCTGCTATAGCAATAGTACCCAGAACTCCCTGAAAGGATGCATTGAAACCAGATGGATTATCCTGGTGAAACGGAGCAAACTGAATAATGAGAAGAAGGGACCTTGTTTGTAAGATTCACACTTGCAACAACACATACACTCTTTTCAGGGCTTTTGGGAACTTGTAAAATACATTTGAATCCAAGTGTGTAAAGCACACACACTGCATATTTAAAGGTATAAAGATAGTTCTGGGGCTAGCAACAAGCCAGTCAGGAGGTTAGCTATTGTTGTGAAGCGAAACACTGTGAAATGTGAAAGTGGCAATCTTTGAAGGAGTTAATTAAACCTGCATTCTTTCTAATAACCAAGCGGCTACTCCACTGGTGGCAAACAAAGTTGTATTGTATGTCCAGGAGAAAATAGCAGGTTTGCTTCAACGAGTGGCTTCTTTAGGTTCTGTGGTTTTTGAAGCGCTCCATGTTTCCCCCCCTATAACTCCTTTATCTATATTTTTAAGCTCCACTCTTGTCACTTCTGGTTCCGAAATAACAAAACGGGGGCAGTCTCAATGCCGAACTCAATGCTTTGGAGCTGTATTACACAAACCAATGAGTAGCATCAAAGTGAGTCCACTTCTTATACAGTCTATTGTGATACCACATCATAGACTGAGTGGGGTACAGAGCACTCATATCTAAAAGCAACAAGTGCCACTGTTGGATAGAAATCTGGAAATGGACCCAGTGGACTGTAAACTGGGATAATGGGCCAACTCAGACAGAACTGGAAGTCACCATCTTGCAATTTGAAGCCATTGAAGTTATGTGACCACCTGTTGTTTTATGAGAAGGACAATAGAGCTGAAACTGTCAAGGTAACACACACGTAAGCACACTGGCCTGTCATGAAGGATGGCATCGTTTACAAATGAGTAGAAACATCTTTTTCCAACCTGAGAATATTGTAGGTCTGGTTCTGCATTGTTTTACTCTGACTAAGGAAGTTGTGGGTGCGTATCTACATTATTGCTTGGAGAAATACATATTATTGGATTAACAGGCAATAGTAGAAGAAACAATGCATAACCCTTTATGTAATGCTCTTCTAAAGGAACAAAGGGTTGGAAGGAGCCATATTTTAAATACGAATATTATGAGGACTGGCTCTTGAATCCTCTTTATCATGATTCATGGTTTCATGAGCACAGCAGCTAATACGAATATAAAGCCAGATGCCCCCATAAGCTGTTTCACCATCAGTTATTTATGAATGAATATTCTCCAACTGCAATAATATGTCCCTGGGCCTAGGAAAATGGCCTAATGTATTTGTTAAGCTTGGCCTGGGATTCTTTATTACCTGTCAAATCTCTAAAAGTTATACTTTATCATGTGCTTTTATTTATTTTTCTTTTCAACCCCTACAATAGAGAATCCTAGTGGATGACAGTTGAGCCTCTGGAAGCACCAAGTTCTACATACATGTATTTGTTATCATTATGACCTGCAGTTACAGCATTATAAAAGCCGGAATAAAAATGTGATGATACTTCTCAAGAGCTCAAATGTTATTCATTACATATAAAGGCAGGTATGGAAGGATCATTTAAATATCAGGAAAAAGCGAGTTCATTCAATCATAATGTAGCACTAAAACATAAAAGCATGTGTGCATTATGCATTTTTTAACGACTTTGGTTTAAATGTTGTGTCTCCACCCACATATTCTCATTTTAAACATAATGGACTGAAAGGGAGTGAAATGGCACTTGAAAGGAATTTTTCATTACTTTCCTGCATAATTTTTTTGTCTGCCTTAAGAAGACGATGTGGCTAAACAATTCTGTTAATATGGATACAGCAACAAATTACGGTGGCTGACTTATTGGCTTATTTTAACAATGTGATCGTATGACTGTAAGCTAGCTAGCTAACGTAGCTTATAGTAATTTCAAATATAATGACAAAACACATTTATTTTTATTTGATTTTGACCAACTTTATAACCCCGATCTCAGCATCCCTTTTTAGTGTCTTTGTTTCCGTTTTGTTTTGAGCTTCTTGCAATGTTTTTTTTCAGCGATATCACTCCACGCTGCGCATGTTTCGTCAAGTTAGTGAATGTTTTCTAAATGCTGCTAGTTTTGTGAAGTTGATGAAACTTATTTAAACTGCAGCGCGTTTCTCCAAATCGAAAGTATTTGGACTTGTGTTCTTGTCGGCCACTGTCATAAAGAGCCTCCCATGTACGGATATTTGCTTATTTCTGCATTCATGATGTTTCCAATTAAAGCTTGAAACCCCTCAATGAAACACAACTGTGAATACACAGCTGTGTAAACTCAGAGGGGCTTGAAGCGATGACTGCCCTGTTGTCTCTTTGTACCTCTATAAACCATTTTCCAAAGATAGCATTTAAAATATGATAAGTGAACTACGGATTGTACTTCAGCCATACCGCAAGGAGTCAAATGTCCCAGTCACCGTAATAGCCTTGTGTCGTGTTCATGACACGTTTAAAAAAAAAGGCCATCCTCTCTGCTCCGTTGATTAACAGTAAGAAGAGGCTCTATCACAATCCCCAGACTCTCCTTTCCCCCAATGAGAATGACAATGAGCTCAGTGGACTGAATTATAGATTGTCCTTTACTCTGAAGAATAATATGAGCACTTTAGTACACACTACATTTTGGTGACCATTTATAGGGCCTTTTAAGCTGTTTCCAGTGCCACAGAAACTGACTAATGACAATTCTCCCAGCGCTGTAATGAGTAAGCCAAGCGTTGGTTTAACCAGGGCAGCACCCTAAACTGGAGCCCTGCTGGTGTGTGTGTGTGTGTGTGTGTGTGTGTGTGTGTGTGTGTGTGTGTATATCAAGCTCTCAATTCCCAGCAGTCATTGGCTGGCCTTCCAAATAACCTTTCTTCAGTGATAAGCACTGCCCTTTTCTTTTTTATTATGGTATTTCAAATGCAAAACCCAGCTTCAATTTCACCAATGTTAGTGTAACAAGAAATTCTTCAGACACTACAAGATGAAAATACATACTTAAACGATACAAAGTTCAAAAGAAAAAATTTCTGCAGATTCCCTAATGGATGACATGCAACAGAATTGAATACTGAAGACCTTTTTTTAAATATAGGCTGTGGAAGGTTTTCCCCTCGACGATAAGCAATGCCTTACTTCTCATTCGACACATTCCTGACCTCAATATGACAACTTTTATCTTCCATAGAGCCGGGGTCTCCTAAAGAGTTCATTTAGCTGTTGCTCAGCCCTTAAGAGAACATTCACTGCAGTCCTCATAAAGTAAAAAAAAATGTCAACCATTAGTTTGAGGCAAGATGTTTAAGTCTACCTCCATTATAATGACGTAAGGAAACACTTTAATGAATAACATATCAAACTGTGCCTTGTGTATGTGAACTTAAAAAACCCTGTGGCAACTCATGAAGATCTTAAAACTCATATTTTCATGAATTTTTAATTGGTGGTAAAATCAAGGGGAGAGAAAAAGAAAACAGGGCAACATGAACGCATGAAAAGTATTTACATGCAGTGCAGAGGCAGTTTACTGCAATGGGAATCCAGCAGCCTCCTCGGGCTCCTCTTTGATTTTCATAGAAGATCCAGTGACAGTAATGAATCATTGTTAAGAACATACTGCAGTGTAAGCGTGCAGTTTATTAAACAGTCAGCTGCTCATTGCTTTTGATTTTTGGAGAAGTTATTGTAATAGATTACAGTCCACCACGTTGATAGTGTTCAGACTTATTCTCCGCCGGCATCCTTTCCCCTTTAACATTCAGAACTTCATATTTCCGTAGCTCAGTGGAAAAACAACAACAAGCGAACGGAAGCGAAGAGCCGTCCTTTGGAATGTGAATGCAATGACCTTGGCTCATGTTCTCCTCCTGTGAGTGTTGAGTTTCTGTGGCTGAAGGCAGGAATGTAATCATTGTATTCTTTTGTCTGTGAAACAGGTTTACTCTGACATTCTGCTGAAGGACGGGACATGTTTGGAGAGAGTTATCAGGTCTCACACAGAAGCAGAAGCCTTCCATTTTCCCTTGAACTGCATTGTTTGGTATTAAATGATGGATACTTAAGTCTGGTGCTGACATGGGGCCATTGTTAATTCTCCTCAACATTTGACATTAACGCAGGAGCAGCAGGTCAGGTTGGGGTTATGTTGTTGATAAGTGTGCACCATTAGTTTTGCTGAAATTTGTGATACTTGTGCCAGTTGCGTCATATCGATGCTGAAGGACGGAAACTCTTAGGAATCCAGAGATTGTGATTATATGAATCTCAATGATGGTTGTCAACTCTTTGTGGTTCTCCCAAGCAAGTGCTTGTTTGAGCGATTGCAGCAACATGGCACTTGAATGGCTTTTTACCTCCTGTGTGCAATTTACCCAAACTATATATTTCTTGTCCCAATTCCCCCCAAAAAAGCTCTTCAAACAGGAAAGGGTGTTTTAGGCTTCTGATTCTGTGATTAATATTATTATCTCTCTTTCTTTATTCCGCTCTATAATTAAACCTTATTGTGTCTATCATAAATGACTGTTTCTAAAAACCTAAACAGCTCTCAATTTGGACTGAATTCACAAAACAAAAAAGAAGCCAGAAACAGAATATTGAGAAACCTGGAAGAGAACTACTGCAGACTTGCAGATTATTGATCTGTAGGGCACTTGGCTGTCTGCACTGATTGTGAGCGACTACCATACATCTCTCAAAGAATATTGACAGTTAGTAAATAGTAATGAGAAGATGGTGATTAAAACCAGGTGGTTCAAAACTGAAATCACAAAAAAAAAACATGATTTAATGTTAATCAAATGTCCTTTAATAAATAAAGTCTGATTTTGATGTGCTTTCCGAGATAGATATCTGAGGCAATTCAGCACTTCAAAGCATTCTCAAGAAGGGATAGCAATGACACCTCTGTGGATGGAAACTGTTTGGTATTCAATTGAGTAACTAAGCTGAAAATCTTGCTAGTTTTTGAAAGTTAATCTGCATCAAGTTATGTGAGCGTATTAAAGTGAAAATCAATGATCAAATGAGTAACCATCTTCAACTGCGGCCAAAGCTCCTCTGTTAGCCCTGTGTTTGCCTTAAACTTGCGTTATCTCTTAGGGTCGCATTGCAAAAAGAAGTCAATGAGAAAAAGACACCTACTTTTCATTTGATTTACAACCTCAGTAAACATTTTCCTGACAAGTTTATCGTCGATTGCTAGTCAAAGTCTTCTTCAATACAGCAATATCTTACTTTTTAAAAATGATTTTAAATGATGGTCCCATTTACTGTAAATTGGACAAAAAAGTGGGGTATGCTTTATGGCGGGGGTACTTTTTGACCGATAGGTTGATGCCACTTGGTTGTCCAGTTGTGTTATCTTTTTTTGTTGAAGTTAATTGTAACATTCTGTGGCCTAAGAACATATTCTTCAGCGGTGAGTAATACCCCATCCTCTCGTGTCACTTCTGGTTACAAAAACCAAAGATGTTGCTTAAATCATATCTAATTGTATATAGCAATAGGTGGCATAACCATGACTACGTCCACTTCCTATATAGTCTATGATGTTGTGTCATTATAAAGTTTGTGATCTTTATTGATAACAAAAAGAAGTTCTAGACACAACACACTATTTCTGATTGGTTGCAAGTTAGCAGAGGCATCTCCACAACTGAATGCTTTAAAAATCAGGTTCTGGCATGTGTGAAATAATTCAGAAGCATGTTGTCGCCACCAGCTGCCCATCATGCTTCCTCCAACACAAAGCAGGACATAACGCCTCACAGTTTCAGAGCACAACACCCAGAGCTGCATGATGAACAAAGAAGTCTATACATTCAGCAACATACCAAGAGCTATTCCTTCCACTCTCTTGGCTCCCTCAGCATGAATTTTCCTCTGGTGATGTTCACAGCAGGGGACCGTGAGGCTGAGCCAGTCCATGCTGGTCAAAGCTTTTCCTCTAACACAGGGAGGGTCTTTGATGCTGATACTGTAAGGGCTGCAAAGAAAAAGAGTACAGTCGGTAGCTGATGGTGATATATAGAACGTGTGCAGCTGTGAGGGCACATAACTGGAGAAAAACAATATTTTCTGGGGCATTTTTGCCTTTATCTGACAGACGAAAATATGGGAATGGGATAGGGAGAGAAAAGGGAGCCCATTTTAGTATTGAGCCCAGTTAGGCGTATATAGCATGCACTAAAACCACTCGGACAAACCGAGGTCTGTGGTTAACAAGATAAAGACATTTCATGTTCTGTACAACGACAAAATATTTAAGTTATAATGCAGCTCGTATCTTTCGAAGCTTTTACCTGTTAAAAACCTGGTTGCTTAAGAGAGGCGTTATAGGAAAAACGATGTTTGACGACATAAACTGTGATTATTTGCATTTCCAATAATATAAGCATCTATTTTGCATGTTTTTACAGATTTTATTTACTTTTTATTTAACATTACATTATGTTTACAACATCTGTCCAGTGACAACAGTTGGAAAATAGCCTCTTGGCTAACTGGTGCATTTACAGAAATGTTTATCTATGTGCACTGTCCCTCGCAAAAATATAATCTGCTTTTAGTTTAGTGATGGTATTAAGTCATTAAACCCTGATGTAGATAATCTAAGATAATCTTGCTTGACAAAATGTGTTGAACAATAGAGTTAACATTTTTAAAATTCTATCGATCACCTTTGTCAGGTGTTATCAAGCCCACAGAATACAGGGAGACAGCCAATCCAACGCCTGCTGTGCTCAGCATAAGGATATGTGAGCGCAATCTAAAAGCTGTTCCACCAACTGAGACAGAGCATCTATAGCTCCCCTGTTCCTGGGAGCATATAATTTCCCATTTCAGCATATTGACCTGTTGTGTAATTAATCTTAATTTAGGGGCAGGAGGTGGCAAGGGAGGGTGTTATATGGAGGCTTCAGACTGCTGTCAGGTTGGACCTGCTCGGGTCCTTTAATAACGAAGAAAATAAAGTATTGAACACAATCGGTTGTCATCATTAAAAACCAAAGAGGTATGATTTACGTTGTCTTTTGGTATCCAAAATAGAAATAGGTTAGTTTAAGATATTATGCTTGCTGACTATACCTCCATAGCCAATGATTTTTAACCCTATTTAGTATTTTTCAGTGTAGTTTATTGTGTCATAAATCACTGCCGGTTTTATTACATTCCTTCGCCAAAGAACATAGAGATATATATTTGAAACACTCTCACTTTTTTATGATTATTACCAGAACAAAAGCGGGGAAAATAAATATTTGAATTGAATACATAACTACAAAGACTGAGACGTTGCTATGCTTGTATAATCATCTATTGGTTGATGTCCCTTATTAGAAAAGCATTATTTTGTGTAATTTTTTATTAATACGATTTTTTCTTCCTATTATCTCTTATGTTTTTCCTCACACTGTAAATATATGAGCATACAGCTGGGTGTATTTAAAATCTACACCCTGTTATTTAGATGATACAAAAGCACACGGAGGTCAGTGTGTGCTGCTGAGACCAATATGGCCTCACATGGTAATAAGGTATCTATTTTCTGTTCACACAGGAGCAAAATAAATGAATCTCGCATGAAATATCGTCTGCAGCTCGGGGGCTGAAGTCGAACTGGTGTTTATGTTTAATTGCGGCTATTTATTCATTTAAATCTGTTAAAGAACACCTGGTGCTTTAGGATTTAGAGTCAGGTATTTTTAATGACCCATAGCTAAAGGAGCGCTAAAGAATTCTAATAAGAACAGTACTGAAATCACTGAGTTTTCAAAACTGTTTTCACACATTAGGGAAGAATAGGGTTTATTTGTTGGAGGAATCAGTTGCTTAAAAGTATAATGGGCCTCTCTAAGACCACATCATTCTGCTCTGATATGTCGTAGATAATGAATGCATATTTAATTTTACAAAGATTATCAGGCTGAGCCATTAACAAGGCAGCAGCTGGTTATTCTCCAGCTTCTACAACAAGCTGAAACCCAGGTGACATGTTTAAAATATCAAGCAGTTCAACACTCGCAGTAATTGTGCATATTTGCATTGATAGGCTTGCTGTTATTTCACTTGGATGATATGCAGGGTATGCCTTGTCGGGGATATTGACTTTGCACAATACTCTATCTCTTCCTGTCTTTCCTCCAGTCCTCCCTCTGCATCTCTCCTTCCTCCTCTCATCTCTCATCTGCAGTTCTGGGCTGATCTGCCACCATCTTTAAAGTCGCTCTGGATCTCTGAGAATATTCTTTGCTCAGCAGCTTGGATGAACTGATCCTCACACCCTGCTGCTGTATGGAGGACACGGGATGTATCCACAGTTTTCACTATTCCCTTGGTGTATGGTGGATTTATAAAATACTGCCTCAGCACCTAAAAAAAGTAAATCTGGAGGAAAAAAACTTTGTTTTCTGTAACATAAAAAGCAGAGAGACTTTATTTCAGTTACTAACTGAGAGTCAACATGTCAGGTTTTATTTGACCAAACGTTGGTAACCTAGGGGCCTGAATACTCGCAAAAATCTGATGTAAGGCAATCCAAACAAGATAGGCCCTTTCGTCTAATCAGAGTCTTGATTGATATTGATCTTCTCTCCTTTCTGCAAACAGAGGTTCAGGAGTATTTTCATCATTTCAGAGTGAAGCAGTTTCTATCCACTAACTGTTGTGGTCCAGTAGAAGCCATTTGATTGTTTTCTTTAGGCATTAAGTACCTCTGGTTAGCGTGTACACAGTAAAAGCAGCAATAAATGAAAAGTTTACAAGCTACAGATTAATTTAAAACAGCACAGCAACTCATTGTAACTTGTGATAATGTTGTCAGCCTTACTGCGCTCTCACTTCCTGTACATTTTCTGAGCAAACTACATTATATTAAATTATATAGTGGAGCTGTGAAGCTCCCCGGAGCTCTCCGGACAGCTGGCATGCGCGGCAGCTCCACATATGAGAATGTTTACGTCGGTGAAATAGTAAATCGTAATAATAAGATAGTAAGGATTATTTTGAGATGTTAAGACTTAATAATGAGAAAGTAAGTCATAAAAATCTCTTCCAGGTTGTTTAATTGATTATCAATATCAGCTGTATTATATGTGGCTTAAATAGTTTTAAGCAATGTATCATAACATGTCATTTTCCCACCAGCTGTGAATATACGAATTGCACTCTGACACTTAATCACAAAAGTACCAAATCCTATTATGTCTCTTTAAGTAATGCTCATCATCATCATCATCATCATCATCATCATCATCATCATCATCATCATCAACATCATCTCATTAATGACTAAGAAGGACATCCAGTTTGGACGTGAGTGTGACGTGAACTAAGCTGCTATAAAATAATGCTTTATCCATGAAGCAGGAGGGAGTTTGCTGTTCTATATTATGAGAAAAGTTTCAGGCCCATAGAAATACATCTTCCCATTGTTCAGAATATGTCTTTGTTTGAGTTTGTTTCTTGCAGCAGTACATGAGCCAGACTGCAGCAGTAGACTCAGTAATGTGTTTTTAAATATTCTAAGGATATGTGCCTTGAAATCTTACACAGCCCAATAGGTCGTGCTTTGAAGGCCCTTTGTCCCTACAGTTGTGAAAATAAAGGACACTCATAAAAGTAGACATATTATGCCCATTTTCAGGTTCATATTTCGTGCCTCTACTGTGACATGTTTCCATGCTTCGAAAAATGTATTTATTTTTCTCATACTGCCTGTGCTGCACCACCTCTTTTCACCCTCTGTCTGAAACCAGAGTCCAGTCTGCTCTGATTAGTATGCTGGCTAGCTCTGTTGTGATTGGTCAACTGCTCAGAGAGGTCATGCCCCTTAGCCTATCATGTGTAATGTGTTGAAGCACCAACCAATGGAAGCGTGAGTGTTACATAGTGTTGTCATTTGGTAGCCTTTGCAGACCATTTTCATGCACAAAAACCTATACAACACAATACAGGAAAGGGAAAACCCCCAAAAGCTTGATAGGGCCCCTTTAATGGTAGGGATTGTGAATATATCAATTACCAACTAAAGTAATTAGAAAAATATATTCCATCCTTAAAACACGTTGGTGTTTCACAGGAACATAAATCCCTCTTCTTGCTATTCTGAACATCAAACTAGACGTTATATACCTCTAATAAATTATATAAGACATGATCCTTTTGGACATGGTAACACAAACTAATCTTCAGTGCAATACCCCATCCATTTATAATGAGACATGACCTCTTAATGAAAAATCAATAAAAAGGCAGCCTACCTAAAATACTTATAGAAGACTGTTTGCCTCATTGTCTGGAGCCATGTTTGTTTTCAGTTTAAATCTGACAGGGCTTAGGTGAGGATTCACTTGAGCGTGTCTGAGGGCAGTATCCCACCGCCTTCGCTTCACGTCCTTCCAACGAACAGCGTGTCGCTTGGACATGTTATTTACCAGACTGCTGCCGATCTTTAACGCTACTAGACGTCCCATGGAAGAAAGAGGTGTTTTTTTATTCTCTCCCTTAAAAAAGAAACCTAATCCCTGTCAAGCGTCAGACCCAGTTTTAACAAAATTATTATACCACATAGTAAATAATATCTCCTTCTTTTGTTTCTTCTGTGAACCGTAATTTGAGATAATGAGATTTTATTTTCAAACTTACTCTGGCTGACGCCATACAGGTTTATCTGTAATAATGACTGTAACAGGATATAAAAACAAAACATTACATTCATAATTAGAATTTTAATAATTGTATTTGTGAAGTGCATGCTGTGCTTTTAATAACTCCAACAGCTAGTATGAGTGGCAAGGGGTCTGCACATATGCCTGAAGCAGCAGTCAAAGTGTTTTAATTTAATTGATTTAAATGACGGTTCACAGCCCCTGGTGTTTAAGTGTTTCTGCACCAGGAAACACTGGAGAATAAATGGTGCTCCATACCGTAATGTTCATTTACAGGTTGAATTCTAAATAACTGTGGTTCATCACATTATTCCTGTATTTTACAACCAATCCACTGATTACTTTGGTAACATTTTTAAGAAGAATAGAGTGGTGCAGTGACGAGTCCTAAAACCCGGAAGTGAGTTAGCATTTTACCACTACCGGTTCCCTCGTCTCAGAGTCAATGGGATTTCTCCATAGGATTTTGGAAAATAGCTCGAAATAAGGTCTGTGGAAAACGAACCTGTTTGATAAATGCACGTTTTGTTCAGCCGGATAATATCCACATGTCTACCCTGCTTTTGTCATTTTCAAATCATAAATCTAATCGGATTAGATTTATGATTTGAAAATGACAAAAGCAGGGTAGACATGTGGATATTATCCGGCTGAACAAAACGTGCATTTATCAAACAGGTTCGTTTTCCACNTGGTCAAAAATCATTGTATTCATTTATTGGAAACATTTTCATGATCGCTTTTTTCGTTTTATATTTTCATTTACTCTCATTTCCATTCAGTCAGTCATTAAGTGCTATTAAA
>NW_011369945.1:18128304-18137165 GCF_000735185.1 Notothenia coriiceps
AGATAGGACCCAAAAGGCCAAGCATATATAACCCTAACCCTCTAGATTAGCCCCTAACTCCTATTCTACTCTTTTCATTATGCCTTCGTTCAGTCATTTAAAAACCAAAAGCTCACCAAACACCAAGCCTAAAGAAAACCCGACCGTCATCTTCTTTGGATCTAATACTTAACACTTGTTGAGTGAGTTTTTTTCTGACGTATTTTTTGGTTCCCATTCAACCATTCAGAAACAAACTATTGGGTGTGTTATTTGTTTTGAGTCCCTCGCTGCCACTTGAAACCTGTGCTTTCTGGATGATGACAACTTTTCTAAAAAGAAAGCTTTTTGGTCAGCACTTGCATGCCCGTATTAAACAGAATGTGAACAGTTTTGGAGAAAATAACAAATGTCATTGTTTCTGTTTTAAGATTTGCTAAGTGAAATCTGTGACTGGAAACAAGAAAAAGCACATTTAAGCTCTTGCAAGCTGTCACTTTTGGGAAAACTCCTGCCATGTCACCAACCACAACAGATTTTTGTTGAAAAAAAAAAAAAGCTTTTTCTTCCGTACGCAAAGTTAAACCATAAATGAAATAGTAAGTAACATGTAAGCACTATATACTAACTAAAGGTAATTAAATAGATTTGAATAAATTAACATTTAGTTAAGTTTGTTTTCTGCATAACTCATTTTGATGCATTGAATACCCAGCTATAAGCTTACTTCTAAGCTTCTAAATTGGTACATTGTCCTTAACACAAGTAACCCCACAAGAACTTCTCTAAAAATGGTACAAAGAAATTTTATTGAATCAGGAACTGGGTTAAGTTAGCAGACAGTCTCTCTTGTTCTTACCCTCCTTGCCAGCCATTCTCTCCAGTTTAGCAACCAGCCTTGACTCGCCTGGTTTGTTGCCCGGAAAGAACCTCATTTAATGGGGCCCAGAAAAACCTGTAAAATAGTAACCCCGCACCCGTTACACGCCTAGTGGAAACGCAACCAAAACGGCCCCGCACGGCTCAGCACGCTTAAAAGCGAGCTCCGCGCTGTAGTGAATGCGCATTAGAGCCATTAACTGCCATGACAATGAAAAGGAGTTTCTTTCTGTCCTGGCTTTGTTCCCTAATGAAGAATTTGTCGAATAGCCCTTACTACACCGTTGTTTAAAAGCTAGCTTTTTTACATACAAGGTTGTTTGCACACAAAAATACAGAAAAGGAGATTGCCAACACCTCATGTTAATCATTCCGGCCATTCTTGATTCAGATCAAAATGCGGTCGAAGGGAGCCAAATGGCTGTGCATCATTCAGGACACACCAGCTCAAAGGAACGTCAACGAAAGGCTGACCTGAATCTGCCGGCGTCCACCCCCCCCCCTCCCAAACCTAATGAAGATTGCCCACAAAGCGGGATATGTTGAAAGCCACTTGACTTGCCTGAAATACGCAGGAAAACATGGTTAGGAAATTCTTATCTAGAGGAGCCCTCTGTCTGCCAACATAACGTGAAAGCTTTTTTTATAACAGTAATATGGGACTAACAACTGGGCTGGAGGGCAAAGTCCGCTGTGATTACACTCAGAGGAAAAAAGGTGGCGTCTGGTAAAAAGTGCACTTGTGGGCAGAGAAAAAATAGGGGAACTGGACCATTATTGTTTTCAGGAAGCCAGGCAAACAAAACTTTAAGTAGTTGACGGATGTAAGTTAGCATTTGTTTGGTAATTATGCACAAAATTGTAAAAGGCGAGCCACGAATCGCTTTCATAGCTTCTGCAGACGCAAACTGGTTTTGGTTGCAGCAGGTGGAGCCTCAAAAAATGATAATGCTCCTGTCTCTGCTTACAGTCACGTATCTTCCACTATAAAACGTAATATTAGGACTCATACACCTAGATGGCATGGGAAGGGTCCGGTCACTCATCAATGAACTCGTGAAGCTGATAGAAAACCGACAGCGGTTTATAGTTTTTAAATAATCATGCTACAAAAATGATTTTTGCCATACTAATTGTCTCTCTGATACAAGAATAAAGTCAATAAGAATGGCATTTCTAAAAGTGAGTACTTATATGCAGGAACCATTCTAGGTGTCCCCCCCGGTGTTAAACTATGAGTTTCCCCGTTTACATACTACTCCCTTCTTCAATAACACAGCCAAATCCTGCTGCGAGCCAGGCAAAGCCCAGGTGCGTGTTTATCTATGAGTAGGGCCAAGGATGACTCCTGGTATGCCTTCCCACTTGCAACACTTTGCCTCTCTTAGCTGCCGGAGAAGACAGAAGTATTGCCAAAAAGCATTCTCTCATGTTGGCTTCAGGCTACTTTCTCCTTAAGGGCCGCTCCAATTAATCATTTAAATGCGAATACATATCGGCTGCCAACGATACGAAAAACAACGTAATCGAAATAAAACGATATTTTTTTATATAACTTTTTTTTTTTTTTTTTTTTGTTGAGGTCTTTCAGTTGAAGTTATAACTTAAAGTTCAGGTAAGTCAATGAATAATCGCCAATTTAACTAATCGCATTTACAATATTGACTCCAAATAACGAGATTATGATTTCTGCCATAACGAGCACCCCTACTCCCTTGTACGACACCGATACAGGGAGTCTGCTGAAATGAGTTCGGGAAGAACTCCTTAGTCGTGAGTCAATGGAGTGGCAGACTAGCTTTGCATGTTCTCAGCTGTTCTGATTCTCCAGGGATTGTTTAATTTACATTTAAGTTTGTACTCTCCCCTCTAGGCAACCCTGGAATCAAAGCAAGTGAGATGTCCCTCCAGATTTGGTTTGAGCCTGCAAATAAGAGGAATTCCTCCAGCTTCACGACAAAAGATGGAGAAGCCCCGATGCATTCGGTGAGGGAACAGCTATCACAAGAGTGTTCCCAGAATGTGGATGGTATATTTCCAATTAAAAAAGTCTCGCTCTAACGTTTTACTGCACAGAAGAGTCAGGACTGCAGATACAAAAGCGGGCCGATACAGTTCCAGGATCGATTCTCGGGCCTTACCGAGAGACAAGCAACGCACGGCTGCAAGCGGAGACACAAGCAGCCCTCTTATCCTACTCCTCCCATCCTGCACAATCAGACCAGGTGAGAAAAAAAAAAAAACCAGTCGCCTCTTTCAATATTGACCTCGCTCTCTTCATACAAACCTGCTAACCTCTTACTACTCATCTCCCCTCCCCTCCCTGCTGCGTAGGTTACGTGGCCTCGTCACCAAAGCATACCTGCATTTGACAGCTCTAAAACCCTGTACAATGGACCCCCGAGTTCATGAACTCTCTATCAAGTAAGGACTAACTTCTAGGATCTTTGCGGCTTCCACACCAGCGCTTTCCTGGTTCACTCCGGTTTCCCCTTTTCCTGCTCCCGCTCTGTCCACACCACACAGAGGCGGGTGGTACTCGCGTCATTTGCACATCGTGCGTCAGACGCGCCTAGCTTCATAAAGCCACCCGCGCGGAATTCTCACACATCCCTCTTATTTTTTCCAATTTGCCAATCTGTCAATTTTGCACTGTCATAACCAGCGTTGCCATCCCGCATCAAATTTTGCAAAGAATACTTGCACCGCGCGCAATCCCTCCCAGTTCACTCTGTACCTCCTTCGGAAGACCAGAGTGCCAACTAGGGTAGCTGGTCTCTCCAGGACCACTGCGCTTGTTAAGTGAGGTTTTCCATCGCTGGTGGGACAACTCTGGAAAAACGCAGGCATTTCCCTTGGTGTCAGGAGGGTTGACTCCCGCCCAGTGCCTGCGCCTAGAGACGTAAGCGGCGCCGCCTCTTAGCTCCGGAATCTTGCTTCTAGAACGAAAACATTTTGGAGCTGGAAACGAACCGGATTCCGGAGCTAAGAGGCGGCGCCGCTGCGGTGTGAAGAGGAAAAAACGGTACTTTTCAGGCTCTAGCTCCGAGCCGGCCCTGAAAACGCGTTGGTGTGAAAGAGGCAACAGAGAATCAGCACTTTTGAAACAGGGCTGAAACAGAGGGGATTATGGGATGCTGTAATGCATGATCTGTTTGGTATTTCGAGCCAAACTCTTCAGAGACCTATAATATATTGATGAAAAACAGTATAATAGGGGACCTTTAAAGCTTTTTTCAGAGACACTTGGTTACTTTCAGAAAGTAACCAAGTGTCTCTGAAAAAAGCTTTAAAGGTCCCCTATTATACTGTTTTTCATCAATATATTATAGGTCTCTGAAGAGTTTGGCTCGAAATANACACACACCTACACACTGTACCACGCACACACCTACACACTGTACCACACACACCTACACACACTGTACCACACACACCTACAGCTCCGAAAGCATAATCAGGCTACAGCCGTTGTGTATTTTATTATGTGAAGCACTAAATGGTCGTAGAAAGATATCGACTCTTTGTTTGTAGATATCTACTAAACTAAAGCAAATAGGCCTAAATAGAGTACGCCTGTTATACTGAGTGATATATATTTTACACACTGCTCTGCTTTTTGCACGGACCTCACAGCTGTTCTCACTGTAAACATCGTGTCGCGATGAAAGCAGTTACTAAAATAATATCCAGGGGATGCATGCAGAGCTGTCATTGGCTGAGATAAGTCCGGCCGTGTGTCGTGGAGGAACCATCAGTGTATCCTCGGTTATAGCTCCTCCAGAGAGCCTCCTCGACACTCGATCCTCTGTCCTCGGTGTGCATTTAGAGAAATTAGATGTCCTTCAAAATGGCGCGCTGAAATTCATTTCCGGGTCACCACCGGAGGACCGAGGAGTCGAGAAGTCGAGGAGGGGAAATTTGAGTATTGAGAAGCCTCTTATGTGGGGGGGGGGGGGGGCTGTGAGAGAAACTCCCTCTGGAGGGAACACAGGGATTTATTCTTTGCAGACCATTTACAAGCACAAAAACCTACACACTAGAGGAAAGTGAAAACTCCCAAAACATACTAGGGCCTCTTTAAGCACGTTTTGATCATCATACTTTTGTTCTGTTATTGAGATAGTGTGGGATTACTTATTTTAATGAAGTAAAAGAACACCTATTTCCAAAACTGAGATGACAGCTCATTGCTCTTAGGACCCCTCCACTTGATGATGGATAAAACCTGAGGAAAGGGAAGAGATTATTATTATTCCTCCTGCTGTCTGAAGACAAATCACACCCTCCCTCTATTTATCCCTCCCTGCATACCTTGATCGTGTGTTTAAGTGCTTCCACCTCTTGGTAGTTGATGACATTCTTCAGGTCTGCACACTCAATCATGATCACCTGGAAAGAATCACAGAGGTGGAGGTACTTAAGAGGGGAGAACTAAGCTGCTCTTCAAAGTGTTGTGCAAAGTACTTCACAACTTCTCTAAACAATGCAATAGTTCCGACGTTATGGTTCTGCATGTCTCTTATTTTTGTACTTCCTGTTTCCTTCCCATGTCATACCTTGATCTCCCCGGTAACCAGCATGGAGTGGAGGCGTGTCTCTATCTGAAAGATGCTCCACCCTCTTTTGGCAACAAACTCTGGAGTCAAAACGATGATCAGACGTCTGCTTTGCTCCACGCTACGAGCCAAGTCCTCGATGTAGGCTGGGAGAGAGACACATGGAGACAAAGGGAAAACTAAATAGAGAGAAAGAAAGGGAAGTTTTAAGAATAAAGTGAAGATCAATACATCGTCTGTTTTCTAATGAACTTGTTTGGAATAAATGTTAAAGACAAGAAACAGTTCCAAAACAAAAGTAAATATTTTCCTTGTTGTTTTTCTATCTGATTTAAATACAAAACAGGATTGACAAAGTCAGCATTTTTTCTCATAATCATCATTTGACGGAATGGTGTTAGAAAATGTAAAAATATATGCCAACTTGCTTGACATTAGAAGATTGATATAAACCTTAAGCTGGAGTCAGAATAAGGTTAGCCTAACATAGCATAA
This sequence comes from Notothenia coriiceps, assembly GCF_000735185.1. Classification (NCBI taxonomy): domain Eukaryota; kingdom Metazoa; phylum Chordata; class Actinopteri; order Perciformes; family Nototheniidae; genus Notothenia; species Notothenia coriiceps. Next base: position 18,134,217 of record NW_011369945.1, read on the forward strand.
AAGCTAAAGGGGCACAAAGCTAACGTGGTTTAGTTCAAATTGATAAAATACAACTACCAGCACCTCCTAAGCTGACTTAGTAGTGCTTTATTTGTAATTTGTTTAACATGTGTAATGTGAATGCAAATGTAAATGTGTTGTAATCAACAATTTGTGGTTTTAGAGAGAATTACGTGCTGTAACTATTTACAACCAACAGCTGGGTGCGGTGGACTGTACAGCTCCTGGAAGTATTATCACAGCAGAGGGAGTAAGTTATCAATGTTCTGATCTCACTTTAGGGGAAGAAGAAAAGAGGCATATGCTTTTATGGAACACAACATGTACTATCAAGTGCATAAGACATTACAAATATTTAACAGGTCCCAGGACCAATATTGAAAAAGCTTTTCTTAAAAAGAATAGCTCAACATTGTGAGAAACATTGCAATTAAGTATTGGGTAACCATTATAGGTGCTTAAAAGGTAATTTATTTTTCAGGAGAGCTAGTAGTTTTGAATTTTAATCACAACTGCACTTTGACCACCCACATGTCCCTATTTCTGTTTGACTTGATGTGTTACTTGATATGTTGAGCTATTTTTTTAGCTTTGCATATCTTTCCCAAAAATGCAAAGACAAACAATAAGATTTCAAGTTCTTAAATAAAGAAGCAGAGAACATTGAACATCAGTATGTATAGTATCGGATGTATTTTCGCTGGCGTCAGCCTTCCCATTTTTTGTTCAGGAAATGACTGGCAGGAGTTTACAGCAGTGACAGGAATGCTTGTGCAAGAGTTTTGTTAACAGCTCTTTAATGGGATTCAGAGTTGTGCTGACCACCATCAGATTTTACTTGTAACTTATGGAAGGAAATGTGAACTCAATGAGGTGAATACAGTGGTGCAGGAATGACTCCTGGAAAACCCCGGACATTAGTTAGCTTTTACCACTTTCGGTTCCCTTGTTTCAAAGTCAACATTTAGATGCCTGAAATAACGTCTGTTGAAACACAAGCTTAAGAGATTTTCACGTTTTGTACTAGGACATTAGATACGTCAGTAACCACCCAAATTGTGAATGTCCGAAGCTTCTTTGTGTCTGGAAAACAGAGCTTGCTAACAAGTGACTAAATGAGACTATACTAAAAATCATCCGTCCGAACAAAAGGTCCATTTAAAGCTTAGTGGTGGTGATGCACAACCATGGTACCATGATGTTGTTAGCTTATAGCCTAATGTTAGCTTTTTAAATGTATGCATCAAACATTTAAAGAGTGGTGTTTATATGTGGAGATTATTCTGCTGACCAAAACGTGGAAGTATCATAAACGTGTGTTTCCTACAAAGCTTATTTTCTGCAATATACTGAAATCCAATGAAACAGTCCCATTGTTTTCTGTCGAGAGAGCCTATGCGAAGATAACTGCCTGGTCATCCTACAAAATACGTCACCGCTGCACCACTCAATGGCTGGAACAGATAGCATATTTTCAGTTGGTTGAATTTCCCAAAATGAGAAGTTAAATCCACTAAATATATCGTTAGCATTATGGCAACCATTAGCCACATTCGTTTTTTTTATTATAAATCTCTTTATTAGTTTTCGCACAGATATCAAACAGGCATTTTCAAGACATTACATGTAAAATACTGTGTTTTACTAGTACAGTTCATTAGCCATCTTCTAATGTCTAAAAGCAAAAACAATAACTCAAATCTGAGCAACCTATTTCAGAGCTCCACAAATGCTTCTTTTAATCCTCACTGTAGTGCTGTTGCTTCATCCTGAGGTCTATTTAAACTCATCTTCCCTAACTGTTCTATTTACAATTATTTGGGAACGTACGCCGTTCCGATTATTTTTCAAATTTGTAGTTCCCGAAAGTGTCTAAAACTGAGTGATCTGTGAGAAACAAATCTCCTATCTCTGTATGTCTCTACTGCTACCATCTTTTCTCGTGCTAACTAAATTAATGACGGAGACTCTGCAACAACAGATTATGATTTCCCGCTCAATTTGAGGGGCACAAATAGTAAACTGCATCTGAAAATTCACTCAATTCTTTCTCTTCTCTGCTTTTCCATCCCTCTCTTCATCTTTCTCTGTCCTTTTCTCCCCCCCCCTTCTGTTCAGCCCTTCCCTACCTCTTCCCGCTCTCTATTTCTGAGGATTATACAAATCAATTAATTGTAAACACAAGCCAATGACCCTGTCCCCGCCTCTTTCTGCTCTCGTTGTTTAACTCTCGCACTCTTCGGAGGGCTAATGGAGTGGATAATTGAACGTGTTTTTTTTTTACCATGTTGCTCTGTCAATAGCTTTGGTAAGCATTGAAAAGGAAGCTCTTGTGTGTGGATGTTACCAACTCATTTATTTTCACAATCTGTAACCTTTCATTCATATGCAGCTTAGTGTAAGTTACGCATGTTTTGCACAGTGGACATGTTGTTGGGATGTTATTAGGGAACAGAGAGGCAGCCTCTTGAAATATGACTTTTCAAACCCCGCTTAGGATGCATGTGTGTTTTAATGTTGGCTTAGGGTGATTCATTATAAACCATATTTAAGTAAATGTAGTAATATATTTTAAGAGAAAATGTTGAATAGTTCAAAGAACACATATTCCTTTGGAGCTTCACATTATAAAGTTATTTTAGTCTTTTGGACAGGTCGTGGTAATACAATGCTAATGCAAAGTAGAGAATGGCTTCATATCTGAATTAATTAGTTTTATACTGCAGTGAAAGTAACAAGGCGCCTCTGAAAAAAGCTTAAAAAAATAATAGCAGGTATAAGATGTGTACTGTCACACTCCTAGGGTTATGTCACGTTTGTAATTTTGTATGTTTGGGTTTTGCTGTCATGTTTTCCTCCTGGGTTATTGTCTGGTCCTTTTCCTTGTGTTTTTCCTCCTGTCGTTAGTGTCCCCGGTGTGTCTAGTTGTTTGATTGTGTTCACCTGTGA
>NW_011369945.1:18137205-18143276 GCF_000735185.1 Notothenia coriiceps
ATTTGTCTTCAGACAGCAGAGGATAATAATAATCTCTTCCCTTTCCTCAGGTTTTATCCATCATCAAGTGGAGGGGTCCTAAGAGCAATGAGCTGTCATCTAAGTTTTGGAAACAGGTGGTCTACGATATGCCTGCTAAACGCAGAGAGACGTTGTCCAGACGCCAGGTACACTGCTATTTACCAGAAATTAAGATTAAATATGTTTTCACAATCCTGCACAAACCGGCACTGTCTGGATGAGCAGAACTACAAAACCTTTACATGTTCAAACAAAAAGTAATACAATGGAAACAACATTACTTTTTAAGAAAAGAACATAATGGTTTGGAAAAAAAACTGTTGAAGATGTTCATCTTAAACAATATCCACTGAAACCTTTCCCCTCCTACTCATGGACGATGCATTAGCAGAACAACACTGTGTCCATGGCATGTCCAGGAGCCTAAGGAACTAGCTGTGTTAATGTAGTCTGCACATTTACTGATGATCCCCTGGGGGGCACACACGCACACTCACTCACGTTTACCATGTGTTAACACTTCAGGTGGTGTATGACCTGATCAGCTAAGATATGTTCTCCTGCAGGATATTCTGCTCATATTAACACAATTTGTATGATTTTTGAAGCCTAAATGCAATTGCTAGAAGTAAAAAGCTAACGTTTATATGAACACTACTAAGCTAAAGGTGATTAATATTCGGAGTGATGACGTTTAGTAGTTTCATATACGCAATTGTAAGCAACGGTTGTCTTCATGACACATAGAAGATTCAAACGTTCACTAGTGGGGTAATTACTGACATATGTTATGTCCCATACCTGAACGTGAACATCTTTTAAGGTGTAACCACAGAACTTATTTCTATCTTAACAATAACGTGATCAAACATCTGTTGAATTTGAGACAAGGTAACCTGAAGTGGTAAAATGCTAACTCATTGCCAGGTTTTAGAACTCATGCCTGCACCTATATATTAATTCTCCTATAACGCTATGTAGCAAGGAGACGAGAAGAAAAGGTCAAGTCGTTTCAATTTATGGGCAAAGAAACACACTTTATAATTTGTTGGCTCGAGAACTCTCAAGAATTCAAGCCATCCATCTTGCTCAGCAACAAACACTGAATGGAGATCAGCTGTGTTCTGACCCTCACAACCACCAGAACCTTGGAGGTTGACATTTATGAACTGCCTGAGTCAATGTGAACCTCACTAGTTAACTTAACGTTTGATAGTGACCTTAATGCACTAAATACCCAAATATGATAAGGTGAACTTTAGCTAAATAGTTTCAGACCAAAGGAGACAAACAGGGGCTATGATGTCATCCTCACATAATATCCTGTACTAATATGAGATTTGAAGGCTTTAAAGAAACACGTTTTATGGTGTTCGACTGTGAATACCCTGCAGGGACCTTCAAACAAACCCAAATGAACTTAATCCATTTAGATAATAAGGCTATGAGGTTAAAATTGTTCTGACTGTAAACAATTCCCAAAGGAAAAAGTGTGTCTGTCAAAAGTTTCTGACTTTGATTTCAAATAACCTGTGGTATGCAACAAAGTCTCCAATCCATCTGAAGATAAAAAAAAATGTCTTTCCTAAAAATGTTACTCGAACAAGACTGAATTATATTTTTGTTATGAACTATTAGGGTTAACTACCTTGGCAAAGGAGGTTTTATTGTTGGTTTGGTCTGAATGTTTGGATTACGAATTAACAACAAGCGTAGGAAGTTGTTGCACAGGCAACAGTAAAACTCAATACATTATGGATCAGAATGATGGGGGCGTAGACAAAAAAAGTCTTATCTTTTGACATGAACATGTATTCCAATATGTTTCCTATTACTGTTGTAATTTCCCAAATCGGTTTAAATATCCTTGATTACTCAAACAATTGTATAAATCTGCATCGTTAAAGCTATATAACTGTTTCCATGCTAACAGGTGATGGACTCCGGCGAACAGGGTCTCTTTGGTGACCTGCAGACCACAGTATCCAGCATTGCCATGACAACCACCTCCGCCTCCTTGGCGCCCCAAAATGACAGTCGCCATGGACATCATCAGGTAAGCTACTGCATGTTTGTTACTTCAAACTAATTTTGCTTGTTTGAGTCGATGTGTTTCCAGAACCAGTGGTGACCTGGATTGTTTCCATCGGTCGGTATTTGACAGCCCTTGAACGGATAAAAATCTGCTCAAGAAATGGAAATGTTCGCTGAAAAACTATCTATTGAGAAGTCTCAACAGAGTTTGTTTTTTTCTTTTTCTCATTTTCACAGCAGTAGTTTTGGAATTATAGAGTTATAATTACCTTCACTAAAAAATTAAAGAGCTGTGTTGTCTCACTACAGGTTGCCTTGGGGACGGACATCCCGGACTATAATCACATGACGTTGCCGCTGGGAGGTGGTCACACTGCCACAGCAGCCCAAATGAGACACTTCTGCCGCAGCTATGAGTTCCAGCTTCCCCCACAGCCCCCATCCATGTCGCCTCCCCTCCCACCTCCCTCCACCGTGCAGTTCTCCACCCTGGGCCCCGGGGGGCGCCACGTCTATTGCAACATCCCTATGACACTGCTGAATGGACAGGTGGGAGAAAAAGACAGGATCAATAATTTTGTTTGCAATTCCTAGCATCCAACACCTACACAGTGTATCCTTTCCTTGAATGTCCATGCTTTTGTTTATCTGCATGTCCTATCACATTACAAATAAAACCCTCTTTTCTCCCCAGGGGTTCAAAGCTGTTCACTGGGGAACAAGAGGTCTGTTTGGATAAAAGCAAATGTAGAAAGAAAATAGTATATTCATATTATCCAATCTAAAACATGTATTTATTTTTAACAGACTGGGAAATAGCTGTCATATGCAGTAATACAGTGAGCATGGTGCACTTCTGGCATGCATTAGAGCTTTGTATTAATGCAGCCCGTTTTTTAATTGTATATGTTTGCCAGGAATCATTGTTTTAAGGAGATTCCTACTAATCACCGTTGTGATGTGTTTTTTCCAGGGGCATCAGAGCAGCACGCTTGGGAAGAAACCAGAACTCCACATGAACAGCACCTTTGTACCTCTCACCAGCAGAGAACTAAGCTCTGACATTTGGTAGAGGAACTGCTCAACTGGTAGGCCTACCGGATTACAGACCGGTTTACAGACTGTTTTAAGACTGGATTTGGTAAAGGTTTAGACTGGTTCCTTATTGGGTGTTTGGACTGTGTACAGCCTTGTTTATAAGGAGGGACTGCTTAGGGAATGCCTGCAGACTAGTTTTGAGAAACTTTATCCCACACCATGAAGAAAGGACTGCCTGAAGACTGCATAAGCCTTGGAGTCTCAATAGTTGGATTAAATGGCTGCAGACTTCTCACAGACAAGCAGATTCATCTTTTAAAACTGATTGTACACTGGTTCTGGACAACTGGGTACGGACTGATACAATGACTGGTTATACACTTTGGACCTGTGCAGAGATTTTCTAGACCGTTACGGACATGTGGATGTACAAATGAAAAATGTCCAGGATACTCGAACAATGGTATCGACAAACAGGAGTGCTCCTACCAAGTTGGACTTTGGAGCACAAAAAAAAACATCTCAAATTACCATCTGCTCACGGACCAGCTGTTGATTAATCAACTGCTTAAGTTCTCGTAGATGCCGCTCAATGTAGCGCAATCTCGGAATGCCGATGGATCTCTCAGTGGAGCTTGCAGTAAATCCATCTACTTGTTGGCTAGTTGGCATGTCAGTATACAAGGCAACATTCAAGCAATGATTTTGGAATACCAGTCCACCTTAAAACAACAAGTCAACCTCTTGAAAAGCTATTCCTAGCTAGCTAGCTACCTGGTTTGTTTTCCTGGAAGCTAAAATGGTTGACTTAAAATAAATGGATTCCAGCAGGAATATCAAGATAAGAAGCGATCCGTGGAGCAATTGCTGAACTGTATAACTGAGAAAGCACACTTAGCAGGTGTATATGGAAAAATAACTAGTTGCCTCTGAAAGGCTAGTTAGCTCTCGAGCTAAAAGCACCAGGAGACTGCTAACACGCCAGCTCACCTTGTAACACAGCAATCAGCAAGTAGTCAACTCATCAAGAGGTGAGCTGGCCAAGAGGTAACCTTTAACCACCAAGCTAAAAGCAAAAAGGACTTGGCTTTTTCTATTTGCATGACCATCCATTTAGATAAAAAAAATAATCAAATAAATATAGATAAGAGTAAACGACACAATCATTTCTCGCAGCCTCTTTTAATAAGGGGAAGGATAAATGTATTTTGTTGATACAGTATTGTTTTCTGTCCGGCCATGAAGTAAAGATAGAAACTGATAAAGGGAAAAAAGGAGGTGTCCCTCCAAAAGCATTTTTTTAGTTTTAGGATTTTATGTATTTAGACGGTTGGTCACTATTTCAACCAGTCTTTGTTTTTAAATGTTTGTTACAATAATCTCTGTACAGCTTCCATAACTTATGCATAGACATATACATGACAGTGATTTGTTCCCTACAATTTATGTTAACTCCCACAGTGTGTGAGACCCAGAGCCTTTTATTGCTTTCATTCTGTTCCTCTTTTCATCCATGGATGGATGGATGGATGGATGGATGGATGGATGGATGGTGAGTGAGTGGGTGGATGGAGGTTAGATAGATGGATGGATGGCTGGATGGATTGGTGGGAAGATGGATGGACGGATGGAGGGTTGGGTGGGTGGATGGATAGATACATGGTGTTAATGGATGGGTGGTTGGGAGCATGGATGAATAGATAGATAGATAGATAGATAGATAGATAGATAGATAGATAGATAGATAGATAGATAGATAGATAGATAGATAGATAGATAGATCAATGGATAGATGGTGGTTGGATGGATTGTGGGTGGATGGATAGATAATGAGGGTTAATGGGTGGGTGGAAAATGCAGGGATGAATGGGAGATTGGAAGGTGGATGGATGGTTCGATAAATAGGGTTGTTGGGTGGATGGAAGGATGGATAAATAGATAGATTGGTTTAGGACAGATGGATGGTTGGATTGTGAATATATTGGTGGATGGTGGGAGAATGGATACATAGATTTATGGGTGGATGTGATGTGGATGCGATGTGGATGCGATGTGGATGCGATGTGGATGCGGTGTGGATAGATTTATGGGTGGATATGGGTGTGGATGAATGGACGCAGTACTAACGACCTGATGTTTTGATCCTGACACTCTGGAAACCAGACCCTAGCAGTCAGCCGAAGGGGCTTCGCTGCACACAGAGCCGGACTCCAAGCTGAACCACATTCTTCTTTGTGAGCTTTAAGAAACCAAGACTACTACCATAATATTTAAGCAAAGTGAATAATGTTTTGAATTTACACAAAGGAATTGTCATTGTCTTATTAGAACCAATGAATTTTGGATATTTGAGATTGTTTGATACAATAATTAATTATTTTAGTTGTTATATTCGATGGCAATATATAGTATAGTGGTTGTCTTTTGATTTCTGCTAATTTGTTTAAATATTCTTTGGATATATTGGTTGAAATACTTTAACTGAGAGCAAATAAAAATTATATGAGTTGTTTTATACATCTTGGATGACTGTCGACTGATGAAACTCTTTATTTCTGTCTATTTTTTTCCATGTTCCCCTTTGCTGATTTAATTAGTTGTATCTTACTTAACCAGACACTCTACAGGTTGTTTCCTCATTCTTTCTTCCAAATGTCTTATTCTCACTGTCTTCGGCTCTTCCCACACTCTTTCTCTTTTAATTTCCCTGACTCCCAGTCCTTCTACTCTTCTCCCATATTTTGGATTCCCTAATAATTCTGCTGGTTGTATTGATGGCATTGTAACACCTTCACAGTGTCCCCTAAGGCTCTGTGCTTGGCCCCCTCCTGTTCACCATTTACATGCTCCCCCTCGGCCAGATCATCCGCAATCATGGACTCAACTTCCACTGCTATGCTGATGATACCCAAATCTATCTCAGCATTACTCCATCCTCCCAGCTCCCCCCTCAATCTCTTACCAACTGCCTGCACGAA
>NW_011369945.1:18147178-18152178 GCF_000735185.1 Notothenia coriiceps
TATACTCTAAACTAGTTAAGGTTTTTGTCATGACTGTTACATAAATAGTAATATCTCGGGTTCTTGTTCTCGAGTGAGGGAACAATGGAGCGTGAGATGGGTCGGAGAATCGGAGCAGCGGGAGCGGTACTGCAGTAGCTTTACCACACCGTTGTGACGAAAAGGGAGCTGAGCCAGAAGGCAAAGCTCTCTTTCTACCGGGCCATTTTCGTTCCTACCCTCACCTATGGTCATGAAGGATGGGTCATGACCGAAAGAACAAGATCGCGGGTGCAAGCGGCCGAGATGGGTTTTCTCCACAGGGTGGCTGGTGTCTCCCTTAGGGATAAGGTGAGAAGTTCGGTCATCCTGGAGGGACTCAGAGTTGAACCGCTCCTCCTTCGCGTCGAAAGGAGCCAGTTGAGGTGGTTCGGGCACCTAGTTAGGATGCCACCTGGGCGCCTCCCTAGGGAGGTGTTCCAGGCACGTCCAGCTGGGAAGAGACCAAGGGGTAGACCTAGGACCAGGTGGAGGGATTATATCTCTTCGCTGGCCTGGGAGCGCCTTGGGATCCCCCAGTCAGAGCTGGTTGATGTGGCCAGGGGAAAGAAAGTTTGGGGCTCCCTGCTGGAACTGCTACCTCCGTGACCTGACCACGGATAAGCGGGAGAAGATGGATGGATGGATTAGTATGGGAAATGGCTAAATTAAAACTTGGTCGAAGGAGTAAACAAAATACATAGTTGGAAATGTCTCAATCTGGAGAGTAACATCATATCAGTCTGAAGATTATAAGCAGGTGCTCTTACCTGTTGACCTTTGAACCTTGACCTCAGTTAATTTTTGAATGCTTGTCATTCTGTTACAGAAGGGACTACATATATGGGACCAATTGTTGTAAAGAGCTGTGTGAAAATGTGTAGAATCACCAAATGGGGGCCCTGTAAAATAGAGAGAAAAAAAAGATTTCCAGTCCTTTAATGCTTAGATATTGAAATTCTGATTTCATACTAAGACTATACTCTCAACTCAGTGTCAAAACAAAATCAATAATATATTTAAAAACTACATCTCCCATTATATCAGCTCTGCACAGTGATGCAAAACGACACCATATTTGTAGTTTATTTTTGGTATGCAAAAAGTTGTGATTAAGGTTTACAAATTAAAATCCTATCTGCTAATGTGCATTGCGAAATTAGAAAGCACAAAAGCATTGTACACATTTTAAACTAGTCAATGTTGTGTAATTACCAAGAACAAACTGGTGTTTTTGAGTAGCGCAGATATCACTGTAAAATCAATACACACGAAGGAGAGTACTCTGTACTGTAAAATGCAGTGAGAGCTGCCTCCCTAGCAACCACCTTGGTTACCATGAAAACGCTGAGACCAGAAATACTGCTTTCACGCCTTGAGAGTTGACGTTAACATCGCATCAGTGGCGAGCCGTCAGGGCCGTCAGGGCCCTATCTGAGGGCCTAAGATCCATCCATCCATCCATCTTCTCCCGCTTATCCGTGGTCGGGTCGCGGAGGTAGCAGTTCCAGCAGAGAGCCCCAAACTTTCTTTTCCCTGGCCACATCAACCAGCTCTGACTGGGGGATCCCAAGGCGCTCCCAGGCCAGCGAAGAGATATAATCCCTCCATCTGGTTCTAGGTCTACCCCTTGGTCTCTTCCCAGCTGGACGTGCCTGGAACACCTCCCTAGGGAGGCGCCCAGGTGGCATCCTAACTAGGTGCCCGAACCACCTCAACTGGCTCCTTTCGACGCGAAGGAGGAGCGGTTCAACTCCGAGTCCCTCCCGGATGACCGAACTTCTCACCTTATCCCTAAGGGAGACACCAGCCACCCTGCGGAGAAAACCCATCTCGGCCGCTTGTACCCGCGATCTCGTTCTTTCGGTCATGACCCATCCTTCATGACCATAGGTGAGGGTAGGAACGAAAATGGCGCGGTAGTGGGGTCTCAGAGGGTGAAATAGACAGAAACGTACAAATAATGTCACTGTGCGCGGATGACTTCAAATACAAACACATTTTCATGTTGTCCACATTTCTTGTCTCTTACAACTTTTTGATTCAATGCGGATTGTATTTGGCTCTGCTGGCGCCCACAATTGTTCAGAGTAAAGAATCCCAAGTTGGCTCAGTCACCGTCCATCGTGTTATAGAGAGCTTGGTGTAGGTATCGCTGAATGGATTTAAAAACGACACCAGATAGAAAGGACTGCCTGCGCACCTGCTACCCCAGTAGAGCAAAATCAATGACTAATCCGACTGCTTTATCCAACAGACTTGGACAACCATGTCCTTTAATACTAATTCGATCAGATCTAGGACAACCCGTCCCCCATGACATTGACAAGGGCTTGTTGGATACTTATCCAACCAGAGAGCACATACATGTATTGACTTCTTTCTCCTTTTTGATTTGCAGCTCGTTAGAATAACATTGGCCTGATGAGATGGTTTAATGTGAATTCCAGTAGTAAATGCTATGAGCAACACATCCACAATGACATTGTACCATTTGAACATTCAGTTACATGAACGTAGGTTGGGTGCTAGAAAATAGGTAGTCTAAGGTCAAGCTAACACGAACTTAATGAAGGGTTAAACCATTAAACGTTAGGTACAACACTAAACCCCTGGTGTATCTCTGATAAGTCATTAGAGGACAAACTGTCTGAAAAAGTCATGATAAAAAATATTAATTATTTTCAACTTTTGCTATCGTCATAAGATACAATGATTAGGAAAGATAGAGAGAGAAAGATGGATGGATATATGACAAGATAAGATAAGGATAGATGGATAGATGGTATTGATGAAGTTTTGATATAGATATAATGAGAGGATTGGATATGATAAAGATGATGAGGGAGGGAAGAGGATAGATGGATATTAGTGATAGATGATAAGATAGTGTGATTTAGAGAGGGGATAGAGGAATGATAGAGTGAGAGAGTATGATGAATGTGCAGTAGAGAGATAGAATGAGGATAGAGGAGAGAGTAAATTGGAAGTGTGGTAGAGTGGATGATGAAGGAGTAGTGGGGGTAGAAGATAGAAAAATGAAGAGATGGAAGATGTAGATAGAATAGATAGGATGGATGGAAGATAGAAGATAAGATAGAAGGATAGAGGATAAAGATAGAATATAGATAGAGAATGGGATGGAAATGATTGATGGATAGGTGTTGTGGATGATGATGTGAAGTGGAATGTTGTGATTATGGTTGTGATGTGGAGATAAAGAGATAGTGTGAGTAGGTTTGTGGTGGTGTGGTGTGATATGAATAGTTGTGGTGTGGTGCGGAGAGATGTGTGGGTGATTAGTCGTTAGAGGAAATTAAGAGAGTGAATGATGAGTGTGATGGAAATGGTTAGCATGGAAGATGGATTAGAATGAAGATAGATAGAAGATATAGATAATGTGATGATGGATGGATTGGAGAGATGGAAATGGATAGAGTGGATAGAGAATATGGATAGATGGATATTAAGATTACAGTTGGGATTGAGGATTAAGGGTAGTTGATGAGATGGGAAGATAAGAGAATTGGGAGATGGATAGAGATAGGAGAGATTTAAGAGAATGAATAAGATGTGATAAGGAAGATGGATAATATATATAGATAGGAGTATGAGTATGATAAGGTTGTAAATGAGTAGTAAAGGAGTTATGAGGGGAATTGATCGATAGATAGGTGAAAGATTTATGGAATGGTGTGGGTAGAGGATGACAGAATTAAGATGGAGAATGGGATGAAGGAATGGATAGATGGTGATGTAGAAGATGATAGAGAGTTGTATGTGAAATGTATTAGTTTATTTGATAGGATAGATAGATAGAGATAGATGATAGATGGATGATAGATGAATGAAGGGAGTTTGTGGTTAGATAATTGAGGAATATTATTTGTTGAGAGATATGATTATGATAGTATTATTTTTGATTAGATAGTGATTATTATAATTTGGTTGGATTAATGGAAATGATTGAATATATATTATGAAGGAGATATTGATAATAGATTAGATTAGATATTTATAGATGGATAGATGATAGATAATAGATATGGATAGATGGATAATGAATAGATAATAGATAATAGATAAATAGATAGATAGATGGACAGATGGACAAGATGATAGATAGATTCTGATGGATAGTAGATGATAGATGGATAGATAAGATGGATGGATAGATTATCAAATCCCAATGCGGGAAATTATTGTTACAGGAGCAGGTGTTCAACATAATAATAGCAAATACTTAAAGAAAGTGGAATAGTGTTAAAAAATTAACAATTAAACAAATCAAATGAAAAGGCATGCCAAAAATAAACAAAAAACACTCTGACGATTAAAATGTCTTAAAAGATCAACAATACTGCATAGCAGGTACAGTAAATAACAAGCTAAATACTAACAGTGATAGTTTTAACCAAAGTCAGTGCCAAGTAATTTCCATAATGCAACGTGAATTTCGGTTGGCAACCTGTCCTCCTGTGGGTGTTTGACCCTTTTTTAGCTGAAATGCTCAATCTATCATACTACTTCCTTCATCTTTGTTCTCATCATTAAGCTACGCGCGACCGAATCACGCTCCTTGATTAGTCCCCAGTGGAGCAAACCATGGACCTAAATGTTTTGATCTAAGCCTACGTCATGGTGAAGCAGACGCTCTTCAAACCTTTATGACTGCAGTAACCACCTGATAACAGCAGTGTGGGATACATCATTGAAACAGGTTGAAAGGGCGTCCTTGAACCAGAAGGTGCGGTCGACCCCAGCAGTGCATCAACATGTCGATGTAGCTTGGGCAAGAACTGAACCCTGAGTGCTCCGATGGCCAACGTGTGTGAGTGGGTGTGTGAATGGTACGGTTCCTAGAGCAAGGTACACTGCCGTATGGAATGGGTGTGAATGATGACATGTAGGATATTGCCTTGAGGGGCGTAAAGACGGATGAAGCGCTATGACTACAGTCCATTTACCAGGGTGTTGATTGG
>NW_011369945.1:18153451-18160791 GCF_000735185.1 Notothenia coriiceps
CCCGCTCATCACTGCGCGCACAAGTGCGACCGCAGTTTTAATTATTATTACTATTTAGTTTTTCTTTAATTGTTTTTCCGTTACATTGGAGTATGACAGGTGAGGCTCTGCTCCCCTGCCTCCCCTGACCGCACGTCGCTGGTTAATTGCGTTAAACATTTTAACGCAATTAATTCAAAAAATTAATTACTGCCGTTAACGCGATAATTTTGACAGCATTAATTATTGCTACTGTATAGTTTCGTAAGTCATATGTAGTATAGTTGATCAAAAATATCGGAAAAAACCTTGTTGTATATGTCAACTTTGAAAAAACTCCATAATATAATATTTTTAAAATATCAGAAATAAAGGTAACTCGTTTTTTCCTCTTTTTCTCATGATAAAAATTGATCATGTCACAATAAAGTTCAAGCTTTATTTAAAACTTTTTATTTACTGAAGGTTTATGGTTTATTCTTTGGTATATGTATTTTATAAATGAAACATACACAAACATCTCTTACTCACAAGCATCTTTATTTTGCTTGAGAACATATCTACTAATAAAGACACAACGGTTTCAAGGCCCATTTGCTGTATAGTCATTTGGAAAAAGGACTGAGGAAGCCGGAGGTTAATTTGGAAATTAAAATTTGTATTTGTATAAGATGCAACTAAGAAACTAGGAATGCTTAAGATGCTTAATACCAGTACCAATACCAATACCAAGTACCGTACCAATGCTTGTTTTGCTGGTCGATTAAGCTCAATCACGACCATTAGCCTCTGGAAATCGATGACTGTAGTTTGACAAGAGGCATAATAGCTGTAATGAGGAAATATTTATCATTATTATACACCAGTAGATTTTTTCTTTAGTGTTGGAAAAACAAGCTCAGATTAAACTTCTTTCTATGAAGGTTATTCACTGGCTTCCCTTCTCCACTGAACCATATTTATGCTAGGTCATATGCTAGGCTCAGCTAATGCGTTAGCTTGTTGTACATGTGTTGAAAAAGTTAATGGCAACCAACAATTGATTTGTCTGTGTACATGGGGAGTTTTAATGGAACCAACTGTTGTAATTTTGTAAAATGTTAGTGTTGTTAAGCCATTTTTATGTGTGTTAACAGTTAGTTGATTCAACTTTAGTAAATTTAGCTGCACTTTATGAGTAGAAAATTGGCAACAGCAAATCTGCGTTCTTTCGGCAGTCTGAAGATCCAAATTCTTGTTGTTCATTGTAAAGGTATTTCGCAAAGCTTTTACATTGTCGGCATTTTTTCCCCCCGCGGCATTGAAGATTAATGCTAACGCTGCCAGTAAGTGGGAGTAACCATAGCGACGTCTACCTACAGTGACATCACATGCTTACCCTCTATGCAAACTGACCTTGGATCTCAAATTTACTTTTATGAGTGATAGATGTTGGATGTGGATGATTATCTTCTTCACTTATATAACATGTTTCTGATTGTGTCCCAATCAGTATCGCTTTTTCTTATTCCACAGGTGTCCAATCAGAGTACAAAAAATGTATCTCCTTGTTTCAGCTCAGAAGCTTTTTTAAATGTCTGCCCACCTTTCCTGGTATGGAGATTAGTATGTTAGCCGCAGGGGTAGTATCAGGAATTGACAGTCAGTATCAAGGCTACTTTTTGAGCTCTTCGACCCATGTGGGACCACACGGTGCATAACAAAGCGTACCCATGTACTTCACTCACATCCCTGCATGCACTTGGTGTCCTCTCAGCCTCTGGGTCCCTCTCTGTGAGAGTCGGTAGTCCCCTCCTCTCAGCAGGAAGGATGCCAGTGATTTTGCTGAGGATACACTGGTTGAAACACCCCGACCCCCAACCTAACACATAAATTCATCTTGCACGCTACAAGTCACACCACTTGTGCAATCAGAAGTGTGAAGCGAGTGCAAATGAGCAGCATGTGTGCCTTGTGTGCAGTCAAGAGAGAGCTGCTTTATGATTCCCACAGCAGAGCCTCCTGGTTGTTCCTTCGGGCCAGTTTGTGTTACACATAAATATTCAATTACCCTCAGATTATCATCGTGTGCACCCGATCTGCTTTTACCAGATACTATTTTCAAATAAAGGATCAGTCCCCTCTTTATTTTCTATGCCTTCATCAGTGCTTTTGTGTGTATTCATGTGTCCAAAATCCAACACCTTCTCTTGATCATTGTTCAATTGCGTTATAGAGCTACACTGATACGAAAGTGCCTGTGGTTTGGCTCATTCAAACATTTTAATTCACACCAACTGGAGTGTTGGGTGCACAGAGTGTGGAGTGGATTTACAACTCCTCCAGCCTGTCCCATTTTTTTAACAAGATGAATAGTGATGATAAAACTGTCAGGAAGTTTGCCAGAGGCTCTTTGTTCCTTGACACGAGGGAACTCGAGGTTCTGGCACAACAGAGCCAGCAAAGTTTTCAGGAATGACATCGACTCTGCTGCCTGTGCGGAGTACAGTCAGATCGACCTGACCTCAATGACCTCTGTGGAGGAACCGGAGGTCATGTATAGTCGTAGTGAGGACTGACCCTGACTTGAAAGCCTTTATAAAATATAGTTGTGCACCCCAGTTAAGGCCACTGTTTGAAAGAGGAGCCATCATCACTACTTTACATTATCACTGGCTAGGACAATAAGTTAACTAATAGAAACACTGAACTAGGGAAATTAGCTTCTGAGACACATTCAACTTTAAGTTAACATGAAGTCACTGTAGCTGTACGTCACAGTTGTGTCAACTGACACTCTTAGTATGTCTAAAAACAGTCATAGTAAGTTAAAAATACCCGACATACTGTACTAGTATTATATAGCATGTAGAAAAAATACGTAGTTTTTACGTCGAAAAAAAGTCAGTATGTCAAAAATATCAGTAAATTATGCCAAATAAATAGTATGTTGATAGAATCTGGAAAATGTACATACATCTATTGAAAAAACAAATGTATTATCACACCCAAATCTTTTGTCGATCAGGAACACTACAGTATCTATATTGCAGGAGCAAAGCATAGTATTTCAAATATGTCTGTAGGAGGATTTGGAAACATAAACTTGACTTTATTCCTAGACTTTCATGTACAAATAAGGCTGTCACATAACAGTACTAACTGTATTGTATTTTTTATTTTTTATTTTTTTGTCTGAGATAGGAATGTCTCATTTTGTTATTGTAATGTCCATGTTTTGTGTCTGTAGCCTGTACAATAAATACAAATACAAAAATAACATTACTAACTTTACCTGGCACTGATTCCAATCCTTCATCCAACTGATTTAATGCACACTGGGCTCTCTGGTACTACTGTACAGTATTTGTCTTAGTAATAGCAGGAAAACAGACACATCCCAGCACATACTGTACTGTCAGCGAGCAGAGGACATATTTGCATCTGTCTTGGCATTTATATTAAAATCACACGCATGGCAGATTGTTAGAAATGTTTCCTAGGGAAGCCTGGAGCACAAATGTTCTTTGAACACAAAAGATCAATTGTCTCCAATGATCAAAAACTACAGTGCTGTGCTAATTCCCTTTGAAGTTTGAGGCCGTTCTGCTGAAGGCTACTGATTTTAAACATTGCTGATTCAGTGACATTTTGTAACCCGTGAGGTGAATAATCACGCTCTAATCTATTTTGAATAATGCAAAGAATCACCAGGATAACATCTCACAGACACTTTGCTGTTCATTCTTGATAGTTCTGTTTTGATGCCACTGATAAATAACATTTTTATGGACAGCTTTAAGCATCTTTAGAGAGTATTAGCTAAACCCCTGCAGTCACTGTTAAAAAGTGAATATATGATATTAGTGTGAATATGCAAAGTGTTACAAGTGTTATCCCTCTCAGCTTAATGCCAAAACATTACATTTTGTGTCATTCAAATGTTGCTTACTGATTCTGTCAACATTCAAGTTTTATTCACTTCTGTTCCTCATTTTGGATTGTATTGGTGTGATGTTTGGTAATATGTAGAAATATCAGTCTTCAGTGACATCATTAACGCACACATTAGCATCTTTGCAACGAGGAAGTAGGCAGTTGAAGGACGTGCTTTGGTGGAAAATAGCTTTTAATGAAATTGTCCATTATCAAGTCTGTGGATTGTCAGAATAAGCTTTGATATTTGAAAAGAATAAAAGGAATACAAAATCTAAATTCCACCAGACAGATGTTGCAGAGGTCTCTACCTCAGAAAATAAAAAATTCAAAATGTATGATTAGAAATGGCATTATTGTAGATAACTCTGCAAAATGTATATTTTTGATGATCCTTGAAATTACACTTTTTGTCAAGGAAAGCTAATTATGTAGCCTTTTCATATTTGTGTGTGAATAAAAGTGGGGGCCCTATTATGCTCATTTTCAGGTTCGTTATTTTATTTTGTGCCTCCACTGTGATATGTTTACATATTTTTGTTCTGCACATACTGTCTGTGCTGCATCACCTCTTTTCCCCCTCTGTCTGAAACCAGAGCCCAGTCTGCTCTGATTGGTTAGCTTTGAGGGTTTGCAGCTCAAAATCACGGAACGGGGAAATTAAACACAGGTTACAATTACACAAAAGTACCATCAGACAGTACATAACAGTGTGAAATACAGTGTGTTTTCGTAATCTATACCATCTCCTGTCACCCTGCTCTCTCTCTCTCTCTCTCTCTCTCTCTCTCTCTCTCTTTCTCTTTCTCTCTTTCTCTCTTTCTCTCTCTCTCTCTGGATGCTTCTCTGGCCCCCCATGCAGCAATATGTGTGACCTTTACATGATGAACCATGAGGGGCCATAGTCCTGACGTGTCGTTTTATCTTGGGAGTCTTTGGCGAAGAGGCTCAACTCACTTCAGTGCAAGAATGCATGACACACCTCGGCTTTCTTTTAAAGGACACTATCCATTTTCAGAAAATTTAACAAGCAGTATTGCATTTGCTCGGCCCCATGAATCATATCACCAACATCATCTCCCTTCATTCGCTCTAATGTGGCCTCGTGGCTTGAGAAGAGGAGGGAACATATTTTATCCCTCCAGTTTCTTTTGTCAGGCACATCTTTGTTACATGATTGTTCTCAGTTCTGTAAGGGCACTGTGAACCTCTCCTTGCTTATGTTTTTGATGTACTTGTATTGTTGGTTAATGTTAAACTGAGCCTTATTGATATGTTGCTGACTGTACACTCGGGGCTGTGGAAAATAGTATTAATAAATGTCTAAAACTCAAATATAATTTTAGTCACACTTTATATAAAATGAGATTACATAAGAGAAGACCATAATCATTTAGTGTTTCTTGCAGATCAACCACTTTATAAGGTAAATTCAGAGCACACATCTTAAGATCATAACTCTCATGTGTTACATATTATTAATATGAAGTAATAATGCAGTTTCAAGGAAAAACTCTTGTTTAAAGACTTCATTTTTAATAATAACTCTATATCCTGCCCGTTTTGTAGAAAGCTTTGCTTTTACTTCATCACAATCAACATGAATTACAAATGAGACAAGTGTGAAACAGTAAAACCAAACAACTGCTCGTAATAGCTTACTTCAAATTATTACATTTTGAAACTCCCAAACACAGGAGTACATTAATGCAACCAAACAGGAAGCTATCAATGTTTTTATACAACTTAGCAAAACTAATATCTAAAACACAAATGTGAACCTTCAAGCTTAAAATATTCCTTTAAAGTTTATTTTCACTTCCAAACTAAGACCACCTGCTGTCTGAAAAAGGAAAGAAAACCTTACATACCATAACATCTGAAAGATAGTTGACAGCAATACAAATAATAAAAAGAAAATAACAACAATAATGTCATTTGTACTTTAATGACCTGAAACTGACAAAAACTCCCATGTAGTCTTTGAATCTTGAAGTGCATAAAAACATTTCTGTTGTGTTTCTTGCAGCACAAACACCATTTATTTTGAGAGAGAAAAACACATTTAGAAACCTTCAGCTCCAGCTCCTTGAAGAAGTGCGGAAGCGTTGGCGTGTCTAAAATACATTCTCCTCAAAGTCGAGCAATGATCCCAGGCTGTGTCAAAGCGCCAGCACGTCTTCGAGAAACAGGGAAAGAATTGCACATACTTGTTCTTGACACGTTTGTGGTAAGTCATCACTCAACACTTACAGATAGCACAGAGAGTGGAAATGTATTCAAAATCCACACAAGTGTGATGTTAACATCGAAAATATTTTTCAGTCCCAGGAAACATTCAGTGCAAAGCTGCAGATCTATACTAAAGGATGTTTCCTGTCTTGTTCTGTACAATATGTATTACTGAGGAGTTCAGAAAGGTCCGTAATTGCTCGGCTATTCACTGCAAAAGCACATGCCCTAAATAAATGATAACGGGGTCACTTTATGACATCCTTTGAAGAAAATGAACCAGTGACCAAATCTTATAAACAACCCTTCCTTTATGACACACTTCCAGTGTAAAAGTAGCTTTACTACAGTGTGAAAATACTCTTTTACAAGTAAAAGTAGCAATAGTACAGTGGGAAAATACTCTTTTACGTCAAAGTCCTTCAATCAAATTGGTACCACTTTGCAATAAGACTACCCTTATAAAAGATTCATAAAGGATTTATAATTAGGTTATTAATTAGGTTGTACACACTTTATTAATCATTAAGAACCATTTATTAACCAGTTCTAACATCAACACAGGCTCACTATTTAGCAAGATGACTAAGCCTTATATTGGCTACCTAGCTTACTTCGTCTTCATCAGCCAACATCCTTGGTATCTGTTGTTTACTGAGTTGATTCACCCCATTCCATCTTGATGTTTCTTGGCATCTCTTTATGACCATTTATTTACGAGCTACTAAAATTTATAACTGCCAAAAGAGAGCCTTGTAAAGTGTTAAACAAATCACCATTTATTAATGAGTTACGACTCATTTATGAGTTACTAACATTTGTAACTGCCAAAAGGGAGCCTTGTAAAGTGTAAAACACATTCCCATTTATTAATGAGTTACATCCATTTATAATTGCCCATTTTTATTGTAAAGTGTTAAACAAATCACCATTTATTAATGAGTTAATACCATTTATAATTTGTTTAACCTCTTAAAGAGCATCTTGCAGGTCTCTTTTTTTTTCTACATTTATGCTTAAACATGCTTGAAAATTACAATTAAAAAAGTGAATGTAGGATTTGATATGTTTTACGAGACATAAGGGCAGGAATTCAGAGGGAAAGGAGCAATTTTGAGCTCTGCTCTTAAAAACGGCTTTTTTTTAAGGTCATACGTCAACTGCGTCATATTACATCACAAAGGGTAAACATCTTCGCTCTCTGACAGCGGGTA
>NW_011369945.1:18160831-18165091 GCF_000735185.1 Notothenia coriiceps
ACCGTTGTGATGAAAAGGGAGCTGAGCCAGAAGGCAAAGCTCTCTGTCTACCGCGCCATTTTCGTTCCTACCCTCACCTATGGTCATGAAGGATGGGTCGTGACCGAAAGAGCGAGATCGGGGGTACAAGCGGCCGAGATGGGTTTTCTCCGCAGGGTGGCTGGCGTCTCCCTTAGGGATAAGGGGAGAAGTTCAGTCATCCGGAAGGGACTCAGAGTTGAACCACTCCTCCTTCACGTCGAAAGGAGCCTGTTGAGGTGGTTCAGGCACCTAGTAAGGATGCCACCTGGGCGGTGTTCCAGGCACGTCCAGCTGGGAAGAGACCAAGGGGTAGACCTAGGACCAGGTGGAGGGATTATTTATATCTCTTCGCTGGCCTGGGAGCGCCTTGGGATTCCAGTCAGAGCTGGTTGATGTGGCCAGGGAAAAGAAAGTTTGGGGCTCTCTGCTGGAACTGCTACCCCAGCGACCCGACCACGGATAAGCGGGAGAAGATGGATGGATGGATGGATATGGAAATACTCACTTGAATCAAATGTACTTTAAATTCCTACTTAAATACATATACTTTGTTACATTCCACTTCTGCATACTTCATCAGGTTAGTCATGCTATTTCTTCTGTATAAATCATGTCTCATTAGATGAATTAGTGTTGACTGAATGTTGATATACCAGTTTAATAATTCAGTAGTCAAATAACTTTGATGCTGTGCTACACAAAGGCTGACAATTCCAATGGAGCTCACTATAAGTCCTGGTTATGTCAGCAGACATTTATCTCTTAGATTTTGAACCCGTAGTCAGGGCCGGTTTTTGGTCGCCTAGGGCGCCAGATCTGGGGGGGCGCTGCGCTGGTAGTTCTGGGAGGGGATTTTTTACTGTTTGGCTCATCCTAATTTTCAGCCTTGATGTAACAACATTCATAATTAAGTCAAGGTAACACCCTTTTCACCCCGGCTACACTTTTCATGTGCCCTGTACGATGGGCGCTGTAAGTGATGAAAGTGGGGGATGTTGACTTATCAGGCTCACCACGGCTCACAGCCAAAGTGCGAGCGAGCCTCCGAGCGAGCAAGAGAGAGAGAGAGACAGAGAGGGCGCGCATCGGTACCGCGGATTGTTGTTGGATTGAGGCTGATAACTAAAGCTCAGTGAGGTAAAGGACTCTGAGTGTTTAGATAGTTCACTTTAGTCTAAGTTATCTCAGTGGGTCTCAAACGGTTTGGTCACAATTGATGTAAACAAATATTTCCAAGGCCCACCTTTATAATTATTAACATGAATAAAAACAGGTTTGAAATCATTCCAATGTATACTATAGGACAGTAAACCAAAAATATCGTTTAAAAATGGAGATATATATAAAAAAAAACGCATGAATAAATAAATGTTAACTAGGTAAAATAAGACATGAATGAAAAACAAAAATAAAATACTTTACATATATTTGTTATTGGCTATGGTAGGTTATTGGTTATGTCCACATACTTATTTGATTATTAAAATGTAAACCAATCTTTTTCATATGGGTGTTTAAAGTTGTACCCCCGGTCTAGATAGTCTCTAGTAATTGTGTGCTCAAAGTGCACCAGATTGAAGCATTTTACTTTAAAATGTAAAAAATAATCTTTGCGGGGGGCATACCCCCGGACCCTCCTAGAGGATGTGACGTCCACCCCCCGATTAAAACATGTTCATATAATAATGAATACATTTGAAACCTTCTTTATGTATAACCAACATGTCAATACGTTTCAGTTTTTGTACTGTATTGGTCTTTTGTAGAGATTTTTCATTTATTCTTTATATATTCTATTGTGTATTCCTTGGGGGGGGGGCACCAAATCATAATCATAATCTCGCCGAGGGCACCAAAATGTCTAGAACCGGCCCTGCCCGTAGTGAAACTTGTCATGCATTTCAGATTGATTCTTTTGTTGCCTTCATATAGCTTGAGAGTGAAAGCAATTCTAGAACCCTGAGAGCAGGAGAGACTGACAGGAGTCAAGGGAAGCTTATAAAAGTTAACAGCATTTAATTACACAAAAGATGCGGTGGTGTACAAATTAAAATTGCGAGTGGATGAGCTCTCCTCATGTGTTGGTCAGCCAAGGTCAGGAGAAGAAGCGGTCGATTCTTGGCTTTCTCTTCCTCTGGTCATCCGAGGTCTACTCCTATTGGCCGGCGTCGAGGGGTCGGGTCCAATGCAATCCCTGCCTTTTTCTGTTGCTAAATTACATCATTCTGGTGTCTGTGGTTATTTAAACATTCCTTGATAAACGTTATTCAGTTTCAATAAATGAGTGCTAATCCCAGTGTGTTTAGTGTACAACATCACATGTCATTTCACCTTCAATTCACGGTTTGAAAACGTAGCATTTGATTTCACCACATGCTAATGCTAACCGGAAATGAATAATTTTCAGAATAAAAGTGTTAACTTAATAGTTTGTGTGAACTTCCGGTTTTTTCAGAATAAAACTGATTTAAATTAAATAGTGTATTTAATTCAAATGACGCCATATCCAAATTGATTTTAATTTCTAACAAGAGTGCCCCTTCCAACTTCAAGCCATTAAGCTGGGGCCATTTTACAGGCTGACAGAACAGAACAGCCTTTTAACGTCTTCTACCTTTTTCTCAGATGTCGAGGGTGCATGTGAAGCCATTCAGACATAAATGACTCCCACAAGAATATAAGTGTTAAAATCTGCCGTAGTGGTTCAGCTGGTGATTTCCTGAGATTTGCCCAGAAGATGAGGCTGGCAGATTGATGTTTTATAGGTGCATTAATTAATCTTCTCCAGCTATTTTCCCCCTGATCATATTGTTTGGAAGGATGCCAATTTATGAGCAGTCTGTCAATGATGATGGATGGGTTACCCATCTCTCCTAGGGTGGGTGTCATTTCCCTACAACAGAAATGTTTGATATACATTTTTTTCCATACAACTCAAAGTGTCTGTTGTGACCTAAAATGTAACACTGCGGAAATGTCAAGCCACAGATACTTGGAGAGTTCATCAAAAAAAATTACAACAACTGTATTTATATCCCTCTTTAGAGGCCCTGAAGTAGAAATTCAAATATATTCCTAAAGATCTCTCCCTTATTAACATTGGGTATTGAATAAATAATAATAATAATAATAATAATAATAATAATAATAATAATAATAACTTTAATTGATATAGCGCCTTCCATAAAGAATGGATGATGATCCCAAATGAGTCTCAACTTCTTCATTCACTTTAAATCAAAAAGAAAAACTCCCTGTGTCTTGGATTGATTAATTTTCTCTGCTGCTATTTTCTTTATTAAGTTTGTCTTTTGTTCTACTTTGCTCAAACTGTATTATAATAATTAGTTATTTGAGTACTGCTGTTTTGTTAACTGTTCTATAGTTTTGCTTTAAGTTTGTCATTTGTTTGTTTCTAAGTATTTATTTGGGATGCATTGCTTCTTAAATAAATAGTTCAATATTTATTTGAAATGTGTTTAGCTTGCTGAGAGATGAGAAGATCAATACCAGTCTCATTTGGTTGGACATCGAGCTGCCCTCAGCTGGTTAGCTAACTTAGTATAAAAACTGAAAAGCAGAGAAAAAAAGCTATACTTTGGTCTATCCAATGGAACAAAAGATCACCTTCAAGCGAATGTAGAGCTCACAATTTAACTTGTTGCATGTAATTTATTTAAAATCACAATGAAATTATAGGTTTAATGATTGCGGTAAACCTTTTAAGTTGGCCGTCCTCTAGACCCATTTTAACTATCATTTTGAAACAAGCTTGGTCTTTTAGCATTTTCAGTGTCAGGTCTTTTCACAGCTTCCTCTTGGATTTGTGCTTATAATATGGCACCTGTGTGCTATGTTATTATAGAGGTAAGTGAAGAGTTACAGGGATAATTTTTTGTAAAAAACTACGTTTCTCAAAATGGTGAGCTATTTCTTGAACACCTTATTACTTGGCCATGGAAGGCTACACGTTTTTGTCAATTCGTCAAACCTTGGAGACTGCAAATAACCCAAAAATCTCTTTAAAAAACAACAACAATATATTTATTTGTGTTCGATGTATTCTTTAATTCAGTAGAATAACAGGCATGCACATCCTTCTTCACTTAAAGACATATATAATCAAACGGTAAGAGTGTTTGAGGAAGAGTAATCCGAGCAGAGAGCTGGAGTGAGCAGCCAGTGTCTTAAGATATTTAATTAAGGTGGGGGGGGGGGTGGGGGTGGGGGTCGCGCTAG
>NW_011369945.1:18165295-18170972 GCF_000735185.1 Notothenia coriiceps
GGGGGGGGGTTGAGGGCCGCTGTAAGGGGAGCTGCTAAGACACAAGAGAAGGAGTTAGACTGATGCTGACTGAATGAGCCCATTTTGTTCTGGAAGCATGAAAGTAATGACACAATGGAAATGCTTTGATAAGTCACATAACACTAAACCAGAGCCAAATTGATTGCAAAGAGCTCCACCACAATCTATGATAATTTCCCTCTGAGCATCTATCCTCGGCAGGAAGAAGCATTCTCACTGGCTTTGCATTTTCCTCTGATCATTGTCTCCTGTTTCTCCCAAGTAAGGCCATTAGTTCCACAATTACACAGAGCTATTTTCAACAGTGATTCGGAAAAAAAAATTGCAGAATGCCAACACATTAAGGGTCAATGAGGCATTATATCAACAGAGCACGTTCTCCATCCATGTTTACGGCACTGATGGCATTTTACTCACCCCTGAAAACAATGTTGACAGCTTTATGGCTCCATTTCATTAGAGATGCCTTCATAAATCTCAA
Organism: Notothenia coriiceps; assembly: GCF_000735185.1. Lineage (NCBI taxonomy): Eukaryota > Metazoa > Chordata > Actinopteri > Perciformes > Nototheniidae > Notothenia > Notothenia coriiceps. The sequence continues at coordinate 18,165,798 of NW_011369945.1, forward strand.
CCTCACGTTAATAATTACAACTGAAAAAGCAACACAAATGGCGGTATCGATCAACAAGCCAAACAGAAGCATTCGTCCCATAATGCATAGCTGTAGCAAATAGACCATAAATACTGTACGTATGCATTTATCTTATCATGTCCGCATTGGCTCATGTACCTGAAGTGGAAAAAAACAAAACATAAAACAACTATAAAAAGCAAATACAATCATGTAAAAGGTGTCAGCTCAGAGACTCTTAGTAATAGCAACATATTACCTTAACTTTTCATTTGCTTCCCTCGTAGGCCTACTCTCACTCTTGTTGAGGAACTATTTATTTTAACCACCTTTAAAACTTTCACGGCCCCTGTGCGTGAGCTGCTTTAAGCTCCGCCCGCCGGACTCTGAGATTTGGCAGAGGGACAGAAGAAGTGAACATTTGGGTAAGTGGCGGTCATTTGGCAGAGCTCCTTATTGTGTCCTGCTCTCCTGAACATGCCGTCGGGCACATTCGCTCAGTTGAATAAGGACTTAATTATCTGAGTTACAGACTCAGACTGACAGCATTTATCAGGCTTCCTGGAGAGGATGTCTGTTATCACTGTGAACCCCTTATTTTCCCTCTGGGGGACCCCTGGGCCGTCCGGTACACTGACTTGACTCCTCTGTGATTCCACATTTAAATGCACGGCAGCGGGCAGAGTGCAGTCGCCAAAACGGAAGAAGCCTCTATACCTTTATTTAACAATTGTGGTGCAATTTTATGTTACAACAAAGTAGCATTTATATGTATTGCTGTCTGTCTAGCATTCTTGGACGTTTCATACTTCAGCATAGGAAGCTGGGTAACATATTGGCATACATTACAGATCACAAACAAAAATGTATTTACTGGCCAGCTAACGCTAACACAGAGCTACTTGAAACTCTGAAAAATAGTAAAGCATTTCAAGAAAAAAAGCCTTTCAGTTGTTGCAGAGAGTGAGATATGACGATTGACACTATACTCTTGTTGCTGTGCAGTAAATTCGAAGCTACAGCGAGCCGCTAGCTAACTTAGCTTAGCATCAAGACTTGAGATTGTGGAAAAAGTTAGCATGACCTTATCTGAAGTCAACAACATCTGCATTTTCTCATCTTTCGAGGGTTGGTGTGAAGTCATTCAGATATAAATGATTCTACTTAAATGTAAATCGGCTGTAATTGTTTAGTAAGTGATTTCTCACATTTGTCTAAAAGATGAGGCTTGTAGAGTGATGTTTTAGAGGTGCATTTATACATCTTTCAGCAATTTTCTCCCCAATTGTTTTTTAAAGCTGCCAAAATGAGGAGGAGTCTTTCTATGATGATGCGTTTGATAACGCCAAAGGTAAAAAAATATCCCGACAATTCAATTATTCCGTTGTGACCCAAAGTGTAACACAGTGGAACACAGTGGAACATTCCAGCCACAGATCCTTCAAGACTTCATTCAGGAGTAATAAACACTGGGATAATGGTATGCCCTTTTAAGAGGCTGTGCAATAGATGTTGAATGTTCAAAAGTTCAAATTTACCTCCAACGTTTTCTCTCTTATTATTATTTTCTACTTTATATCACTTCCTGATAATCCTGAATGACTGTCAACTTGTTCAGCCACTTTAAAATCTAAATTAAGAACTCTCCCTGTGTCTTTGATAGATTACTTTCCTCTACCGTAATTTTCTTTATTACATTTGGGTTTACTTTTACTTTGCTCAAACTGAATTATAATTATTAGTTCTTCATGTAATATATATTTTTTCTACTTTTCATTAGTATTTATTGAGTTATTTTGCTCTTGAAATATAAAAAAAGTATTGATTTGCTTCTTAAAGAAATAATTCAGCAGCACCTATAAAGTTCCCTACTACGCCACTTACTTGTATCACGTTTAATCCGAATGAAAAACAAAGTGACAAAACAACACTTTACCCTTTTTACATGGGTTTATGTACTTGACTATTTCTTATCTAGAACCATTGACCTTTGGCTCAAGAGATATGTGAATGGTATAAAAACTCCATTAAGATGCCAGCTGACAAAATTACAAAACATTTAGACCTCTACATATCCAACATTTTGCATTTCCATTCACTAGCCTCATTTCCTGTCCATGCTTACAGAATCAACTTGCAGAAAAGCTCAATTATACTACTCTCAATAACACTATTGTGATTTGTTTGCAAACAGGAATACTAAATACACATTAGTACAGTTTTAATTTGGCCTCTGCTTTCTTTCCTGCCATTACGTGGAGCCCTTTTTGTATTTTGCATGTGAAACAATATGTTCATTATCCCAGAGGGTGGCAACCGACTGCTGCGCTCTCCCAGTAGCTCGTACGCATCTTCCACTGCTACTGCTTAATTAGTTGAGAGTGCGCCTGGAGACCCGCTCTGCACTTGACCTTTCTGAAGGTAAGGCAAGCAGCGCATGTTCATCAGACCGCAGGAAACGAGCAGAGGAGAAAGGTTTTCATATTTCGATATACCGATAGTCTTACATGTGTGGCTTTGGTTTGCAGAGGATGCATGGCTCCTTTAAGTCAATCTTTTAGTGGTACATTGAACCCGTCAGTTGTATTACATGAAGCATGACACAGTGTTCCACATCCTGAGAAAATGCATGCACCGGCAGAGGAAGTAAATCCAATTTTTTGGGTACATCTTTTAATTTAGACGAACAGCTTGAAGTATGATACTCGGCAATAGAACATGTTCCATGGAATACCTTGGGGAATAATGACATATTCTAAAGGTGCATTGATGCAGTTAGAGGTTAGCTTAATGAGATTTTCTTTGGAGGGGTTTCTGGCTGCCAAGTTTCAAATCATCTAAAGGGAAGTCGACTCTTCTCATTGTCCATTGGAGAAAAGGAACATCCTCATTATCGTCCATAGCTTTTGGCTCATTGCAGGGGCCAAGGAGATATATCCATATAAATACTTTTTACTCTCCTCCAAAAGGAAGAAGTCTTCTTAGAGAAAGTGAACATTGCAGCTTGAATTACATCTGGAAATTCAGCTGACATCAATACACAAGAAGCAGCAAACTTGGTACATTATGTACAAGAAGCCAATAAATATTGTAAGATATTCTCAGCCTTTTTCAGTGCTGTAGTGAAAATATTTTTATGCCTCAATTTTGAACCGGCCCATAGTTTCTGTGCTTTCTGGGACATTCACAGCAGTTTTTATATTAGATGTCGTCTCCACAATATAGAGATTACCGACACAAACTTGTAAAGTGTATGAAGTTTCAGGGTTGGAGCCTCAGTAGAATCTCAATTGGTTTTCAAGGCAGGAGTTATAAAAGAAAGCTTTAGAGTTCTTGAGAGGAAAACACATATATTAATGCTGCCTCATTATTTCTCGTCATTTAATAGGAGAGAAAATAAGTGTTCCACAAGGTAATGGATTTTATTGTGTGTTGTTTCTGATGAGTGGCAGAGATGTATTTTACCTCAGAGTCTTGCAAAGTTCATGACATTTACAACAGCATCTTTGGTATTTACTTTGAAGGTTAGAATGGTCAGGCAGCTTTTAGTTACCTTGAGCAAACTTTTGTCCTTTCATAATTAGGAGTTAATACATTATGTGTGTCCTTGCTTGTGTAGGATGCATTGAATGCTGCAAGAAAGCATAACTAATAAATGAGCGCAAACATTTGGGGGAAAATATTTGCAGACCTTTACCACTTTCCTCTCTGCAACATGTCTTGCAGCCATGAATATTCCCCAAAAGGTTCACCTTATATTCCATATGCAGGACTGATAACACATCAAAGTATGTATTGGGTATCATAAGGTAGCAGCCATGTGGGAGTTTCTTTTTTCAGTGCCATGCCATCAAGCCCAGAGCATTCTTTGGGATGAGTTATAATTATCTGAGCTGAGATAAAGTTGAGCTTATTGCTAAAATGCGGAGTCTGCTGATGGCTCACTAAGTAGCAGGCAGCTGCAGAACGCATTGGCAGGTTCATCAAAAATGTGTGGAGAAAATCGCAAAGGACAGTTTAAATACTGCTGATGGCTAATGTAATGTAATGTAGAGGAAGAGAACAGTTGGAATGCAAGGGAATATCTAATACTCTTAATAAGGAAGGTCACATTGTCACATTAGTCTAAGTGAGACCAGATATTGGCTGCTCAATTCACAGCCCTGCAGTGTCACATTTTTTCTTGCCTTAAATAATTGTGTCTCACAGCTGCAAGCGCGCGACAACGGCCCAAAACACTTCCATTAGGAGAAACGCACTGCTGCTCCAGAATCAATCCAAAAATAAAAACACATGCCAAAACACATGCAAATTAGGAAAGATCTTCACCAACTTCACAACACATGTGCTGCATTTCAAAAATATATTTAGCAACTTAAAGAAACATGCGCAGCGCTTACTAAACAGAACGCTGCAAACACAAAATGCTGCAATTTAAAAAATGCAGAAGAAGCAGAAAGAAGCTCAAAACAAGGGGAAACGGAAACGGGGACACTAAAAAGAGACACACACAGCTGGGATCAGAGTGCTTGTTGACATCCAGGGATTATAATGTTATGTCAGTACATTTGAAATGAATAGGTTAACTACGTTAGCTTGCTCGCTTACAGCAGATCTATAATAATATCGGAAAGATTCATGTGATTATATTTTAAATAAGCAAATAAAACGTATATTTTAGGTACTTTTCCAGTGACAGTCTGCCTACTTTATAATCCCCGGACGTCAACAAGCGCTCCGGTCCCAGCTCTGTGCATCACTTTTTATGCTGCGTTCACACCGGACGCGATGCAAATATTCGCTTCGCTCTAATCGCTCTTATCGCTCTTATCGCTCTTATCGCATCGCTCTAAACGCTCGAGTTTCACCTCAGCTGTCAGCTGTGTTTACTCGCATCATTCAAACAAGACGAAAGTTCTGGGACTTAGTCTGGGTTATGTAGGTAAGTCTTGTGCTCGGATATATTTTTCACATATAGTCGACTGTAGTAAGTCAGACGTGCTCGTGAACTAGTTTTGTTTAATTATAGTATCCAAAATATTTGTTCCTTTTTATAGTCATACATGGCAATGGGTTAGCGTGTGTAGTTAAATCTGTGTACACATAATTGTTTAATTTAGTGTGTGTCCTATTGTTATTTACAAGTTAAAACAAGCACAAGCATTCGAGTGGGGC
>NW_011369945.1:18171017-18174844 GCF_000735185.1 Notothenia coriiceps
CCGCATTTTACAATAAACTTCCGTCGGGTCGCTTAAAAACAAATATCGCAAATCGAATCGCAATATTTGTCAGAAAAATTAGATTTTTTCCCAAAATCGTGCAGCCCTAGCTACAACTACAACAAAATGAACATATTTGACCGTGATTGTAATACACTTTTCAAAATGATGCCGAAGTAACAACATATTAATACCNTAACTACATACTGATACCGGTTAGTAAAAACCATGAATTAATGCTTTGACAAGTCTGCAGACAAGATGGCAGGCGAAACACTTTTTAAAATGCGTGTTTTCTGAATGGAGATTGGGTCGATCAGGCTAAGCTAACGTTGTATATGCTCATTCCACACTCACAACTACGGCCTACGGACATAAATAAACCAGCGACTGTATTCGCCATGACACAGACAGTCTGTGGTTTGTTCTTCTTTAACTTCTGTATAGTTTCTGAACAGATATGAGGAGCTGTGAGCTCTGAGTGCTAACAGCTAACGGCTGATGTTTTGGTTTTCTGGTTCAACGTCAGTGACGACAGGCTGAGATCATCACCGCTGATTGGCTACTGTGAGAACGCGTCACACGAATTTGACGCGCGAGTTGAAAAAATTGAACTCGAGCTGTTTAGTTTGGAAATGTTTTGGGTGGTTTTGACGCATTTGCACCTGTCGGCCTCCGTAGAATACTGTTACATCATTACAATAGCAGCTTAACTTGGCTGTTTCAGCTAGTGCTGTGCTGAGATTCTTAATTAAAGGTGCTGTTTCGGATACCATAGGAAGCATACAGTTATTACAAATGTTAATAATGCCCAGATTTAGACTATTTAAAAAAAGCGAAGATCTTCAATTTTCTTGCTGCAAACAAATATACTTGATATAAGGAGAATGCAACTTCTCTGACCAATTAGGCTTGTTAATTGATTGTTGCACTTAAAAACAACATGCCAGCCCTTGCAGTTTCAGCAGGGTTGGAAGGTCAGCTCAAAGTTAAACCTAAAGCTGTTTTCACACGGGAAGTATAACCTGGAGACTTCATTTAAAATAATTGCAGAGGTCGTCAGTGTTCTTAAGCCTCTGCTAATCAGACATCTGTAGTCTGTAGAAAAACAACTCCAGTGTGCATTCGCTGCCAAACATCATGTCAAAAAGATCCAGCATACATTCACAAATAATTATTTAGTATTTATTCAATGTATTTCTATTAATTTTGCACTGACTGGAGCACTTTTCCTCCCCTTTTCAGAGGAGAATTGTTGAGGTCTTGTGTAAATTATTAATGACAACTTTGATTGGTTTCGGGGTGCAAATTCAGGAGGTTAATCTAGCTGCCAAGCATGGAGATACATTTAGAAAGAGCACGATCAAATCCATCAAAAGAGGAAATCCTGGAAGTTAATGAGATCAGTGGCACGCATATCAGCAGCTGGTAAAGAACATTTTATCTTTCAAGAGGCTCAGTAAAAACGTCTCTACTGATATGTTCTAAAAAATGTGGTCAGGAGACGGAGTGGATGTCACAACACATAAAGTGTGTTTGTAATACAGTCCTGTGTTAACTCGGCTTCACAGCTTTGATATAGATCACTTTTGTATTTGATCAAGTTAGGAAATAATCAGCTTTGATTTGTGTGTAACAAAACCATCTAAATGTGTGTGCTGCACTTGTTATCTTAGATCTGATCACCACATACACTATTGTTACATGGTATACACAATCAGAAGAAAACGCTACTACTAACTTCTATCCATGTGTAAGCAAGAAAATATCTCAAATAGTACTTGATTTTAGACTTCTGCATTTTATTTCGATGATCACAACAAAAATACTGACACAGAAAGAGCTGAAGTTTAATAAACCTTTATCGTCGTTATAGCATATGTTTTAATATTTAAGACGTTTTTTTTTACAGTACATTTATTCAGTAAATGTGTCATTGTTGCCTATGAACTTTTGTCAACAATACAGAGATAAACTTCACTGCAGAATAATTGACAGGCAGATTTGAATAATCATTTGACATTTGGCTGCAAATTCCTGTTAGGAAGTCAATTTAACATTAAAGCCGATGGTTCATTTTGATCAGAATGGATATTTAAGCAATGTCCTTGTGAAAGAAGAAAGAAACATATTTTTTGTATATAGATATTTATATTCTTTATGAAATAGCACTTGTTATCATAATGACCCAACCTAACACTCTTATGCTTGATATATTCTTCTATGTTGATTTTGTCAATGAATACATTATCTCAATAAACCTTTCATTTAAACATTTGTATGAAGATACCCTCATTTATATTTATTTTCAGAGGCCATTAAAAAAAAAGCCTTGTTTCTGTACGGCACTCTCAACCCCACAGCCTTGTTTCTGTATGGCACCCTCAATCCCACAGCCTTGTTTCTGTATGGAACCCTCAATCCCACTTGAAGTCTTGCCCCACGGTTTCAAAGAATTTGATATTAAATGGCCTATAAAACTCCTGCAGCTGCTCTATGACCTCCCGTTCGATCTGTACATGAGTCCTGCCCTTGGATTTTCCCAGGCAGCGCGGCTGGCTGCTGCTCTCCGGCTTCTTCAGACAGGGAAAGCCTTTGGTTCGGTTAAAGTAAAAGTGCTTGTCCGTGATTATTCGTTTCAGCCCTAAGAAGTCCTGAACGCGGCCCATTTCCCCCGCCGGATCCGTGATCAGCCGCTCCCCGCTCACAAAGTGCATCTGCGACAGGCGAAAGTACTGCAGCCAGTTCTCCAGGTGCAGGATGTACATCCCAATCCGAATGGCGTTCCAGGAAGAGTCGACGAGACCCTCACTTTTGTTCTTAAAGGCCAGCTCCTCAAACGTAGGGATGTCGGGCTTCTTGGAAAGAGTCTGTGTGTAGTCGGAGATGGCTCTTGTGACTGGGTTACGCACCACAACAATCAGCTTTGTCTCGTGGGACATGCTGCAGATGCGTCTCGGAGCCTCTCTGGTGACAAAGTAGCTGGGTGTCTTCTCTAATGTGATCTGGCTGTCTAGCGTTCGTGGCATTAATCCCCTTGGGAGAGAAGAAAAGAATAAAACACACATGGATGAGTCAGCAGGAGATGTTATTTCCTATCCAGGAGCATTTCAACATTACTTTTCTGCTGGAGGGATGACAGTTGATAAAGACAAGTATAAGTCATTCATCCCTATGTATATTGCAAATACTAAGTTAAAAACAACCATAGTATTATCATGTGGGGAAAAATACTGAAAACAAGATATGTATGTCTCTCATGTTTAGAAGGCAAACTATAGATCTGGTTCAAAGATATTAAGATAACTTACACAATGAATTGTATAATTACTTGTATACTGTATTACTGCATCAAAACAATGAACATTTATTTGTAAAAGTCCTGGATTCAAATGTCACTAAAGCAAAATTATAAGCAAAAAAATGTTCAGTCAAATGTACAAACTATTAAAATGTATTGTGGAAGTAATGGTTACTAGTTATACAATCTGCAGTTTGATGAATAAGGTGGAGAACATTGTTACTTTGTATTTTCATTTGCAAAGTAACTGTTAAAGTTACCTATATTAGACCCTCCAGAAAAACGCGATTCTGCGATCGCAGAATTTACCGCATAATCAGCAAAATGGCGCAGATTTTTAAAAAGCCGCATATTTATCATTTATTTATTTTTCCACATAAAGTTGAGAAGAAAAAAAATTAACTCGTCTTGACGTGACGTCATCAGCTCGCGCATCACAGAATGTAAACAACACTGTATAGAGCTCATTTACCAACGAACATTTCTACTAAAGACCGGGCAAAAAGTGGGGGGAAACTATTCTGCA
>NW_011369945.1:18174856-18190582 GCF_000735185.1 Notothenia coriiceps
GCGCAGATTATCAAAAGGCCGCATAATCCCCGCATTTTTCCACATAAAGTTGAGAAGAAAAAAAATTAACTCGTCTTGACGTGACGTCATCAGCTCGCGCATCACAGAATGTAAACAACACTGTATAGAGCTCATTTACCAACGAACATTTCTACTAAAGACCGGGCAAAAAGTGGGGGGAAACTATTCTGCACCCCGTGCAACTGTGTGTTGGAGCATAAGAGAAAATCGACGGTGGCGACCCACTTTGATTCATTCAAACATTCGAAAATGCTTTCTGCTGCTGCGGACAAGAAAGCCATTCAACTCCCGTTCACCGAGGGATCAACCTCCAAAACCCTTTCGAGGGCTAAAAGAAACGAAGTGAGTAGCCTACAAGATTGAAGCTGGTCAGATAACGAACGAGTAAATGAAAACAGAATGAGGCGGAGAAGTGTGTGTGTGTGTGTGTGGGAGGGTTAAAATAGCCCAATTGCTTTTACATTAAATAAACATTGAATGTGTTTAATTGAATAGTAAAGGGGTTTAACGTTAGTGGCAGGTTGTGTGTGAGAGAGAATAAATATTCAATTAAACACATTCAATGTTTATTTAATGTAAAAGCAATTGGGCTANCACATGTTCAATGTTTATTGCAGAACGTATTGAAATGAACTTATTGCACATATTAAACCTGGAACTAACAAAGCTTCAATGATTGCCTATAAAAACAACATTAAACATTAAATAATCAGTTGCATTCATTTCTTATGGCTCTATCTGCAGCTTCTCCAGAGTCATTTCTTATGATTACATTTTTCCACAGGCCAACAACAGCTTCAACAAAACTATTTCCCTCAAAGAACAAACCAAACATGCCCTGTTGTCTCAGAGAAAAAGTGCAGAAGGAAACATCCATTAAACTCAGTGTGCTGCTCTGTGATGCTAGTTCAGATACTTGGCATCTCATCTTGGGTGCAAGTTCATCAATGTTTGGGCTCAGGCTCTGAGCTGAGGAGACCCTCAGGATGGAGTGAAGGTGTGCGTGCAATATACCGGAGGGCCAGATCTAATAGTAATTCAAAATTATCCTGCGGGCCGAAATTAAATCCACCAAGGGCCGGATTTGGCCCCGGGCCTTGAGTTTGACACATGTGTGATATAGAGGAATATTCACACAAATTAGAAATATGCAAAAAACATCAATAAATTACATTAAATTATGGCTAAAAAATACCAGTAATGGAAAGCAAAGCATAGAGCAGTGCAGATTTAAAAAGAGCAGGGTTCACCGTGGTCACATAGCATGTGTTGCCCCCATTTCTGCCCCATTTTGGTCAAACTTGTGGGCACTTGGACAAATATTGGATGTATAGATTCTATCTTTTTCCATATTTTGTCAAATAAATGCACTTTCTTTCTTTAAATTCAAGTTATTTTAAAATGTGTTACTGCATAAACAACCTTTTTTAGTTTTTCTTCTAGCCACAATTGGGCTGTTTCCACAGTGAGTTAAATGTGACTGGAGTAGTAAAAGCAGAGTATAGTAGTATTGAAGGAAACAATGGGTCTTTTTTCACCCTTTTTCCTGCTTGGCTTTTATACGCTACCATACAATATGATACCATTCATTATCCGGGTGTTTTATAGCCCCTCTCCTCCTCTTCCCACCCCTCTTTCCTGCCCTGCGTCCTCTCCCAGCCCACGGTTCTGCTCTCAGCTCAGACTGAAAGGCTGAAGGCTGCTGTGTCTCTGCCAAAGCTAACAGCTAGCGAGGATGAAAGGCCTCTTCTCTCTCTGCCTGCTGCTGTCAGAGCAATCTACTTCACATCCATTGAGAAAACGTCTTCAATGCACTTCACAGCAACGGCAGCTCCACAAATTATGGAATTACTTTGGACCCTTATCGCATTTTGTCACGTTTTAATTTAGTCTGTTTTTAATAGTCTAATTTCCTATCACGGTAGTAAAAAAAATCACTCCTGTTGGGACGTTCAGGTTTTAAAGCAGCAACAGGAAAACAATTAAAACACAAGATAGGACAAGTGAGAGTTCACACATGTCATGTTTTTAGATATATCCCTACCTAGCCAAATTACCTTTTTCATGCAGCTTCTTTGCATGCCTTACAGTAGATGAGCACAGGAGTGTCTGATTCACATCCATCTCACATTTGTAGCAGCCTGGTGGTGAGAGAGTGGAAACTCACAGCTTATCATTCACAAGAAAATCTTTTAATAAATGCTACTGGAGCTGCAAAACTGTCAATTATCAGATAGCAAGACAATTAAGATTGTTTTGCTGTTTATAAATCTATTTTTGTATCTGTAAGCAACAATCCTAAAATGTCCATGTTCCTTTCTCAATTGTGTTTTGCTTTGATATCATTTTGAGAAATATGCACATTCACTGTCTTGAGAATTACATGGACTGATCATCCTGTGCAAAAATAAAAAGTAAAGCCAGTGGTTCATGAGGTGTTTAACACAGACCTTCTCCGAATCTTGTACTATGACTACAGAAAACTCAAATTTGTTAATACATTTTTATGTACGTAATGTCTTAGTAGTCCCACAAAGAGGGACATGTGCAATTTTACAGCAGCAAAGGGACAGTGCAAAAAACAAAAGGAAGTTAAAATAAGTAAACTATTTAAAAACTGAAATCTATGGACACACTGAACACAGAAAATGATGGAGGTGTTTCTATATGCCCTTTGAGATCTCATCAGTTGTTTCTTATTGCTTGTCTGTACATTTTAAACTGATTTCCATTGTCTCCCTGACCTTGAGTTTTAATTTTGTATTGACAGTCATTTCTTGGTTAGTGTTGACAGATCGTGACTAATAGACCTTTTGTCAAATATAGAAGTATAGGTGAAATATTACAGTGAGTTTCATGGTCCTGTCATGTCGCATGTTAGCAGCAGTGGTGCATTGTTTCACTCACAGTTCAGTGAACAGAACCAGTGTACAGTGTGTGATTCTTCCCCCTGACGTCAATCACACACCACGTCTTTATCTGATCTGTCAGCAGAGGCTGTTTGTCTCGCTGTGTTTGCTATTCTGTCGTCAGTCAGAGAGCTGAATGTACCGTCAGTTCTCGTGCAGTGAACACAACACACAGTGACCACCATTACATGATAAACAGCCGGGTGAGGTGACCCGCCTCCCTGCTACTTGTTCAATGTGTGTGTGTGTGTGTGTGTGTGTGTGTGTGTGTGTCTAAGTCTAATCGAGCCTTTGTATCTGTGTGTTTTATAAATTAAGAAAGGGCTGCTTTTTCTGACATGCTTGTTAGCTATTCGTCATCTGTGATTAAGAAGAACTCTTTACACTCTCAAGTGTGTTTAAGGGGCTTGATGTGAATTACTGTACAGTATATGTATAACCTTTGTGCTACTCAAAGTCTGATAAATAGCCACATAAGACCAAGTGATGTCAGGTAAGTTAGCGTCAGGGTTTGAAAACTACAGAGTGGTGCAAGGATTTCCTATTTTTGTAGGCCGACTCGGAAGTTAGCATCGCAACGGCTCCCTCGAAACAAGCAATGGGATTTTTCATTGTATTTTGGAATGTGGCACATTAACACCACCACCTAAAAGGTTTGATGCTTAAATGCAATCTTCAGAAGTAATAAGCTGCAGTGGGCTATAAACAAACTACATTACGGTTACATGACTTCATGTCACCACCGCTAAGCTAATGGTGGCTAATGTACGGCGTGCTGTATTACATTACATTTACATTACATTGCATTTAGCTGACGCTTTTATCCAAAGTGTTGAATTGTGTTCGTTGTTCTCGCGTTCAGGAGAGAAGTTAAAATAAAGAGACTAATGGAGACTCTGAAAGGGTTCAATTTGGTACTTTAATTAAGTAGCGTGGTAATGAAACAAACAGAGGAGTAGTGGAGGAGACAGAGCAGCTGTTTGTCTCGCAGTTGCGGCCGTGAAAGAGACTGAGACACGTTGGTTCTTCCCACTTGTATCTCCCCTTCGCTCCTCTTCTCTGGGGGCTGTGACGTGGGGTTCCGCCCTCCTTTCTCCAATGTCCGATATCACGCATAACAGAGGATTTAGACGTAGTGTCTTCATTGTATAACTCCACACGCCTTTTCTCCTCATTCATGACTTTTTATTTAATGCATTTTAACGGCTGTAATCGTTGTTAACGTAAAACCGGAAGTTAAGCTCACTGTTGATATCCGGAGACTTCTTCCGGTAAAGCTTTTCAAAATAAACTTTAGCATCAACGTTAGCCACAGAAGAATGCCAACCGGAAATGTTTTCAGAATAAAACAGTTTTAAGCTTACTGTATGTTTAAACTTAAATACGTCATTAAACATTGATTTTAATTTCTTACAAAAGCGACTTACAATAAGTGCATTCGACCAGGAAGATACAAACTTGAAGAAAACAGAATCATATAAGTACATTATCCATCTCATTTAGACACTTGTTAGCATCCGCCATTGTTAAGACACAGTGTGGTATTTACTGACTTATTTTATGTCGTAGAACAAAAGCTTGTTTGACTGAGCTTGTGTTAACCACAGATCTTATTTCAGGTTTTTCTAACCAAAGATACTTTCGAACTTCCACAAACTCCCGAACGAGCTAAAATGCTCGGGTTTTAGGACTCATTCCTGCATCACTCTGTACTTTGGAAAATGTGACAGTGTGGAGTTTTCAAGAAGTTAGTTTAACATGAAACTGCAAGCATCTAAATTAGGGAGAGGTGTTGAAAGGCAGTCTGGATTCAGGTTCAGTTTAAGTGGTGTTACTCTTCACAAGAGGAGCCAGACTGGCAGCCGTTCAGGATTTCTTTTCAGATCCACTGATCCAGACAGCCAGACGAGACGTTATGGAGCGAAAGCTGTCTTAAGTTTAGTCTTCATCTTTGTCTCTGTGTCACTCATGTTCACCAAGTTATTTAGTTTGCCCTGGGCAACTTTTCTCTACATGTTTCCACTCAAATGTACCATGTATAGTACTAGTGTGTGAAGAATCATGATGGCCTGGTAAACCTATGACATCTGTGAGTATGTATGCTTTACATTCCTACATCTGTGATGCACAAGACGAACTACAACATGCTCTGTAGGCTGTGTAGGTATGGAGGAAAAGGTCGCTATTACCCATTTCGCATTGCAAATTTGTGGCTGAGACATATTTTGTGGGCATGAATTGAAAAACACCCAGCAGTGTCACACACACACACACACACACACACACACACACACACACACACACACACACACACTGAGCATCGTCTTCTCACCGCGCAACAAAAACAAGCAAACACACACACACACACACACAGATAAAAAAAAGAAGCCTCATCCATCTTTGCATGCCGTGGCAAGCGGAGCCAGCTGCACTTTGCTGATTCAATAAGTTTAGAGGAATGTTAACAACCTCTTCAGGAATGCTGCATTCCCAAGCAGTGGATTCCCAGTCCTGTGGGGGGATCCAGACGTGAGGGGCCTTCTGGGGGAGAACTCCAATGGTAACCTCCCGCCCTGACTGTGGGAGGGTTTTATCTATAGAACATGCTGGAACATTTTTATATCAAGGCTCGGGAACCGTCTTTATCCCAGTGTCATGGTTCTGACATGTTCGTGGGGCCAATTCGGTACAGATTATTACAACTATTGGGAAGTAAAATAACATCATTATGATGTAGAATTATACATTTTTTCACACGCTATCAGACCAAGTCCACACCTCCACTGGTATTTTTGTGAAAGTAGGTTTTTCTGTACACTTTGGACATTCATCCTCAGTCATATTGCATTTTAAAGAGGCCCTATTATTAAACGCCTCCATTGGACTCCTTTGTTTACTTCTGTAACATCGTGACATCTGTATCTCGTGCTTTTATTGGCTAGCACTCCAACACATTAGCCGCGTTCACACCGCAGTACTTTTCCCACTTTAGTTCCGATATAGTTCCGAAATGTCGCGTTCACACCAAAAAGAGCCGGAATTAAAATGAGTTAATGAGAACCTTTTTACCCCCTTTTCCGTCCCTGCTAGAGAGCAGGGACTTTCGTGGGAGAAAAAGGTTCCTATTTCTGATTGGCTGGGCGGATCGCAAACCACGCCCCGTAAAAAACCAAAAAAAAGTTTTGTGAAGCCGTCATTTTATTATCCTCGCATTAGCATTATTAGCAGTTAGCCCAGCGCAGAAACGCAGAGAGACTAACTTATGGCAACACAAAATAACATGGGAGCGGTGGAGATGAGGAGGTGTCGGCGTTCTGGAGATTTACTAAGCCAGTCCCCAACTCCGGGGACTTCCGGCCGGGGACTTCGGGTGGCAGTATACGCCGTGAAGTTGTTTGCGGCCTGCCAGTAAACCCAAAGCAGAAGAAGAAGAAGTGACGTCAGCGGCTTCATTTGTACTTAGTTCATCAGAACTAAAGAGTTCTGATGAACTAAGTTCTCATGAACCTTTGTGGGAAAAGTACTGCAGTGTGAAAGCGCCTAATGTATGTGATTGGGGCGGGCCAATTTTAAGTGGTTGACCAATCACAACAGGTGAGGAAAGATGGCGGCGCGCGAGTGTGCAGCGGCTCTCAGCTCTCCAGTTTCGTGCTTGTTTGTTTTGTTAGTTTTGATGTGTCTACCTGGTGATCTCTGTCAAGCAAATCGTGTATACAGCCGTATGGATTTAGTCAACATTGGACTAATCCTGGTCATCTACATGACGATCCGAAGCTGTGTGCGCTACTTGCTGGTCGAACGGTCAGACCTTTTAATCTGTGTTTAAATATGTCTGTTTTTAAAGCACTCGCTGGAGCAGTGACTATAAATCTCGTTGTATTCTGTACAATGACAATAAAAGCTTTTGAATTCGAACAGAAACGGCCAGCTTACCTGAATGTGCATATTTCCTTTTTATGTTATACAAAATGGTGAGCTTTCCTTAAACTCTCACTAGTCAATCAATTAATGTCTATTTTTGATGTATTTTCTTATGAGGCGACAGGTTGTCATGGTCTTGTCAGGTATGAGTAACTTCTTGGAGTCTAAACTGTTAGCGTGGAAACCTAGCTCTGAAGTAAAGGAGATGGATTAAAAATGATCCCTGGTTTCAATAAAACTCAGAAACAGAAAAGGGACGATCCGTGTTTTAATGTGAGAAGTCTTTAGAGGTAAAGAGGGACTTTCCCCTTTCTGTTATTACTGCAGTTTATGTGTTTGCTCCCTTTTTGTTATTGGTATGTGGAATGGTGTTTTTTTATGGCTGCATCATGGGGCAGACGCCCAACACAAATTTCCCCCTCTGTGTGGCAACAAAGTTAATATTGGATCCTGTGCCTTGAGAGCCACGGTGGCTGTTTACCCCTATGTCCAATCTTTGTGCTAAGATAAGCTAAGCTAATGTAGCTCCATATTTACTTTAGAAACATGAGAGTGAGATCAGTTCTTATCCAACACTTGGCACTCTTGGAAAATGAATGTGAAGTGCTCGAGCTGCTAAGATTCATTGTTAGTTGTCAACTTTTAAATCAATGGACAACTTCTTGGAAAATCTGAAACATTTAGGTAATTTTTAAGCCAAGATTCTCTGATTTCAGCTTCTTAAATGTAAGAGTTATCGGTTTCTTTTTCCTCTATGATGGTCAATTTAACATATTTTGAGTTGTGAACAAAATAAGACATTTGAGGACGTTATCTTGGCAAAATCCTTAGTCGTTCATCTTTAGCTGCAGCCATGGACTCGCCATAAGTCACTTTCTTTTCTGAATTATCTAACAGGATGACTTTTTGGAAGTTTCCTTTTGGACACTGTTGGTATCATTTATTTTCTTACTTTGGCAAACACCATCAGGTCACCACTGCCAGATAAGTCCCGTATGTTTCCAAATACTCCGCCATGGAGGCATGAAGGAAAAATAATCGTATTTTCACACCGACATCTCGTCTCGTGCCATTTGGAAAATAACTCAAACTCTTACTGGTTGGAAAGAAAGTGCAAACAATGGGGGGGGGCAAAGAAATGAAACCAGATTGAAGCTGTTTGTTTGGTCTGCACCACCGCAGTGCTTGGACTCTGAGAAAGAGCCTTATGCTGAAACTACGTAACTTTTCAGTTTGCACCTCAACTTTAAAGACTTGTTCCCAGATCTGATCCAACAGGCCCAAACCTCTCCTCTCAACAACTGCCTCATTGTTCCTCTCTCAGTCCCACTTCCTGTCGTCTCAGCCTCTGTCTTCTTCTTCTGTTCCCAGAGCCTCTCCGCTGGGACAGGTATCTCCTCCTCAGTGAAGTCTCTCTCTTCCTCCTCCCCCTCTTTTTTCTTCTCATCCTCTCTGCTGCTTTCTCTGCTGATAGCCCAACCAGCTGTGGCTCCAGAAGCAACAGCTGGTTGGGCTCTGCACACACACACACGCACGCGCACGCACGCACGCACGCACACACACACACACACACACACACACACACACACACACACACACACACACACACACACACACACACACACACACACACACATGCCTGTGAGAGGACCAGGATGTTCCTGCCTCTCTGTGCCGGGCTGCGGATGTTTTTTTCTTCTCCCTCTTTGTACCCTTACTTTCTTTGCATTCAGCTAGTTTTGCTCTCCATCTGTTTGCAACAATACGTTTCTTTCCGTCTCTGATGTCCGTCTGTTTCTCCTTTGTCGCCACATACAGTAATTGTGGTTTCTCTGACATTGTTGCTTTTGCATCCAGTGAGTCATCAACAAAATGTTAAAATTGCCTCATTTAATCAATAAACAAAAAAACTTTATTACTGTCGTGTTTTTAAAAGCAGTTTTGACAAAGTCAGCACTTCTTCTGGACTTTATTGTACATTTTTATATTATAAACAGTATTTAACAGTGTTGTTGACATGCACAGAGAAAACTCAATAAGTCAGCATGTAGTCAACAACCTCCCTGATGATTTCATTCACGGATCAATCGAGCTTGGGAAGACGAGCAGTGACTCAACCGACTGTAAGTAAGAGATAATGTGCACTGAGGCGGTCATTTATCAAAAAAGAACACTGACATGGTGGTCAAGACTATAAAGGAACAACTTGTCTCACGATATTGATTTTAAAATGATCTTATTGATTTCAAAATGATCTAATTGCTTCCCCAGTTCTACTGCAGCGACAGCAACGTCACTTAAAATGACGGCATCACTGATCTGTAACTTTCCAAGTCTGTTCATTTTCTTTTCAATTAACCATTCTCTAAACACCGCAATGTTTACTTCCTGTCTTTCTTCTTCTGCTGTTCCTGTTAGTGTTGACTTCCTGTCTGTCTTCTTCTGTTGATTTCTCAGATGTCCAGCGCTCTGCCTTTTAACCTCTTTCCTTCTCTTGGGACAGTTTAGCCATCAAGAACACTTCGTTTTGCACTCTCAATAAATATGAAAATGAATATTCAAAAAGTATTCCAAAGTGTTTTCTGATGGATAAAAACGAATGTTTGTTGTCCACAGCAGTAGTTAAATTGACCGGACTTCTTTCTGCGGATTGATATGACTGCACAAAGTCCCTTGATTCGGTCCTCCCTAGCAACAGTCAAGAATTAACGGCCCTCTGAAATGTCCGAACTGACCAATCAGAATTGAGTATTCAACTAAGCTGTGTAATAACATCTACGAATAGGTTACGTAGGTGTATGTTATGAGCTATTCAACCTAGGGATGGGAAGCTGTCTTCTATAGATTGCTTTCATGGTAGAAAAGTTCAAAACAGAGCCTGAAAGTACAGGAGTTATCAGGTAAGAAAGAACAGTAAAACACAATGTTGCTGTTTTATTTCTGCAGGGAGATAAACATCTGTAAACATTGTTCACATCCTCTCATCGACTAGAAGGACAAATAAGCACATTTCCCAAAACGTTTCTTTTATTCCTTACAGTACACGTAGACAAGCAATGCTTCCTAGAATAGAATAGAACAATGTCCTCCATAAACCAAGAGTCAGTAATGGTGTCCACATGTCTCACCACACATGCAAATGTTTATCCATACTCCTTCCCTCCCTGTCTCACATCACTCGCTCCATTCCTTAGTTGTTTCTGAGAAGCAGGTATATACACTTGCAGTTTCCTGTCTGCAGCAGAATTCCAGTGGATACCTTGTTTTAAATTTCACAATATCTCCTCCTCCTGTCTGTTTGTCTTTCGGTGTTTTGAAGCATTCCTTTCTTTTGAGCCCCCAAGGCCACCGTTCCTGTAACTGATCTGTATTTCGGTCTCACTTCAAATGGGTTCAATATTTACAGTTTGGCGGGATAGAAATGAACGAAAGGAATGTGAGGCTAGGGGGGGTGGAGAGAGAAGCAGATGAAGGTATAGGAAGGACAGAGTACAGGGAAGAGGAGACAACAGAGTTTGAGTTGGAGGAGGAAGAGGAGAAACACATGGAAAGTTGAAACAAAGAGGAGGACTCTGCAGATCTCTGGAATGATTTAAGCCGCCTGATTTGTCGGCACGAAGCCGACTGCTCAGCAGCAGATGTGTCCTGCTCTGGGATGGAAAGATGTATCAATTTTGCTTGATGTGTAGAGAGGTGTGCACGGACTCATGCAGGTGTCTGTCTGTATTTCAGAGAGGAGACCCTGCTTTGTTACAGCCCATTTCAGCACCATCAGCAGAGGTGGAAGAAGTACTCAAATCTATAACTTAAAGGGGACCTATCGTGCAAAATGCCCTTTGTGATGTCTTTTATACATAAAGATGTGTCCCCGATGCGTCGGGGAACTCACGCAGCGTCAGAAAATAAAACCCTCTCTCTTTTCCTCCGTACCCAAATCTTTTAAAAACGGGTGTACAACGAGCGGATACAGATTCCATCCGCTGTGACGTGTCCATCATCCGCTGTGACGTGTCCATTCGCTGTGACGTGTCCATTCGCTGTGACGTGTCCATCATCCGCTGTGACGTGTCCATCATCCGCTGTGACGTGTCCATCATCCGCTGTTACGTGTCCATCCGCTGTGACGTGTCCATCATCCGCTGAGCACATGTGTTTAAAAGCAGGAAATACAAAAAAGGAACTCACCTTGTGATAAACCTGCAAGAGAAAAAGCATTTGAGCTCCATACTGTTTCAGAAATAATCCTCAACGTGGTTTAAACAGGATGGTCCGTTTTATCACAGCAGAATTTAACTTTATCTCCGGTAGAATTCTGATCAGGCATTAGCTCCGCCTCCGCTTCTGGACCCAAGATCCGCATTTCTCTAACAGGGCTGCAAAAGAGGGGTTTGAGCAGTATGAGGCATGGCTACAATGGGTGATCTGTTTGGTATTTTGGAGAAAAAAACTTCACAGATATGTTTTGTTTAGGTACGGCCCTACAATATATGTTTCAAATATAGCATGATAGGTCCACTTTAAAGAGGCCCTGTTTTGATTTTTGGGGTTTCCCTTTCCTGTGGTGTGCCCCCTGCCTGAAACGCCTCAATTGGATGGTACATTTGAGTCATTGTCTTTAATCATTGTTCTAATTAAAATGAAAACACACACACGGTGTAGTCACTAACTTGTTTCAGGTCCAATTCTCAATTTTGATAGCTTTCCAACAGACAGATTGTGCCTATTCATGAAGCGAGGAAATGATCCATGACGTTGAATTTGCGACAGTGAACAGATGTTAAATTCAGTTTGGATTGTCTGCTGCTTTTAGGCTCAAATACAACAAGTTGAGTTTAAGAAAGAAAATGATTTCCAACATTCTTATATTAAACTGAAACAGAAAATAATAGTTGTTACATAGTTACACAGTTTTCTTCCGTTACTTTCATTCACCGAACTGAAACAAATCCCTGATTGCAGTGTCACAGTCCTCTGGAATGTGCTATCATGCAATATGACATCTGGTTGATCATAAAAACTATTATGCAGCTACAGCCCAGAGCCACGCTGCTTCTGCTGGCGTTTAATGCTGCTGCTTTGACCCTGATCAGATGTTGGATAAAGATGGTGCCTTAACGTTTAATATGATTGTCCACTTCTTATTTCTGTATAATGTTTGCACAGAAATCAAAACAAGATTCCGTTTTGGCTGCTATGGTGTTTTTTACTCAGTTTAGAAAGATTTCTTATTATGTGTCATGTCTGTTTGGCAAAATTCCTTATGTAGTCTGCCAAGTAATCTAACTTCAAACAGTATTTCAAAAGTTTTTGGCTGATCCTAAACGTTTTGTTTTTAGATAGTAAAGACTCACAGTTTCCACGTGTTTTCTTGGCAAATGTAATAATGTCATAATTGAGTTAACCCCTCTCTCTTTAATAGAGGATTTAGGACAAATCAGATATATATTCTTTGAAAGGAAGTGCTCTTTATTCCACCTTGTGTGTTAGACCCCATTTACACGGAAACGCATACGAAACGCAAACAAACCGAATACGATATCAAAAAAGTATTCCGTTCACACAAGACCGCTCAAAAGCGCTGGAGACGCTGTAGTACATATGCCGGGCCTGTAAGTGGCGCTGTACTTCCGCCACAAAAGCAGCGAAGAAGACCCCTGTGCATGGTTGCCTGGTTGCTCTTCTGTTTATGCCCCGCGGTGGATTTAGCAACATGTAGTTCATGTAGTTCTCCATGTCCACTTGTTGCTGATGGTTGTGGTAGAGGAGATTTTGCACTAACATATGTAGCATGGTCAGTAGCACTAGCATTAGCTACTGACCATGCTACAGCAGTGAGCAGCAGAGGTGGGGAGAGGCGGGGCTATGGCTTCATCGTTATCAGGAAATTATCGTAGTGGACGTACACACGGAGCCGTTTGGCCCTCAGAGCGTTCCGTTTACAGATCTATCCACCTTGGGACCCGTTATCGTTTGCGGGGTCCGTTTCTATCGTTTTGTTACGGCCTCGTGTAAACGAAAGGGAAGACGAAACTAACTACTAACTAACTATGCAAGAGAAACTATGCGGATACAACCTGTATCGTCCTCGTGTAAACGGGGTCTTGGCCTATCACGTAAAATGTGTTGAAGCGTCAGCCAATAGAATTAAGCGTGAGTGTTACTTAGTGATGTAGAAACACTTTGCTAACAAGACATACATACAGATACTATATAGAAGGGTATAGATTTTTGGTTAACACCTTTACGTCTCAATGCCATGCTCTGCCACTTGTCTTGCATATATGACTACACAATGCAGTGATATATGAACCATGATGTATAAAGTAGAACTACATTGCTTTTTCAAATTGAATTATATCCAATGCTAAAAGTTACTCAATTGGCGCATGTCAAAGCATTCCAGACTCCCTCAGTTTGAATCGTCTGACTTTGAGCTAGCTTCCCGAGCTCATAAACACGATAAAACCATTACATAATATGGCTCTTTTAGAGTTTCCAAATGTTATTGAAAAGATTGGAACATATTCTGATTGTGAAAAAGGATCGAAATGTATGCACCATTTGACAGCTGCTCCTCTTCTAATATGCATTGGTAAAACGTGTTCTTATAAGATACCAAGATCAAACTGTTTTAATATCCAATGGAAACAGGAACCTAGATGTGAAATACTGTAATGACTTGTGTAATTACTTTCCAGTCTGTCCTAACAATTTAAAGTCAAATGAATCCTTCTTTACATGTTGATGATAATTGATCCCAGTGGTCCCGGTGTCTTCCAAACTTTTTCCAACACTGTTATTTTCATCGTGTCTGTATCGCTGCCGTCAATGCGTAATTTCAGCGTAACATTTCATTTACACGGCGCTTAGACTCACAGCTGTTAATAAATCACTGTATAGCACATGATGCAACTTCCTTTGACAGACAGGCTTACTAAGTTTTGAATCTGCATCGGATCAAAAACAACTGGTGTCAGGGAAACATTTCAGTGTGAAATCTTCCAGTTTAATCATGTTAGGGTGTAAAATTAATCAGCAGGCATCTGTATTCAGACTATTTTAAGCAAAACCATCTACTGTCACCGTCTGTGTTCACATTGTCAGCCCAGTTTTTTCATGTCCTCTCTTATACAATCTTCATCTCCGAAGAGGATGAAAATGCATGGGATTGACAATCCTTATAATAAAGTCAGCTTCCATAACACAATGTTCTGCAGCTCCTGGAAAACGCCTGTATTTTTGAGTATGTAACTAAAGCTGTTTGCTTGAAAAGGTGCTGTTCTCATAAAAGATTAATAGTTGCCTGGCGGCCCAGAGGCACCCGAGCCAACAACTCAAGATTCATAAATAAAACTAAATGGATCAATATTTCCAAGACTTTCGAGGTAACCTATTGCTACCCTTACCTTCCGAGAGAAAGCTTTGAGAAAGGTTATGTTTTAATCAAAGCCTTCCACCAGAAATGTTAAAGAAAGTGTGGTATTTAATCATCAGGACGATGTGGTAGCTGAAATCCAGAAACCAGTTGCTGTAAAATAGAGGAATTCTGGTACTATATCTCAGTTTAATAAAGAGTTTCATCATACTATTTTGTAATTATTGTCACCTCACTGCAGGCTTATTGTGCTGATGCTACAGCACAGTTCTTTTTCTGCTTGCACTAATACAGGGAGCAAAGCATGGAGGATTTAAGGCCAAGGCATTTACTCTCTGAACAGCCAACATCAGATGCTCATTACTCAAATGTTATTGAACCGCAGTGACAAAGCAGAATGACATATTAGACTGGGGAAGGAAAACTCACATGACAAGAAGAAACATTGGCGGGTAGTTTGCACAGCCATTATCTTGGCAGCAGGATGATGATAATTAGGATGCATGCTTTTGTTGTGCAAGCTGTCTTGTAGCCAATGAATGCCCAACAAATAATTTAAATTGTTTTTATTTGGGATACAGTTATTTGAAATTCTGTATACGCTGGAAGTTAGCTCTACAGTTTGCGATAAAAAGTCTATGATTTATTATAAGACTGTTTGTAATACTACACTTTCTACAGATTTTCTATTACTTGTTACAAAGAGTATATTGTCTTTCCAGTTGCACAGGGTAACTTGGGACATTTGTTAAAGTACTTGAGCACAGTTCTGAGGTACTTTACCCAAGCATTTTCCTGTCCCGTTGTTTTATACTTCTACCGACTCCACTGCAATTCATTGGCGATAATTTACGGTGGCCAACAGGTGCACATGTGTTTCGACCCAAAACACTCCCATCAGGAGAAACATGCTGCAATTTCAAAAACTATGCAAATGTAAAAACACGAATGTGCCAAAAGACATGCAAATTAAGAAACATCTTCACCAACCTGACAACCAATGTTCAGTGCATTTTCCCATTCTCCTACAGTAGGCCACCATATAGTAGACCCTCCAGAAAAACGCGGGCTAAATTCCTTGATTATGCGGGCTAAAATCCTTGATTATGCGGGCTAAAATCCTTGAGTATGCGATTAAACATGCGGGGTTTTATGTGATTTTATGCGGTGAAATTGCGGGAAGTTAGGAAATATGCGGAAAGTTGCGAAATATGCTAAATATGCGGGGGAAAAGAATATCAATTTTTTTAAATATTGGGCTGTCTTATTTATTCTCTCTCACACACAACCTGCCACTAACGTTAAACCCCTTTACTATTCAATTAAACACATTCAATGTTTATTTATTGTAAAAGCAATTGGGCTATTTTAATCTCCCACACACACACACACACCCCCCACACACACACACTTCTCCGCCTCATTCTGTTTTCATTTACTCGTTCGTTATCTGACCAGCTTCAATCTTGTAGGCTACTCACTTCGTTTCTTTTAGCCCTC
>NW_011369945.1:18195212-18204870 GCF_000735185.1 Notothenia coriiceps
CTTCTAAATATAAAATGTTTACGTGAGATATTTGAAAAGCTCCTTTTCTGACAAGCTTGTTAATGGTACAGCATCAGCGACCAAAAACAACATACGTAACAAAACCCACACGGTGTGCCCACAGTCACATCAACTTTATTTGTTATGCTTACAAGGCAGACACACACACACACACACACACACACACACACACACACACACACACACACACACACACACACACACACACACACACACACACACACACACACACACACACACACACACACACACAGACTTTGGACTGGAAGTGTTATGTGTAATAACAGAGCGTGGCAGCTATTTTAATCTGAGGCCCTGTTTGTTTTCTGCAGTGAGGCGACGGACAAAGAGAAAGAGCTCATTGTGTGACGCTCTAAATCTGACTCTTAGGAAGCCGGGGAGACGAGGAAAACAAACGCACCCGTGCCAGAACACACACACACACACAGATGTAATATTACCTCAAATATTGAATTACAAACTTCAGTTTTAGACTCTAACAACATGTTGTGCCATAATCAGTGCGGTGTGCAACATACACCTGTCGTAAAATGTATTAATGTTATTTCTGACTGCTATGGTAATATTTAAGGGATAATGTGCAGTGAGGGGTTTAAAAGGAACACACAGAAAGGGTCATCTTCACTCACTCAAAATATACTCAAATATACCAACTTAGTCTGTTCTCGGCGTACCATCGCCTTAAACTGCGGCGACAGCAACGTAACTTAAAAAGACGTAAGCACTTATCGAGGATTTCTGTAACCGTCCACTTTTGCAGTCTTTAAACACTGACAGATCCCATACTGTGTTCCTGTTGGTGTTTACTTCCTGTCTGTCTTCTTCTGCTGATTCAAAAAGTATTCAACGGTCTGTTCTCTTTAGCAACGGTCTGTTAGTGAGAATTCACAACCTCTGGAATGTCCAAATTGACCTATCAGAATTAGCCGTGTAATACTTATATATGTTCACTCTTTTTCACGCTGCTGCTGCTTAATTTTTACCGTGGATGATAGATTATATTAATCTCTTTATCTAATACGTTTACGTTCTCATTTGTGCCTTTGTCTGCACTCCACCTTTTCCTGTAACACTGTAAATTCCTCCGCTGTGGGAGGAATGAAAGGGATTTGTGAATATTAATCTATAAAATCGACTTATTCAGACACAAAAATGTCCCCCTCGTGTGTTGATGAATGAAACGCCTGTTCGAAAAGAAAGGGAAAACAGTTGGGTTATGGTTCCTATTAATGCTATTATGGATTTACTGTTCAGGAACACAGGTTGGATTTGGGGGATTATGGGGTTCTTGTGACCCTACCTTGTACCCAGCATGAGTGCGGCCCTTTGTGAGCGGCGTGGTGGAGCACAGCTCGATGGCCTCGGGCTCGTGGAAGATCACCGTGGGCAACGGCTCCTTCCTGAGCGTCAGCACGTTCAGCTTGGTCTTCAGCATGGTCTGAAAGTGCTGATGGAGAGAAGAGAGGAACTGCTTTAGAGAAACTTAAAAACCAGTAGCAGACAATTTGAGGTCAACATTTGTAGCTTCATGTAGACACTGCTGGAGGCTCCAAGAGAAAGCAAATTCCGCACCATCAGCGGAAAAAACCTCGGAAGTGCTTTAACAAGATTTCACACATTTGTCCGCTTCATTATCAAATCAAACATTATTTATGTCCCATTTTTTGTAAACAAAAGGTAAAACAATGTTCTCACAAACCAAAACCAAACTTAAAGCAAACATAAAAACAACACCAACCTCCACTTCCCAGATAAGACATAACTTCTTGATTGATAAAAACCCTTAAAACCAAACAGAATCAATTAAAGCAGCCACTGAATATAACAAGAACAACATTAATAAAACAAAAATACAATTAATTAATCCATTAAATGCAAATAAAATAGATTTTATTATATGTTTTACTCATGCCTTGGGATCAATATAGTACATCTAATGTTATCTTATCAGTTTTTTTGTGTTGTACTCGTTTTTACAGAATAATGACTTCTAGTCCAGATAAATACAGGATTTTTTACATGTCTAAATGTAATGTAAGAAACCAAAATTCAGCTGGGCGCTCCATAAAAGTTTCACGAGACTTCAGGATATTATGTCCTTGGCCTTTGTTTGACGTGTTAAAAATACCAGTATGAAATTCAAGTCAAGAGCATTCAAGATGTACAGTGCACACACACACACACACACACACACACACACACACACACACAGAGAGAGAATACATCTCAGTGGTGAAAACTGAAGGCTGGAAGTGAGATGGTGTGAGAGGTTTAATTTCTGCTGATGGTGGAATTTGGAGAGCAGATGAAGGGAGCTTCGCCCCTCGCTGAAACCGCCAAAACAAGAGCTCTTATACTAAAAGTGTACGGTGGAGTTTCCTGAAGCCGAGCAGAACCACATGCTGGATCTGGACCGGTGGCCTTTACTGGGTGTCCTCGATACGGTCAAGACAAATCTGAGAAGCGAATGAAATGTCTTCCAACTGTGGAAGAAAAACAGGCATGTCTGCAGCTTCCTCCCTCATAAAAGATCCAGAAAAAGTGAATAGCAGAATACTTTTTCTAAAGAGTCTCTGATGTATGTACCAAGGGCTGCAACTAATGATTACTCTCATTATAAATGTATGTGAGGATAATTTTCTCGATTGATTAGTTGTTTGCTCGGTTAAATACTGAGACAATTGGGAAAAAAGTCAATCAGTGTTCCTTAAAGCCCAAGATGGTGTCATTTATTGTCTTGTTTGGTCAGTAAACCGTCATTAAGGAGTAAAGAAACCAATAAATATTCACATTAAAGAAACTGGAATCAGAGATTTCTGGTCTTTTATATAACGAAAATTGCTAAATCTCTAAATTACCTGCTTTGATTTTGACTAGCAAGCTTTATGCTAGTGCCAAATACCTCAACAACTGTCAAATGGACTGCTGTGAAATATAGTTGAGACATTAATGGTTCCCAGAGGATAAGCCTTAATGACTGTAGAAGCTCAGAAATCACAACAGCTGTGTTTGCTGCCGTTTGAATATCAGAAAGCTAACATGCTAATCTGGGATGCCAGCTGGAAACTAGCACCTTGCTATTCTGTTAGCAATTACCTTCAAATATCACAGAGCTGCTATGGCTGTAAACGTGTTGTCGTTTTGTTTGTACGTGTGTGTGATTCCTTTTATTTCTCACCTTTATTATGTTACTCACAACCTGCTGTATACACATTTTTAAAAAGATATGGTAATATAGACACCAATCTTGTATCCTAGATGAAGTGTCAGAATATGTGACCACCGTTTAACTCCGATTATTTTATTCCAACGTTTACGTGAAACACTACAGAAAATATGTATTTATACCAGGGGACACGCAGCCCCTTGAGTGCGTCGCGGTCTTTTGTTTGGAAGAGAGAAAAAGACATGGGTTTAGAAATTTTTGCCCACAAGTTGCTCGCCTATGTCTAAAGGTAGCTTGACTGCACTTAGCCGTCGTCTGGGTGTCTATCAATCGATAGTCGATTGTTACGGACTCACAAACTGGCAGAAACAAATGTAATTCGTTCGGAGCGATTGTGAGTCTCCGATTGGACATAGCCTCTCGTGTACACAAACTCTTTCGTCCTTTAATTTTTTTCTTTGAGTGGAACCACTTTTGCACGTTCTTCTTTTTCGTAAACTCGAGGTATGACAAAGTCTTTATTAAGGAACTACACCAAAATCTTTCCTACCACAAATTAGTGTCGTCTTAAATTGAAATAGAGGGTTCCATCTAAGACTAGGTCCGTAATCGAGGCGGAGGAGAAGAAGAAAAAAAAGTTTCGATTCCTGAGGTTCTGAGCGCAAAGAGATTGTCCCGAAGTTTTCTCCCCATACTCGTCATACTCCCTCACCGATGGTTACGCCACTGACAAACCCATTAAAACCTTTCATTTTGAAGTGTCTGTACAAAACAATCCATAACCCCGGGATGTTATATACAAAGTTTATATCGTACTATCCAGGTGAAATTGAGTTAAACACATGTCAAAGTATGATAAAATATTATGTTAATTACTCCCACCCACCATAAAATTTATCGGTTTATTTCTATATAACATCAGTCTAATTACATTAATTCAGGGACGACTCAGCCTGATAGTCTCGTGGTCACGTTCTTTAGGTATTGGTGTGAGTTCTTACAAATCTTAACTCATACACCAAGACAATATATTTAATAGGCTACGTTCCCACACTTTAAATTCATGAACGTGTGTTGGAATAGGTACAGAACTTCAACTAAACTCCTGACAAGAGGAACCGAAAACCCCTTGTTGGTTGTGCCTCCTTAACTACCACCGGAAAACCGTCCTTGATTGGCAAGAGACACGGACTTTTGAGCAACTCGTAGACAATTGAGATTTTTTTACCAGAAACTCGTCCAGGTTGTACCTTTGTTTAGAGTTCCCTCCTNACACCTACCTAAGTGAACCTTCATGTTGAAAAAGACCCGGGTGGGGGCGGGTTATGGGGCTGTCAGTGAAAAGGAAGATAAGGTATGCAAAAAACGCAGAGCAGATGAAGGAGAAAGGGGCAAGATGGAGTTGTGAAAGTAAAGCCACATGTGTGTAAACGCTCGCTGACCTACGCGTCAGCACTTTACAGCTTCCTGACAGCGGCTCGCATTCCTGCGGTTGGCCCTGTACGGAGAGGGGGGGTGGGTCCACCCCCCACCAGGAGCAAAAGGCCTGAGCGGAGGGGCCGCTTGTGGAACCGCTTCTATTCATAATATTTTCTCTGAATTGTAATGTTTCTTTATTTCTCAAGTCCCCACAGTGTCCTCATCAGGTTACTGCTGCTGCTGCTGCTATTGATTCTATTTCTGACTTTAACGTGGGCCAAGGCTCTCTGTCTCCAGCATCAGGCCGGGACCGGGTACAAAAACACAGACCTTACAATGGCTGCTGTCATAACGAAAACCTCAAATCTCAAAATAACTGATTTTTTCAGGATTTTAAGAATAGAATAAAATAGGTCCTTTTAATAGGATCTATTCTGATCATGTTCAGGTTCATATTTGTATTTTGAGCCTCTACTGACATGTCTCCATGCTTTAATGTTCAAAAAGCTCTTTATTTTTCTCATACTGCCTGTGCTGCAGCACCTCTTAGTCTTTTCACCCTCTGTCTGAAACCAGAGCCCAGTCTGCTCTGATTGGTTAGCTGGCCAGCTCTGTTGTGATTGGTCATCCGCTTAGAGATGTCCCGCCCCTTAGCTTATCACGTACAATGTGTTGGAGCTAGGGCTGCTCGATTATGGCAAAAATCATAATCTCGATTATTTGTGTCAAT
Organism: Notothenia coriiceps; assembly: GCF_000735185.1. Taxonomy (NCBI): domain Eukaryota; kingdom Metazoa; phylum Chordata; class Actinopteri; order Perciformes; family Nototheniidae; genus Notothenia; species Notothenia coriiceps. Next base: position 18,200,570 of record NW_011369945.1, read on the forward strand.
AATTGATATCATGATTATTAAAAACGATTATCCATTTACTTTGAAAACATAAATGTATTGAAAAGAAAAATGTGAACAGTATGTTTTTAACAGTTGATTACCCTGAACTTTAAGTAGAATTCAACTGAAAAAACAATAAGGAAAAAAAATAAATAAATTCGTTTTATTTAGATTATGTTGTTTTCATAATCGTTGCACGCCAAAATCATAACTGAGATTAAAATACGATTAATTGAGCAGCCCTAGTTGGAGCGCTAGCCAATTGAAGCACTAGTGTTAGGACATAGGGATGTCATTACATTCCTGAAGTACACAAAGGAGTCCAATGGGTGCGTTCAGGCGCGGGGGGGTGCAGTCTATACACAGAAACCTACACCCCACAGGAAAGGGGAACCCCAAAGAACCATCCTCTTTAAGAGCATTCACTCCTCTAAATGTTAATGCTCGTCTTCAGTTCATTACAGAAGGTGAACCTCTACATTTAGATCTATAGATATTCACAGATAAAGGATCCATGTACTGTAATGCATAAATAAAAACTACTGTGATTATATAACTGAGTTATTCACATTGAGCCACCTTTAAACGATTCCATTTGTTGTGGCATCTTTGTTTTATTACTTCCACTCTTTATATATTTAGACTGTCTGTGACTCCAATCAAAGTATTTTGTCATTTGTAGGCCAGTTATGACATCCACAGTCATAACATTAAACTGTCTTCATATTTAGCAGCATGACTGTACGCTGAAAGAATCCACAGTGACGCACTGCGGCCTGTCCCGTGTGATTAACACGTATTTATAGTGCAAAGAAGTCACAATAAAAAAGAGCTGGACTGAACATTACCAGAAGACTTTTTACAAAACAACCCAGTTATTTATGTTATGGATCTCAAAACTCATATAATATGTATTTACTTAAAACAGAACTTCCAATGGCCTTTATCCAATTACATTTTGCGTAGGCTTAGCTTTCTCTCTGAAGAAAGTAATGTTCACAAGTCGGGCTCACGACCAAGATCAAACCCCACAGACTGAGCACTAGTAGCTCATTCTGAATGTTTGCCCGCATTTAAAACGTATGTAAATCCAGTTCTAACTATGACATCCTGGAGAAGAGCATGCAGACTTTGGAGAGCTCGCCTCATGCAGTGATGAGCTTAGCAGGTCACAGATGGTAATTTGAACAGTTGTTCCCCTGAGGGAGCATTCTTACAGAAAAGCGGTTCTCGGGTCAATCTCATGGTAAGACACTGCATCGCAGGGTAAAAACAGACCTCTGCCACGCCTACTGAGACACTCAAACTAGGGGTTATAGGGATGTGATCACATCCAAACAGTAGGAAACAGCTGGAAATGATGTTAAGGGACCAGCAGAAGCTAAATGGAGAGATGATGCGTATCTAAAAAAGCGTGATAATCTGAGAAACACACCCCTCTGGTTAGACATGGCTACTGGTTCTTTCTGGTAACGGTGGTTAGGAGCTTAACACAGACCTCAAGACCAGAAAACAGTTTGTCAACAACATTAGCCTGACTCAGACACATCTGCATACCCATACACACGTAAGGGCTGGAGATGAGAGTGTGTCGAGCTCTGTACCAGATGTTGTAGGTCTGGTGACTGTGGAGACAAGACAGTACGACATCCCTGTCTGTTTCAATCTGAATCCCATCGTTTCACTTTCTAAAAAGGGAATACATCAAGTCATGTTTCAGGATCACAATCGGTGTATTTCCTTCAATAATAAAAACGTTTTGTCCCACTGTCTGTCTGTCTGTCTGTCTGTCTGTCAGCAGCGTGGGGTTAAACTTGGGTTTGACGCCTTCACCCACCACATCAAGGAAGGCCTACCCGGCAGGAAACCAACCGTGAAAAAGTGGATTTAAAAGAGATTTAAAAGAATGTCGTAATTTATCTCAAGTGGGACCAACTTTCTATGGAGAGAAGCAAACAACTAAACAAGTCAGGGCATCATGCAACACCTTGAGCTACTTTACTGGCTCACAAAACTTAACGGCGCCCTGTGGAGTTTGCTTGTAAACAAAGTTCTGTTTACATTAATATTAGGGCATGTGTCCAGCGCTGGCAGGCGTCAACCAAGCAGTTCATCATCACACTAAAACAATCTCTTTACAACATCACCACTCTAATAGCAGTCGGATGGAAGACCAGCATTGTCCCTTTGCTTTGTATTATGTGTTTGGGATGCTATCTATTTGTTTGACATCCAGAGGACCCTCTTACTTTGTTATGAATGAACTCTTCATAGACTCAATCTGACAGCAGTAGAGCACAGAGGGCGATCCAACGCACACACTGATAACAGAACACTCAAAAGCCACAAATCGGCTTTGAGATACATGATAGTGTCTACCTGACTTATTAAGCTCAGCATAGACGGACAGCCAAAAGTCTACTCCATTTTCTACAGCGAAGATTTTTCTACACTGGCGCTTTTCTTAGAGATTCAGAGATTCAGAAATGCTCTGCCTTTTCAACAAGGAGAGCTCAACATGTTAAACATTCCTATATCCTTTCTACTCATTTGGAACAATTTAAAAAAGGCACTGGCACCAAAAAGAAATGTATTCTGGACACTCAACCTTACTCACCAAAATGCTGTGTATTCTTAAAGCTCCAAAAATATGTTGGATGCCTTTCCCTTCTTCAGAAAAAAAGGCACCGCTGATTTTTCTTGCATTGTTTGCTAGCAGTCTTCTTCTTCCCTGCATTTCTGCTAAAGAAGAATATTTTGTAACCGCCACTTGTTGATCAGTGCAGTAGTAGTAAACTATCGGCGTGACTCATGCATCTTTTACTTTGTGCACGAGACACTAACCGAATGTGTACACACTCGTAAAAACATGGTCCAATAGCGCTTCTAGCGGCCAAAACCTCCACAGGGAACCTCGAAAATATATAGCAACAATTTGCATCAAACCTCTGCCATGTACCAGGGGGTAAACAGCACATAGGCTGAAGTTACACATCAAATGAACTGTTCACAAATTGGTCCAGTTTAAGCAACAATGTCTTTCCAAACAATACCCACTTCTTTAAAGAACCTGCGTCATTCTGGACTTGCAACACATCTTTCCTGACGTTGTTTGTGTCTAAAATGTCCTTTATACAAACAAACACATCCTTCCTTCTGTTACCTTTTGCAGAAATATGCTTAGTCCGCAGATGAAGCAAGACCCGGAGTGTGGTGGCATTTACTACCAAAAGCCAAAAGTAGGACGCACCCCCTCCGGGTCGGTGCATGGGTAAGCACTGGGTAAATTTCTAAGATGTGTTTACAGCCTCCCACTCTGATCCTGGGACAGTTTACAAGAGGAAATATGTCTGAACAGGCGTGTGGGAGGGAGAAGGTCACTGATCGGAAGTTGGGATTGGTGGGTTCCTTCTGTAGGAGGAAGTGGGTATTAAAGTACCCAAACCTCAGAGCCTGGGGGAGGCAATTTCTGACTGGCAGTAAAAACATCAACAACTCGTTGTCGTAAACAATAAACCCACCGCAACATCTCGACAGTCTACATGGAGCCAGGGCACATGGAACAGACCCGCTAATGACACGAAACACACACCACTGTCAAGGACAAGGCCAATTTGAATGGTTTCCATTATTCACCTCAGAGGGAGAAAACAGGCTCTAGAAAACGACCTAATCAGGAGCCCCCCCTCGGCCCCCCAGGTGGAGACACAGGATTTACTTACGATGCCCAACAGAGCTGGAACTAACTTGCAGCGGATATTAAGACTTTCACTTTGACCACCTGCCGTTTGACTCAACATTATCCTGAACGATCTTCCCCCATCCGGTATTCCTGTACTTCCTATTATTCCATGAGAACTCCTAATCTTTTCATTTGTATGTTTTAATGCAGTTCCCTTTCTTTTAAATGCATTATGTAAGCCATTTTGAATGTGAAGTGTGTACGAACGACTGCTTTACAAAGAAACTAATTTTCCCTCGCTTGATTAATGTTATTTGTTTTAACTGTAATATGATAACAAATGATATAGATCAATAGTGAAAAAAAAGGGAAAATTAGAGGAAATTCAATCAAAGATGTTCCTATTTTTACTGTTATGTACCCACAACTAGAGATGTCCCGATCCGATCACGTGATCGGGGATCGGAGCCGATCACGTGATTTTCAAAAGACCGGAATCGGGAGAAAAAAATCGGGGATCGGGATTTTTTTTTTTTTTTTTTTTTTTTAAATACTTTTTTATTTTTTATATTCAATATTACAAAACAAAAATGACCATGTTCAAGTCTTAAAGTCATCC
>NW_011369945.1:18204894-18221137 GCF_000735185.1 Notothenia coriiceps
ACAACATCATGTATGTGTTGCTTCTTTGGGGCTTGTTTTCATAGACCTGGTTGCTTATTTCTCTCAAATCTGGCAACAGAGTGGGCAGGGCGCAGGGTCTAATTGTAGCAGTAAGCTAACGAGTATTGATAAGCTTTATTTTTGTTTTGATCCAATGCTGCTGTGAAAAAAGAAGCTATATCCATGTTGGATAGAATATCCGATTTAAATTAAAAAAATAACCTTAAGGCACAACTTGAATGCTTCTTTTCTTCTTCTTTTTTTCCTCTTAATGCATTGCATAAAGATCGGATCGGGAAAGATCGGTATCGGCAAATTGTCAAAATCAAATGATCGGAATCGGATCGGGAGCAAAAAAAGGTGATCGGGACATCCCTACCCACAACGCAATGGGAGTGAAAACAATCATCATACTAAACTCTCAGGTCCAACTCTTTGGTAATTTGGAGGATAAGAACAAGCATCCACAACATACATTTACCCATAATGCACCACTATTTGTAGACATGCAGGAATATATTGGGTGCCTTTGGTTAGCACCCTAATCCCACCCTTAAATCTAGCAAATCGATCTGAACCCTGCTACTGTAAATACCAAACACAAAGCACTAAATAACGCAGTTCATCAACAGGAAGGATAAGAGACTCTTTGCCAAAAGCAAACCTTGAGAAATGTAAACTTCCACAAACAGGAGATTACGCTCATTGCTCAAAAACTGAGCCAAAAGCCATTTCTTAAAGAAGCAAATGTCTGTTGGTTGTAAAAAGAAAATGGTGTTGAACCCTGGGAATTCTGTGCCAGTCTGCTTGTGGATTCCTTTTTCCCACCGAGGCCACAGTCTCGACAACATAGCAGCGCAGCCACAAAGCAACCTCAGCCAGACGGAGACAGACAGACCCGGAAACAGAAACAAATAAAAGGCAGGGGGAGATTTTCACACAGTAACAACAAGTAAAGATGCACCGACAGCGGCTGCCTCCCACCGCGTTTGACCCGAGTCAGCGCCTACTGTCACATCTCTGTAAGAGCTCGACCCCGTTTGTCACACATTAAAGTGTCAAAAGTGAAAACCACGGCTGAAGGAAGATGTGCTGACAGAGGGAAATTAGACGTTTGGTAGCCTTAGGGAAAATAAAATAAGGAAGGATGTTGCGTGCATGCTTTACCCGCCCGACAACTTGTATATACGTGTTTGTGTATGTGTGCTCGTTGCCTATTGTGCAATCTGTCAGTGAACTAACATGGCCCCTGCTCAGGAGGAAGGCCCCCTGAAGGGATTGAGGCCTGTGGTCAGCGAGAAGAGGGATGGGGAAATGGACACTGACAGGAAAACATGATGACAGGACATTATGCAGCATCAACACACAGCATAGCAACACACACACACACACACACACTTCCAAAAGACCTCCGATTGTCAATATGAAAAGCAGCTTGCGATTGGTCGAGGGTGAAACCTAAATTCACGCCACGAGCTGTATCTCCTCACCCCTACGCACCTCCGTCTATCTCACCCCCGTCTCCCTCCTCTTCCCACCCTGAGCGTGAGACAAAAATGCAGCAAGACATCAGGTGTTGCTATGGCAACAGAGGACAGCACAAGTGAGGATAATGTGGACGGATGCCATAGTGAATGAAAACAACAAAACCGAGGATAATAAACACCGGTGCATTCCCAGATACCTGGCTCGAATAAGGGAAAGATGCCAGACTAAGTTATTGTTATACAACCTCTTTTACTTTTAGGGTTGCATTTGTATTATCAGACAATTTTCTGAGGATATGGACTTTTAAAAATATTTTCTTAGATTTTACAGACGATATAAGTCAACAATGACCTGTAGAATTCAATGTAACTGGGAAAATGTGTTGTAGAAAATAGCTGGACTTCAATTCCTAAATGGTTTGCTCATAAAGGGGCCATATTCTGCTCATTTCCAGGTTCATATCAGTGTCTCTACTGTGACATGTCTCCATGCTTTAATGTTCATAAAGGTCTTTATTTGTCTCATACTGCCTCTTTTCACCCTCTGTCTAAAACCATAAACTTAAAAACATTCATCTGTCAGAAAATACAGAAAAGCCTCATTTCTCAAAGTCCATGATGATCTGTTTTAATTACATGTTTTGTTCGTCAATAACGCTAAGATATTTACTTTAATATGATAAAAAAAGAAATTCTCAACAGCATTTCAGCATAAAAAACAAATAGATTATCAAAATATGAGATTTTTATTTTGTCGACTACTGGCTTAGCCCACTATTGTTAACATCTGTAACCCTTTTGCCGTTAATTTGAACAATTACCTTTTATTCCCTGATCCAAAAGACCCTGGCAGGACCACGGATAATTTATAGGGCTTCTGCTGTTTCTGTTTACCCCGAGAAAAGAACAACCTGTGCAGACTCCAAATTCCCCTCAGAAGTCATCCATCAAGTTAAACATTGTCGTTTATTGTTCCGCAGTTTAGAAGTGGACAGCAGAAATATGCTAAACTCTTTAGCTACTCAGGGCCGACAGCTGGTCTGCAGGAGGTAAGCTGCGAGCCAAGTGGCTGTTATCGAAAATATGACTTCTTTAAATGCCTTGGTGCCTTTTTCCTGCACCAAGCATTGCACTTGCTCCGATAATTCAAATGCCATGCTCCCAGTGTGTTAAGCAGACTTCCTGTTTGAGGTACATTCAAAAGTTTCACAATCAAAATTCCCAGTTGTAAAACTATTCATTCACAAAAAGAAGACATGATACTAGTATGGATGCATCCTAATAAACTGTTAAAGGGGCCCTATTAGGCTCGTTTTCAGATTCCATATTTGTATGTTGTCCCTCTATTGTGACATGTTACCACGCTTTAAAGAGGCCCTATTATGCGTTTTTGAGTTGTCCCTTTCCTGTAGTATCGGTTTGGTGCATGTAAATGGTCTGCAAAGGCTAAAATACCAAAGTTCTCTCCAGAGGAAGTTTCTCTCAACACAGAAACGTTCTAAACGCCTCCATTAGATTTGTTTGTTTGATTCCAGAACAGTGACATCACTATGTAACACTCGCACTTCTATAGAGTGCCACAGTGACGCGTCCTAAAACCCGGAAGTAAGTTAGCATGTTACCACTTCCGGTTCCTTCGACAAAAAACAATGCAATTTCTCCATAGGATTTTGGAAAATAGCTCGAAATAAGGTCTGTGGTTGACACAAATTGAAGAGACAGATCACGTTTTGTCTACCCTACTTTAATAATTTTCGAATCATAAATCTAATCGATAGATTTATGATTCGATAGGATGCGTCACTGTGGCACTCTATTGGCTAGCGCTCAAACACATTGTACGTGATAGGCTAAGGGGCGGGACATCTCTAAGAGGTAGATCAATCACAACAGAGCCGGCTAAGCTAACCAATCAGAGCAGACTGGGCTCTGGTTTCAGACATAGGGTGAAAAGAGGTGCTGCAGCACAGGCAGTATGAGACCAATAAAGAGCTTTTTGAACATTAAAGCATGGAGACATGTCACAGTAGAGACATTACATACTGATATGAACCAGAAAATTAGCATAATATGTCCTTGATCAACTTGTACCATGAAATAGCATATTGTTCAGTATAGAACTGATGCATTCTGTAAGTTGACAGAACATGACATCCTAGTTCGATATCTCTTTTTCAAGCACTAAAAGAGTGGAAGTTGAAGATGGAAAATGAACATTTGAATATAAAAACAAATACAGTGCATGTGTTAAGCTGGGAGCCGCTATTAGCACGGTTCAGCTAGAGTTTGGGAGACTTAGACGTGTGAATAAATGACCAATTAATTATTTTTGGGGGAAATGAACGGCTGCTGTGATGGAAAAATACCAAAATAAATGTCAACCTTGCAACCACATCATGGAGCTATTTGTTTTGAGTGTGGAGTTAGTTGGCACATTTTACGAGAATGATTCACTACACAAATACACAAGAAGAAAAGTGAGATATTGACTGAATGACACTTGTTGAGCTTGAATTCATTGCTAAATTCCAAATGTTCAATCAACCAACCAAATACAGCGGAGGTGGGAGAAGTACTCAGATTGTGTGCCAGAGTGGGAATGTCCCAATAAAAGTCCTGCATTCAAAATGTTACCCAAGTACAAAAGTATCAGAATCTAAATATAGTTAAAGTGCCAAAAGTAAAAGTAGTCATTGTGCAGATTGGTCCATTTCAGAATAATATATATGATATGTTTTATAATGATTGATCATGAAAGTGTTCTCAAAGCTGGTAAAGGTGCAGCTAGTTTGAATGACTTTGTATACTGCAGGGTAGCTGGTGGATTTACTCCAGGTAGAACTAAAGTCTGATTTAAGTGTTGATCCGTATTTCACATCATTAATCCAGATCTGTAAAGTAACTAAAGGTATAAAAGACATGGAGAGGAGTAAAAGTACATGATTTACCTCTGAATTGCAGTAGAGTAGAAGCTACCTCAAAATGTACTTAAGTACAGTCGTTCTTGAGTGAATCTACTAGTTACTTGACACCAAAGCAAAACAGCCTGAAGACAGAATCCAATGATAGTTATCCAAGTGATAGCCGGTTACATAACTAATGAAAGAGTCGGGGGTCATGCAGATGTGTGTTTACAGTACAGATTTTCAGAGGCCCCTCACTCCACATGTGAACAACGGAACTTTCGCTTTTAAATAAATCGTGATTCCATCTTCTTGACGCCCGGGCAGAAGAAGGGATTGTGCAAGTTGACTTGGCAGCAGTCCTGCAGGAGGCCGACATCTGGAGAGCATTAGGTCTGGAGGAGACGTGAAGCCAGGCACGGAACGGCTCGGCTCGGCATATCAAACTACGTGTCATTAACGCTGTTTTCCCCCTGGTTCTTAAACAGGTTGCAGGTTACTGACCAGACCCTGCTCTAATGTATTCTCTTTTATTGGCTGCGATTTCACACGGGAATGAAAATGGTAAATAAGCATCCTGATGTGACAACATGACGGAAAAATAGAGTGACAACAGGAGGAGGCCTGCAGTGCATTCTGTAGGTTAGTGTGCACTGTGCAGGTCTGGATGGAAACGGGCCTCTGGAGCCACGAAAACAAAGGTTTTTAAACACAACATGAATGTGTTTTTAAGGAAATCTGCAGCGGTGATTTGCACAGAAATGCAGCGAAATGCAGCGGAGATATTGCTTGTGAATAGGTGCATGTAAACGCCTCACAGAGAGCACAGCATTAGCAAAGAAAGACGCTGATTGTTTGAATTCGCAAAGCTGGTTTATAACAATTAAAACACCTAGATAAAAGACATCTGTAGCTGCACAGAAACCGAGGATGGAGCCATGCGCAGCACCACGGCTCTCACTGGTAACACGGATTTATTTACCGCTGCCCTGTCGACAATGAGCCTCCCACACACACACACACACACCCACACACACGAGCGCGCGCGTCTTTACCTGCAATCGCTCCGACGCAGGTTGCCACATATTCGCAGTCTCGCAGGTTCTCTGTGTCTCACTACAGCGTGTTCTCCTCCCGGGGTCCAGCTCACATCTGTGGGCTGTCTCGGCTCTTCTCTCTGTCCCGCTCCGGTCTGCGAGGCTCGGTCATGAAGGATGTGTTGCTCCGCCTGGCTGCAGTGCTGAGAGCCGCCGCCAGGTGGAGCTACCTGCCCCGTGGCGTTCAGGGGGTGCAGGGAAATCAAGGCTCCGAGCATGAAGAGTGCAGACAGTGAAAGTGTTGTTTTGAGCTGTTTTATGTTGGAAAATCAGTGTACTGCAAGTCTTCGGTTCAAATCATTTAATGACAGTTAATAATATGAGTACAATCACGAGACATAATCGAAATATATTAATGTATAAGCTAAGCTAATAGAAAGTATTTAAAATGTTAATTGCTAAGACATGGAGAATTGGATAAAGAATGTATTATTATTATTATTATTATTGTTATTATTATTATTATTATCACTATTGTTATCATTTTCTATTAATTATTTATTACTATTATGATTATAATTATTATTGCCTGTAAATTGTTGTGCCATATCACTGCTCATTTTCAATATGCTCACGTGAAATTATTACTTTACAATCTATTAAAACAATTGTTTAACGCTATCAGCTCTTTCAATGTTTTCAGGTTTACCATTTAAAATACTGCTATTAATTTTTCACCATGGTGATCTTATTTCCTTCAGCGACTTTCGGAATTGTATTCCTTTGTAGACCGCTTACATGCACAAAAAACATATATAACCGACTAGAGGAAAGGGAAAACCCCAAAAGGCATAATAGTCCCTCTTTAAAGCAAACTGAGTTCCTTAAATGGTCTCCACCCTAAATGATTCTCTGTAATACTTATCTCTTGAAAATAAAAATGACCATCTTCTCCAGTGACATAGTGGTAGGAAATGAGCTGCTAAAACAATCAAGCAGCCAATATAATACATATAGAAGTATTCATTTTCGTTTAATGTAAAATCAACATGAAACATGAATGATTTTTCCGCTGGCATTATGATATTGAGCTTCATTATTTATTAAAAAAAAGACTTCAAGGCCTCAGAGGATGAGTCATCCAGACCGAAGCAGCCAGCCAGCGCAGGAATGCAGTTAAAATGGAAATGATCTTATAAAAACTTAACATAAATAGCGTGGCATTATTTCAGTGGTTGGTGGTTTTTGGAAATAGTGGTTTGTTTAATTTCTCCATTCTCATTATTCCCAAGTTTCACAAAGGCGGCTGGACAGAGTCTCTGTAGTCGTGCAGACACATTTTGATCTGCCTAATCTTCTCAATAACAAGTCAAGTTGTACCAAAAACAAGCAGTCCTCCTCCCGCCTGATTTCAAATAAGCTAGGTTTTTGTGACCTTGTTATTCTAAAAGTGCGGTCTGGGAATCCGCTGAAGCATCATGCATTATTTGTGGGAAATGTTGAATGAATTTATTCTCCTGCTTCCAGGACGCTTTGACCGTAAATCCTGAAATATGAAAAGTGATATAGTTTCTGATGAAACCACAGCCAGGAGAGACAATCTCAGTTTATCAAAGGGAAGGCCTTGAAGGAGACGTATAGACTCTCTGTCAAAGCTATGTTGTGTTCAGGGACCCGTGTCAGGCCAGTTTGGGAATACTCTGACCCTCCAGGGCACACAGGGGTCAAAGGTCAAGCACAAGGCCTCCAAAGCAAACCATAAGCAAAGGTGAGAGCCATCAATAACATCTGGTGCTTGTGTGTGTCTGTGTGTGTGTGCGTGTGTGTGTGTGTGTGTGCGTGCGTGCGTGCGTGTGTGTGTGCGTGCATATGTGTGTGTGTGTGTGTGTGTGTGTGTGTGTGCGTGTGTGCGTGCGTGTGTGTGTGTGTGTGAGTGTTATATGTAGGTGTGTTTCTCAGTCTGTATTTAGAGATGTTTACATGAGGAAGCATCGGATAAAGCCTCAGGTCACCAGAGTGTGTTCTCATTACCAACACTCCATAAAAGGCTTTTCCACGATGCAGTCTGGTGGGTATGACCTTGGGACTTTGTAGAACACAAAACTGCTGTTGATTCTTCTTTCTTGTTGGTTTTGTTTCATATTTTAAAGAAATACCAAAACAATAAACAGGACCCATGCATTCACAACAATTAGATAAGTTCAGACCAACACTCATTGCAGTATGTCATCTAATCATGGCTGCATGGGTTAAAGGAAAACTGCCTTACTGACACCATATTTTGAAATAAAATGGTCACTAGTTTACGGAGAGTCATCTTTCTTTGTCCCTTTTGAATCATGTCATGAATGAATGAATTCATGTTTGTTAGATCATTTTGAAGGTCAAGAAAGTCAAGTTTGCGCTAAAACTGTTAAAGCATAATGCTGCGTTCACACCGGATGCGATGTTTGGGGGCGGCGCGATTACATGTAAAGTCAATGCAGAGACGCGGACAGACGCGAATTCGCTCCGACGGCGCGTATGAAGCGGTTGTAGCGAATGGCGCGGCCTGATTGAGGCGACTGGAGGGGGCCGCGACAACCGCTCGAGTTCAATTTCTTCAACTCAAGCGTCAAATTCGCGTGACGCGATCTCGTGGTAGCCAATCAGCGGTGAGGATCTCAGCCAGTCGTCACTGATGTTGAACCAGAAAACCAAAACATCAGCCGTTAGCCGTTAGCTAGCTGTTAGCCCTCAGAGCTCACAGCTCCTCATATCTGTTCAGAAACTAGACAAAAGTTAAACAAGTACAAACCACAGACTGTCTGTGTCATGGAGAATACAGTCGCTGGTTTATTTATGTCTGTATGCTGTGAGTGTGGACGGTCGGAGCATATACAACGTTAGCTTAGCCTGATCGATCCGATCTCCATTCAGAAAACACGCATTTTAAAAGCTTTTTCCCCTTCGTCTGTCTGCAGACTTGTCAAAGCATTAATTCATGGTTTTTACTAACCGGTATCAGTATGTTGTTACTTCGGCATCATTTTGAAACGTGTATTACAATTAACTCACGGTCAAATATGTTAATTGTATTGTAGTTGTAGCCCCCAAGCCAGCGCGTCTTGTTTGAATGATGTGAGTAAACAGCTGACAGCCGTGGTGAAAGTCGAGCGATTAGAGCGAAGCGAATATTCGCATCGCGTCCGGTGTGAACGCAGCATAAGACTGTTACAATACAGAATTAAAAAGACTACACAACCAGAACTAAAACACCTGGGTTTGGTACAGGGATGTACTCTAACGGTCACCATGACTTGCTTGTTCATTTACTGCTTTTTAGTTGATAAAAACACTACAACAGTTGATAAAAAACATCAGATAACGTTGCATTTGTGTGTGGAACATACAGTAGCTAAGTTACCCAGCTGGCTAGCGCAGGTGACATATACGAGAAAGGAGATGTAGTTCACTAAGCTGTATCTCACAAAACTAAATGGAAGGACTCGACTTTCAAAATGATGTTTTAAAGAGGCCCTGTTGTGCTTTTTGGGTTGACCTTTTCCTGTAGTGTGTAATACAGGTTTTAGTGCATGTACTGTAAATGGTCTGCAAAGGCTGAAATCCCTGTGTTCCCTCCATTAGACTCCTTTGTTTACCTCTGGAACATAATGACATCACTATGTTACACTCACACTTCTATTGGCTAGTGCTCCAACACATTGTGATAGGCTAAGGGGTTGACCAATTAAAGTTAATTAGAAGTGGGAAGTATTAGGAAATGGAAATACTAAGATTGATTACAAGTACCTCAAATATGTATTTTAGTACGGTAATAAGTACATTTACTTCATTGCTGTCCAAAAGTGCCCACATAAGACGAATGTAGTGCAATGTTCCCCCCTGCTGTCGTCACTGCAGAACAACAACAACACATGAGACACACAGACGCCTTCTGTTGTTCACTTGAATCTTTATTGTTTACATCATTCAACATAGATAATAAGTGACCATGTGGCCAATGTGTTTAAAATGAGAGAGAAATCAAATGAGCTGAGCCTATTGGTAAAACATTGCTTGACCTTGAGAGGAACAACACAGCTGCACGGACAGAGCGTTTTCCAATGGCAGGACACAGAAGCACATTTAAATCACCCTCCTCTTCTTCATCTTCCTCCTCCATTACATCCACCCTAAAGCCAGTAAATAATCACCCAATTCAACACCGTCAATACTAGAGGTGAATGTGTACACTGATTAAAACCAACTATTTGTCTGTTTCTTGAGAGATATACCTACCTATTATCCTAAATATCACTGATATACATACAGCAGGATGGTAGGGTCACAGTACTTCTGTAAACTTTCTTTACTAATCATACACCAATGAAAAAACTTGCATGTAAAGACGATATGTATTTTAAAAAAAGAAAAACTGTGACTAGTATTTTTATACATGTGTATATTTCCTCTACTAACCACAAATCACCCCCTCCCAAAAAAATATTTGGTACAATCTTGAGAAAAAACAACAACAACCAAGTACAAAGGATTTGGAAATAATACAGAGAACATCTAATCTAACCATGCACGAAGTAAGGCAACCTACTGCAGATTTTTTTTTTTTAAGATATAGAAAAAGATACAGTGTATGCACCGAGAGGAGTGCATCTATGTCTACCACACCATCAGCGCTGCCTGCTGAGATTACACGTAGAAATGTTGGGCCGTGGGTCGCAGACAGACAGTCTAAAGTCATCTCTCTTGTACAGCAGAGCTTACTGGTAGTGTCGTCAATAACTTAATGCATCGTATGCTACAATAAAGCCTTATCGTGGACTTTGACAGGAAAATAGATGTATCAAATTCCAGATTTTTTAAACTACAGAGTATGTTTTTTTTTCCTAACTATACATTCAATTTTGTTCTGCTGTTGTTTTTTTTCTTAAGAAATACTTCAAGATGTATACTGACGTTCTGTTTATATATGTGTGTGTTTGTGTGTAGCTTGTGAAAGGATGGTTGTGTTTTACAAATCCTTGGTCTTGATGAGGGTGACCAGAGGCTTGTCGTCAGGACTGTAGTCCTCGTAGGCGATGGGAGTCGCATCGTACATGGCAGGCTTGGCCTTCTTGCCAAATCTAAAAAAAATAAAGCATGACAGTGCTCGTTAGTACATAGATGGACAGTAACTAAGTACAATTACGCATGTACTGTAGCCTACTTACTTAAGTACAATGTTGCACTTGAGTATTTCCATTTAAGCTTTAGTAAGCCTACTATTCAGATTCTGCATTTGATACATTTCTATCATAATGTATTTATAAACTAACTGCACTGCAAAAACGCCCTGTCAAATTTAAGGCCAAACGTTCTAGATATAAGCATGCTTGCACTTAAAACAAGCACATTTGGCTGCCAGTGCAGTAAGCAAATTTCACTTGATAAGATGTCTTAAAACAAGTCAGGCTGTCCGACTGTCATTATAGCACATAAAATCTTGAAATAAGATTAAAAAGACTAATTTCAAGCAATCTAGTTAAGCCTATTTAATGCAAAAGAAGCCTATTATCACTCAAAACTAGGGTACTTTTAGCATCATTACTTGAAATAAGATTAAAAATACTAATTTCAAGCAATCTAGTTAAGCCTATTTAATGCAAAAGAAGCCTATTATCACTCAAAACTAGGATACTTTTTAGCATCAAATTATTTAAAATGAGATTTATGAATTTAGGGAGGCGTGTGGCGCAGTGGGTAGTGTGTTGTTGTTAGGATAAGGGGGTCACAGGTTCAAACCCCACTGCAGTCAGCATGTCGTTGTGTCCCTGAGACACTTCACCCCAAATTGCTCCTTTGGGGATGGCCCACAGTATTGAGTATGTAAGTCGCTTTGGATAAAAGCGATAACATGTAATGAAATTCTTGTTAGGGAGCTAAATTAGAAAACATGCTCTTAAAATAAGTAAACATGACAATTCTCTCAAAACACGTTTTTATTAAGTCAGTCCTGAACCAGCAGGATCATTTTTCAAATGAACAAAGCTCTTCAAAATGTATACATCCTCATAGAACTGACAAAGATTGGACAAAGAAGTTCTCTACTTTTTTGTGAATTCTCCCCATTCAGCTATTGCTTTTTTGTACGAATGAGTAAGGTCACGCTCGTGAATACTGTCCTTCAGTACCTCAGTCTGGATGACGGATAAGAGAACACATTTGGGGTAGGTGAGGTGGAAGGTGTAAAAACACCCCATCAGGATGAGTGGAGCCTCGTGGATCATTTCCTTAGGTAGGATCATCAGTGTTATTTTGCCAACAGCCAGGAGGAGGTTAATAGAGTCTAGGATGACTGGACTGGTGATGGGCCGTTTCTGGAGAAACGTATTGGGGTCCTCGGATGGCTGAGAGCAACAAAGTAGAGACAAAAAGTAGAACAAAATTAAACATCATGGTATATCAAGTTTTATTTCAGTTTAACTGATACTGACTCAGACTCACCTCAAGAACATGGAACAGTGCCCTACTTCCTGACCCAAGATTGGGTGGGGCAGTTGGGGAAGGAAACATTGAGGGAAGTGCCTTCATCAAAGCTATGGCTGGTCCAGCTGAAAAACAATATGGATACATCAAATGCATTGTGCTTGTTTTTGTTTGGCAATTTAACTTTGACATTAAGTGTTGCGTAACTGAAAAGTAAGCACAAAAGCAAAAAAAAAAATCTGTGCAGAGCCCAAGGGAGTATAAGCTAATCATGGAAAAACTATGCTGTCGGTGAATGACAATGTATATGTGTATCCCTGAAGCGACATTAATCTTAATGTCACCTTGGAAAATTGTACATAAACTGGTGCTACTTCTTTTTTCAAAATTGGCCTGAATGTTGCGCTAAGACAGAGATCGTGGGATAACCAAAATCAAACGATTCTCCTAGGGATATTGAATGTGCACAGCGAAATGAATGAGTGAAATAAAAACCATTGCAGTTATTGGATCAGCAAACTGAAAGTTTGGCTGGATAGTAGGGGGGCAGCGGTCGGGGTGAATCTATAATATCATCAGGGGATATAGAAAGCACTTGTCAGTTGCACAAGAGAAAACAAAACAATAAGGGTCATCTGTATGCATGACAAAAGGTAGTAGTGTTTAAACCCTCTGGTGACCACTACTACCTTAAAACTACAATTTTGCCATAATTCAGTCATCAAAAAGGAGATCCTGTCCTATCAAAATAATGAAAATAAGCTAAAACAATCACATCCCATGCAGCCATTAAATGGTCACCCCCAACCTATATAACATCAGTGTTATCTATATTTGCATTATGCTTACATTTATCCAGACCCATTGGTGGCTTCAACGACTTGTTCCACACTCCAAAGAACAGCGCATTTTTGCAAAAGCTTTCCCATCTGGCTGATCTGGTCAGTGAAGTTCTTGTTGCCTGCCTCTAGAATTCGGCCCATCTCGTCCAAAACCTGAGTGTAAAAATCATTAGAACTTTGATACAGAGAAAACAGCAAACAGATGTTAGATGTCTAAATAATTAACAAGAGATTTACCTTTTAAGAGTGACACAGTTGTGTCATCAAATCTATCCATCTCACCATAAAGAAGCAATCTGTAATTTCAGGAAAAGACGGCCACTGTCATTTAAAAAATCAACCCCAAAAAAAAAATCACATTAAAAAGGCATCAGACACTAAATTGTAAAATTGCTGTGATTCACTATGAACTAGCTAGGTTGACATTAGCTAGTCTACCACCACCCTTTGCATTTTTAACTAAGTGCTAGCTTTTAACAGATACAATTACTGAATACCAAAAGAAAACTTATGATATTAACGTCGGCTAATTTTGTATTCCTTACAGACAGTATCTGAGAGTAGTTAACGTTAGCTAGCTTAATTTTTACATACCCCATTAGTGAGGTTAAGGTTAGCTAGCAACACGTGCTTCATAGTTAGCAAGAAATCTTCTAATTCACTAACAGTTATACGAGTAGTTGTAGCTATGTGTAAGGCTACATTGATAAGCACATATTTATGACTACAGCTGTGGGGATATTATTACTTTCAATTATTAAATGTTATTAATGATTTTAGCTATATTGTTGTGGTGAACTTAAAATGGTTTACACTCGGGTACACCCCCTCATGTGTAACGGAAGTTATGTGAATTTGCAGTTTTTTTTGAGAAAAAAATCATAAACTGGCTTACCTGGGACACATGGATGATTGCACATCGTGTTTACATATTGGGAGAAAGATGAAATGAAATAATAGAAAATAACAATGTGTGACGCCCCTCAAGGGTATAGCCTCACTCCAACTCCTAGCCTACTGATTATCACAATATCAAGTGAGCACACTATTAAACACCAGCATTTTTGGCGTATTCCCTGCATATCTGAACAATGAAATTGGTTATGTCCGTCCAGGGCAAACACACAGGTATGCTAACAGTTAGGCTACTTAGCGAAAGCAACTTACATTGGTTAAGCTTTGCTTGAGTTTTAACTTAACACAACTATGGGAACCAGGGGCCGTGGACGTAGGGGTGCTGAGGGTGCTGCAGCACCCTGGGAGTGGAAGGACAGGGGATCTGCAACTTCCACAAGATTAAATACAAATATAATACAAAAAAAGATGAATGTGAACAACATTCATAATTAAGTTAAAGATACCCCTTTTCACCCGGTTAACATTTTTCCATTTGCCCTGTACGATGGGCCGCCATGTAAGTGATGAAAGTGGGTGGGATGTTGGCTTATCAGGCCGCCCGCAGCTCCACAGCCAGCGATGAGAGAGAGAGAGGATAGGATGATGTAGAGAGAGGGTGCACCGGGTTACCGGCGGGATTGTGGTTTACGCGCTATAGATAAGAGTATAAGAATGATGTTGTTATCTACGCAATAATGTGGTGAGAGAGGCTCTGCTGTCCTGTCAGAATCTGAGCAGACTCTCATACGTGAGTGTACTATCTAGGACTCTGATGGTGGAATTTACGATTGTAGTCAACTTTCGCCTACCTTCAGTCCTGTACGCTCCGTGAGTTTCTCAGTTTCTGCCGGTCTCAATAGCATGCACCAAATTTTGATCATCAAATTTCCTGTAGAAAAAATTATTTCCAAGGCACTCTTTTTTACTATGATGGTTTTAGGATATGATAAACAGACTGGAGGTTGTATTGAACATTATAATATTCATTCCCAATGTTACTAATATGATGCACAGTTAAAACCTGACATTACAATATATGTTTGAAAACTGTCTAGATAGTCCGATCTTAAAAATATGCAATGAATAAATAACAATTGCATAAAATGAGGATATAAATGAACCACAAAATAAAGGTTAGCCTACATTTATTATTGGCTATGTAGGTAATTGGTTATGTTCAAACTTATTTGATTATTAAATGCAAACCGTTCTTTTTCACATGCGGTGTAGAGTATATTCCCTAGATCAGTCTCTGAGTAATTGGGCGTAAAGTGCACCAGATTGAAGCATTTACTAAATGTTAAAAAATCTTCCCGGGGGGTCCCCCCCGGACCCCCCAAGAGTGATGTGATAGTCCCCCCCCAATTAGAAATGTTCATCAATATACATACATTTGAAGCGCCTTTTTATATAAGCTGTCACCATGTCAATATGTTTTTCTCTTTTTGTAGTGTATTGGTCTTTTGTAGAGTTTTCATTGCAGTCTAAAATCTGTGCTTAGGGCCAGAAATTGCATAAACCGCGCCGTAGTGTCATCCCCCAGCAACCCCATTTGGAACATGTTCCCACGGCTATGCATGAAAGGAATGTATCATACGCAGAACAAAACCGTACACAAAAGGGAGGCAATAGTGTTCTTTCAAAACGCTGCAAAGAAAGACGGTTCCGGCGAGTTCTTCCCGACGCGCGAAAAGATATAAAGTATATATAGAAAGACGGTAAACGCTTTCCGCCATCCATTCAGAAAAAACTGTGTAGTAGCCAATGGGGAGCACCCTGAACGTGCCCCCTACCTGGGAGGTTTCGCCTGTCAGAATCTCAAACCAAAAATTAAGGAGTGCCAAACGAGTATACAGCTGCAGCGAGGAGCGAAAGTCTGATCATTGGAGAAGACCCGCGTGCTGGTGATCTGGTGCGGCGCTCGAGTTTTGATGGCAACCTGCGTCTGGAGTGGACAGGACGCCGATATGGAGGCGGCAAGGCACAGTGATAAAGGCGACGAAAGGAAGGGACAACAGCAAGACAAGGCGAAGAAAGCTGGGAGAGGAAGGAAAAGAGGGGCAGAAGGAGAGAACGATTGGATAGTGTGGAATTAATCTGTGGGAGTGAGTTGTGGAAGGTGCACCTGTCTTGATGAACTGGACCGCTTAAAGGAATAAAGAATCAGTGTGGGACAGTGGGATGTGATGTAGAGTGAAGGGAGAAACGAGTGAAGGTAACAATGAGGACCATCCTTGGGAAATGAAACTAATATGGAGGCTGAGAGGGAACGGTGCTCGGGGCAGCGGTTGGTGGGTCATTGCAAAAAACATTTATGAGCATCTGATGTGACGTCTCGTTCCTGCTGCTGCCTGTATTATTTGCTGAGTAGAAACGAAGGGTAAGGGTAGGAGATTAGAGAGAGAGTAGCGGGAGTCTAGAACTCACAAGTGTTGGTAGACGATCAGAGACATCTAAGTTGTGGCTCATGACTCTGTGAACTCGGATCTGCCCCTTGTCTTTAAGACGGCACCAGTGTTCCCTTATGGTCAGATTTAATAATAAGGCCCGCTCCCTTCCGGTATTCCCACGAAGTTCGATCTACGGTGAATTTAGGGACGGATGATCTCTGA
>NW_011369945.1:18221182-18222291 GCF_000735185.1 Notothenia coriiceps
GATGCTATTGAAAAAGGGCGATGTGCGTGGTGCAGAGGTACGCGGTCCTGTCAGATTAAAGCCAAACGTTCTAGATATAAGCGAGTGCCTTGCACTTAAAACAAGCACATTGTGGCGCCAGTGCAGTAAAGCGAAATTTTCACCTTGATGGAAGATGTCTTAAATACAATGTCAGGCTGTCCGACGGTGGTCCATGTAGTAGGCCATTAACGATCTGATATAAGTGATTAAAAAGACTAATGTTTCTGGGAGCGAATGCGTACGGGGTAGTATTAATGCAAAGAGAGGCCAATTTATCACTAAAACTAGGGTACTTTTAGCATCATTACTTGACATAAGATTAAAAATACTAATTTCAAGCAATCTAGTTAAGCCTATTTAATGCAAAAGAAGCCTATTATCACTCAAAACTAGGGTACTTTTTAGCATCAAATTACTTAAAATTAGATTTATGAATTTAGGGAGGCGTGTGGCGCAGTGGATAGTGCGTTGGTGTTAGGATAAGGGGGTCACAGGTTCAAACCCCACTGCAGTCAGCATGTCGTTGTGTCCCTGAGACACTTCACCCCAAATTGCTCCTTTGGGGATTGCCCACAGTATTGAGTATGTAAATCGCTTTGGATAAAAGCTTTAACATGTAATTCAATTCTTGTTTTTAGGGAGCTAAATTAGAAAACATGCTCTTAAAGTAAGTAAACATGACAATTCTTTCAAAAAACACGTTTTTATTAAGTCAGTCCGATAACAAACAGGATCATTTTTCAAATGAACAAAGCTCTTCAACATATATACATCTGAGAGCTGAGAGCAACAAAGTAGAGACAAAAAGTAGAAAAAAATTAAACATCAGGGCATATCAAGTTTTATTTCAGTTTAACTGATACTGACTCAGACTCACCTCAAGAACATGGAACAGTGCCTCACTTGCTGACCCAAGCTTTTTGGGTGGGGCAGTTGGGGAAAGAAACATTGAGGGAAGTGCCTTCATCAAAGCAATCGCTTGTCCAGCTGAAAAACAATATGGATACATGATCAAATGCATTGTGCTTGTTTGTGTTAGGCAATTTGAGTATAGGGAGTATAAGCTAATCATGGAAAAACTATGCTGT
>NW_011369945.1:18222317-18236502 GCF_000735185.1 Notothenia coriiceps
TACAGATATTATACTATAGTCTGCGGACTGAACAAAAATTTTTAGAATTGTTCACTTTAACGAATGACGTGCCGTCGTTTACAGATACAAAATTCACATTCGTACGAAATATTACGAACTTGCAACCGGAGTTACCTGTCCCGCAAAAATCGTCACATTTGTCAATCAGGTGATCAAGTAAAAATATTTCATGTAATACTATCTTTTAAATAAGATTAAAAAAGACTAATTTCAAATAATCTAGTTAAGCCTATTTAATGCAAAAGAAGCCTATTATCACTCAAAACTAGGGTACTTTTAGCATCAAATTACTTATAATGACATTTATGAATTTAGGGAGGCGTGTGGCGCAGTGTAAATCACAAAGAAGGTGCATATCTGAAGCTTCTACTGTAGGTCTTAAAAACAGCGGTTGCTAACAAGTGACTAAATCAATCTAGATGACATCATCAAGCCGAACATTAGCCTCCTTTAGCTTAGCGGTGTCAATGTGAAGTCATGTGATCGTGATGAATTTTTTTTAAAGCATAATGTTGGCTTCAAACTTGTGGCAATTGCATACGCTTCAAAAATAATGAAAGCAGTGTTAATATGTGGAGATCATCCGGCTGAACAAAACGTGAAGGGATCATAAACATATTTTTGCCACAGGTCTTAGTGTCTTTCAATGGAAAAATCTAATTGCTTTTATTCGATGGAGCCCTTTGCGATGCTAACTTCCAGGTCGGACTACAAACGTCATCACTGCATCACTTTTTTGTGAATAATTGGTGGAGTTCCCCTATTAAAAAAATGCAAATGAACCCAAAGCACCAACACAGAAATGGCTGTTTTCAATGACATCTACCTACTAAACATACTCACACTGATATTCTGAACAATCTGTGCTGTTGTATTTGCTGTAAAGTGTCTCTACTGTAGGCTATTTTTATTATATGTACAGCACTTTGGCTTGACCAAAAATCGTTTATAAATGTGCTATATAAATAAAACTTGATTTGATTTGATTTGATTAAACACTTTGTTGTAAATCAATGGATGTTTTAAATCCCCCCACTGACCTGGCGTGGCGGATGGAGGCGATGGCGTTGCTGAACTCGCTGTCGATGCTGCGGCAGTTGTAGAACTCCTGGTAGGCGTGGCGTGACGATCCCTGGTACTCGATGCGGCTGATGCGGCAGATGCCCACGATGAGGATGATGAGCATGAGGACGAAGGCCACGCACAGCGCTCCGATGATGATGTAGAGGGAGTGGCGGGGCATGTTGGTCAGGGTGTCCTCCGTGTGGGCCGGCTTCCACTGCAGGTCTGAAATAAAGAAAGACGGAAGTATAATAATAATTCAAAACAATTATAATTAAAATACAAAATAAAAATATTTGAAATATATAATAAGACAATAAAAAACTATCACAATAAATAAAAAATAATAATTATAATAATAGTACAAAAATTCATTTTATTTTATTATTTTTTTTACTTTAATTCTTAGTTTTTTGTTTTACTAATACGTATAATTTAAACATAATCTAATTAGATATCATTTTGTCAGGTCTGATAATAAATCAATTTCGATGAGATGTTTTCAGTAAGGCATTGATGGCAGTGGCTCAGTCAGTAGGGGCTTGGGCTGTGAGCCGTAGGCTCGCCGGTTCAAGTCCCCGAACAGACCTAAATATGGAGTGCGGACTGCTACTTGGAGAGGTCCCAGTTCACCTCCTTTCCTGCCGTGGTGCCCTTAAGCAAGGCACCGGACATCCCCCTTCCCCCCTCACTCCCATTGCTCCCCGGGCGCTGTCCAATAGCTGCCCACTGCTCCTAGTACTAGACTCCTGGTACTAGGATGGGTTAAAATCAGAGAACACATTTCACTGTGTGCTGTGTGCTCTCATGTGAGACCATTAAAGAGGGTTTCATCCCTCCCATTCTATTCTCTACTTGATTGTTGGAATAGATTTTTTATTTTATTTAAATAACGTTTATAATTGGCTAAATACATTGAGATTTCTATTTATTTGATTGATGATATTTTCTGATATGATGAATGAATTATTTTGATTTTTGAATGACTGATACTGGTGGAAATAAATGCAGGTCAAAATAACAAAAAAAAAGACTGAGCTGTGGCTAACAGGTTTATTTTCTCTTATAAGCTATTTCCAAATGTTGTCGACCCGAAAATGTAGAAAAATTAAACCATATTTAACTCAAGACCTGTTTAAAAAGGCTTACAATATGAAAAATAAAGAATTGAGTTTGTGTGATATGTCCGTTGTTGTCCTCCAGCCTTTCAAATTCAGACAGCCATTAAGAAGGAGAGAGGAAAACCCCCCAAAAAACCTGACAGAGAGAGGGGGCATGTAGCTGTTTCTCATGTGAGAGGAATAGCTGAACGCAGGTTTTGTGGCAGGCTGACTTACGGATCTCACAGCTGGGCCCCACCCACCCAGGTGGACAGTGACAGGTGAAGCCGTTTGATTGGTCGACGCAGGTGCCTCCATGGTGACAAGGGCTGCTCTCACACTCGTTAACGTCCACCTCACACTTCTCCCCTGGAGGGACGGGAGAGGGTTGCGTTCATTAACAAATAGAAGAAGCAGAATCTGAGGCGTACAGTTTTCACACTCCTTGATCAAGCTGTTTACAAAACCATGGACTTAGAAGCAAAATGCAGAATGTCATACATCAATATTATTTTAAAATAAGAAAAAGTTCTATTAACCCTCCAGGGAAATTGAGGTGTCAGAGCAGCGGCTTCAATAAGAGTGAAACACAGCATAGGACATGGAAGAGCTTATAAAGGGATACAAACAAAAAGTGTAAGTAAGTATGAATACAAATAACAACAACAGGTAAACACAGCTGAATGGATATGAACAGTTATATGTCTAGGTGCAAGTACAAGTCCAAAATAGGTACGTACTATGCAAGTCTTTATGACATACAATTCAGGTCATAAAGATGTTTTTTAACAAGTATTTTTTAAAGCCGTCATTGTGCTACTAGATACCACTGGCTCTTCTGATCTAATATTACTAAAAAAAAAAAAAACTGTCAACAAGGGCATCTTCTCGTTTAGTCATTATTATCTTGAATGCAGTCTATTAGAAGCATTGGTTACCATATCCTTACATATAGATTTATAATAACCATATACATTTTCAGTCGGCAGTAGCTAAGTCTGAAGGGACTTGGCTTGTGAACTTAAGAGTCGCCGGTTCAAGTCCCGATCAGACCAGAAAAACAGAGTGTGGACTGTTAGCTGAAGAGGTGCTAGAAGTGTCCTTCAGCACCAACAGAACAAACTGGGGCTGAAAAAACTTGGCCTGCTTACTCTGACACCTCTCAATAAAAACAAAAAGTGCATGTTTAATGTATCTGTATCCGTGTATCAAGACCTAGTGTGTCCTTTGCATGTGTGCATGTGTTCTAACAGAGTGAAAAATGATTAATAAAGTCACTTCTTCTTAATTTCATTCCTATAATAGGCGGTTAGTGTTCTGCCGATGCTCACCCAGGTATCCCGGCTGGCAGGAGCAGGACACGTTGAGTCCTTCGCTCTCACAGCGCCCTCCGTTCTGGCAGCGCATCTTCAGACATGGATCCTTGTAGATTTCACAGTGTCTGCCTGCACGCACAGAACAGACCCCATTAACACCATGACATGCACTAGTCTACAGCAGCGGTGTCCAAACCACGGCCCGGGAGCCAAATGCGGCCCGCGGACCATTTTGAATCGGCCCCTCAGCAAATTCAAAAAGTATAATGACTTAAGTATAATAAACTTGTGCTTTTCTTATATTGTACTTCTTAAATATATATGTTGAAATATATTACACAGTATTCATGTGTTAATAAGCCCACTTTTCAAATACGTTTAGTCAATACAAGTTGAATTTTAACAAATCTAAGTTGATAAGAAAAAAGCCCAATACATTTTTCTGTATGTGGCCCTCGGAGAAAAAAGTGTGGACACCCCTGGTCTACAGTATACAGAGGACATGCATCTAATAATATTAATAAACCCAAACCCAGACATACCTTCAAACTGTGTAGTGCAGACACACTCGTAGGCGTTGACGAGGTCCTTGCAGGTGGCGTAGTTCTGGCAGGGGGCCGACAGACACTCGTTGTACTCCTCCTCACAGTACAGCCCGTGGTAGCCTGAATGGGAAACAGAAATAGAGTATATTATCGAGTCATTAAATATTAAATCATACTATACATTTTGCAGCATTGCCCTATTTTATCAAGGGGAGGGTTGAACTGTAAATGAAAGCTCTTTGGCTGTGACAAGCAGTTCATATAACTCATTCCCATATCCTGTACTGACCCTCAACATAACTCTGCATTTTGTTTAGCATCTGGTGGCGCTATGGTACTTGCATGACTGTAAAAACAACCACAATCATGACCTTTAATCATCATAATCAAAAACCGTTCATTGCCTTCCAAAAAAAGGGAAATACTTTCATGTAAATAAGGTATAATAAGTGAAAAAGGTGTGGTGAGGGGTTGCCTGAAGTAAGACTAAAGGTGTAGCAGATAATTGATTTGACAATGTATACAATATGCTTTAAACAACAGTCTAATGGTGTATGGCAATCTGGAGGACATTAGGACGGTTAAGATTGGTCTAACATTTGTATTACTCTGTGCATGTGTGTAGACTTGTTTATATGTAAAGAAGGAGAAAGAGTGTACGTGTGTACTCTTGCCAGGGATACAAAAAATGCAGAAAGCAGGTTCCTCAAAAGGTTCCTACATTCATTTTCAATGTACTTCACTAAAGAACAATGCAGCACAATGGCTAACGGTGCAGCCACATATCTTTACATCTGCAAAAAAACACAAGGAAACTTTAGATATCAATCACCTGACATTTGTTAAGTGTACAAATATATTGTCAGTCCAGTATTTTGCCCCTGAGCTTCAATGGCATTGGACAGAAGGTCAAGTAGCATGCAGTGCTCCGTGTTTTCCATAGGATGGCAGCTGTGCAACATCTGAGAGCATGGTCAGTGCACGAGTCACAGACAATCTATTATTCTCCAGTGACATTGAAAAACGTAAAATAAAGACTAAAGGACTTCACAGTCTCCTCTGGTTTCTGACCTAGTGCAGCGTCCAGTTTATACTATGTCTTTTAAAAGATATTTTTTAAGATATTATAATATGACTAATATATATGTGTATTCACTCTCTGTCCTAAACGGCTTGTTGGAGCTCCTGCCCCCCCTCCCCTCCCTGTGAGCCGTCTGCGAGACAGCGAGACACAGCGATAACCAGACCGAACATCCACGGATTTAACATAACGGCTCCGCGGATTGGTCCATTCGTTACGTCACTTGGTTCCCGGAAGAAAAAAATTGAAAAAGAAAATGTCCAACGAGGCGTTCTGGGGCAGCATAGACAGGTCTTTTCTGTGTTAGAGTTTTACTCGCTACAGGGTGTACTTTGAGGGTTTGTGACTCTGCAGACCGTTTACATGCAGAAAAACCTTCATAACACCCAAGGGGACGGGTAGTAACCAGAAAAGCATGACATGGGACCTTTAAATCTAAAAGGACTTTTGCTGGAAATAAATCAGTGGATGTCAGTAACAAAGTATTACATAAAGTATATTATGATGCTAATATTTATTTAGTTTTTTCTTAAGTAAGACAAATAACAAAAAATGTAATCAAAGTGCTTATTCTAATATTTGGTTGTAATGTATAGTATGTCAAGAAATATGAAAAAAGTCATATTATAATATCTAAAAAAATACATTTTAAAAGAAATAGAAGTATAATATGTACTTAGGGGAATTCATCCACAGAAAACACACTGGACGCTGCACAAGGTCAGAAACCAGAGGAGACTGTGAGGTCCACCGCAGACGGACCACTTTTGGACAAAATGTCCTCTCCATTAAAGGCAGCTCATTGTGGAATAGCCTCCCAACTGAGACACGGGATTGTCCCACTCTCAATAGCTTCAAAGGTCAACTCAAAGAATGGTGAGAAACAAAGGGACGTGCCATAATATGGAGCTAATTTCCTGCCATAACTCCACAAACAAACTAAACAAGTTTTACACATGCCTTATGATTCACTAACAAACACAGTGTGGTTTGTCAAATACAANAGACGTGTAATCACCGCTAAATGCACTTTAACACAGGGGTATCTCCTCTCGCACTTTAGGTAGCTCTTGTATCTTCTCTTGCACTTTATATGTCGTAGCTGCTATAGTGTGATAAATACTTGTGTATGCTGCTCTTGCTCTTTTGCACCTTTTGCATATCATGTATTTTGTTTTTGCTATGTTTGTAAAATGTAAACTTCTTAAATGTTTTATGTGAGGGACTGCGGATGGAAATTAGCTCAAAGCTAAATATGTTACACATTCTAATGTTTTAAGTGTTCATTACTGCGCATTGTCCCTGCTAAATAAACGATTAAATAAAAAAAAATGTCGCTAAAGTATTTAAAAAGTCATAGTTAATAAAATCATAGTATATCAAAGAACATGTAAAAAAGTATATAAGTTATAATGATGTACTTTCCCACTCCCTGCTGCACTTCATAGAGATGCTCCACCATATACAGTTTGCAAACTACATGACTGGAGTAGCAATCTGTTTTCATTAGCTCCGCTCCCACTGACTACGTTTCTCAGTTGGGTCCCAGCGCTGACGAAGTTTCAAACAATCCCTCCCCGGGCTTTAGCTAACGTGTGTTTGGGGATGGAGAGGAATTAATGAGGAGCGTTAGAGCCTCTAGGGTCTGTGAAATGCCAGTGAAATGTCAAGTGCCTTTCCAAGACTCGCTCAGCATGCCGGCTGGTGTCCTGGCAGCCGCTGACGGGAGCGGGATTACAGGAGACTGGAGGATGGATCCGTGTCTACATATCAACTCCTCAGCAGCTTTCTATCACGCATTTACACAACATACACAAGGCAGATTAACACACACACACACACACACACACACACACACACACACACACACACACACACACACACACACACACACACACACATATACTTCTTCACCATGGCAACCAGACAACGGAGGAATAAAGGGGAATGAGTTGGAGTGAAGGGCAGGAAGATAAAGGACAAAGGGACAAGGACTAGAAGGAATAAAAAAAGAAGAGAAATGCAAAATACATAAAGAAATATGACTGAGGATGCGAGGAAGAAAATAGATATCTGAATAATTGGAAAGAAGCGGTTGACTGCTCCGCACGGCAGGACACAGTGAGAGTGAAAGCTTTTGAATAAACATGAGAAACATGATTTGTGGGGGGATTATCGACTCAAGCAATAACTTTTAAATATTCAGGAAACTGTTTCTTGGGCTGAAAAAGAACTACAGAAAAGTCTAACTTCAAACCAATTAGTGATAAATAAAGTGGTGTACCTCAGGGATCAGCCATAGGCTCCCTTATAAGTTTCCCCTTAATTAAATAATGTGCAAATATGGTATTAATTTCCCTGCTATTTTGATCAAACACAAGTCTATGTACGTGTAATCCAAGTGACCTTTCCAAACTCCTACATTTAGAGGCAGGTTTATCATGACATTTAAAAAAGGATGCATATGAAACTTTTGCTGTTGAATGCATATAAAAACGGGTTGAAGGTATAGCCAAAAATGTGTATTTGTATTACATATTGAGTGTCAACATGTATAACTCCTAAACCTGACCTTCAAAAAAACTGTAATTGTTTGTTTTTTTATTTATTGCCTAACATTTCATTTCAGCATTTTTCATTTAATAATTGCCAAAATCCAATATTATTACATGGCTTAGTTGAATACTCGATTCTGATTGGTCAATTTGGACAGTCCAGAGGTCTCGCTAGCAGAACATTGCTAAAGAGGATGCTCCTTAGCTACAGTATGTGGAGTCATATCACTCCGAAGGAAAAATGTCCGGTCACTTCAACGTCTGCTGCGGACAACAAAGATTCATTTTCAACCATCAGAAAACACAGTTGAATACTTTTTGAAGAAGAAGAAGATAGGAAGTAAACACCAAAGGGAACAGCAGAAGAAGACAGACAGGGAGTAAACACTAAGAGGAAAACCTTCATTAATTCATATGTATTCCCAGACTAGTATTATGTTTGCGCTTGTCTTCAAAGTCTAAGTATTCTAAGGTTACAATCTATCCTAAAAGCCATGCTGCAAAAGAGACAGTAAGAAGCCGCTATGCTGCTGATGAAGGGGAATGAATGGAGGCATCAAGATGGAGATCCAGATGTTGATTGGCTCATATTAAACTGACAGACTGTATAAACAGAGAGCAATAGGGGCAAAGTGTCTCATTACGTTCATGGGCCACTGGGAAAGTAATCTATTTCCCCATCCCGGCTAGGTAATTGCAAGACAATGGATTATGAAAAGTCATCATTCCACTCAATTGATTTCATCACAGAGGCATCGGTGCGAGTGCAACGATCGCCCCTTTCTAAAAATAACTCATCATACAGACGGTGGAGAGTTGCTGCTGCTCTGAGGCTGAGACAAAGTCATCGTCTTTTCAGTTTTAACCAAGCTTGCTGGTTGCAAAGCTGGATTTAGAGCGTTGATGAATTAGGAACAAGGTGTCTTTAGATGGGTTTGTTAATGGCTCAAGGGGTCCGAGAGCCCACACTGTAAAAAATGCTGCTCCAAAAACAAGTTAAAAAATAATTTAAAAAAGCTGTTTTCACTTGAAATAAGTACAAACATCTGCCAATAGAACAAATGAAAATTAGCTTGGTAAGAGAACTTGAAATAAGAAGGGATATTTAGATAAATCAGATCTTGTAATTAGCTGGGAGAACACATTTTGAACTATATTTGACCAGAATCAGGAAATGTTGTGTTACAATATATGCCGCAAATACTCAAATGTTTTTCTGTGTTCTGATGTTAGTTGGTGATTTTCTAATAAATGTGTAAAGAAATATGTGTTTCATCTGAGATACGACTCAAAATAAGATTGTTTGACTTAACAAGATGATGCATTGTCTAAAAACAAGACCCGATATCTCACTGCAGTGTTGCTTCTGAAGTTATTATGTCTCATATTCTGACTAGATATTAAACACATATACTTGGCAAGATTTCGAGTTTTTGTAGTGCAAAGGCATTAGCTTCTGATTTCTGGTTGGAAAGTGGAAGCGGTAAGTCAAAAGTAAGAATGTATTACTTTGGCTCAAGGTCGGTTATAATGAAGTATCTTTTAAAGTCAGATTTCTCCATTTCCCTTTTACATTACATCAAGTGCAATCAATCCCTGAAGATAACAACTCAGAACAGCAAGAAACCTGCACCTACATTCGTTTTAAATAAGCCAAACCATGTTAAGTACTTTTTTCACACACATACAGTAGCACCACAGCTTTCCCATGACTTCTTTCTATAGGATGTTGCATAGTATTTGTTGAGAGAAAGGTGAAGGTGGATCAGCTGTGGCAGGAGGCTTTGAGGAACAAACATGACAGGTTTTCATGTCTAGCATGAACAACATACTTCAGTTCAGGATCTCTATTCAGCTAAAAGCCAAAACCTTGTCCTCATTTCTCTTTCTGTATTTACATTTTTATAATGTTGTATCTGTATGTGTGTGTCATCTATGAAGATGGCTTGAAAAATTAATACAAAGTTGATAAACAAAAAAATTGTCCAAGAACCCTAAATTACAAACATTCTTTTATTATGTACATACGCTTTACATATATCCAGAGGTGGCAGAAGTACTCAGATCTTGTACTTGAGTAAAAGTAGAAGTACTCAGATCTTGTACCTGAATAAAAGTAGAAGTACTCAGATCTTGTACTTGAGTAAAAGTAGAAGTACTCAGGTCTTGTACTTGAGTAAAAGTAGAAGTACTCAGATCTTGTACTTGAGTAAAAGTAGAAGTACTCAGATCTTGTACTTGAGTAAAAGTAGAAGTCTCAGATCTTGTACTTGAGTAAAAGTAGAAGTACTCAGATCTTGTACTTGAGTAAAAGTAGAAGTACTCAGGTCTTGTACTTGAGTAAAAGTAGAAGTACTCAGATCTTGTACTTGAGTAAAAGTAGAAGTACTCAGATCTTGTACTTGAGTAAAAGTAGAAGTACTCAGATCTTGTACTTGAGTAAAAGTAGAAGTACTCAGATCTTGTACTTGAGTAAAAGTAGACGTACTCAGGTCTTGTACTTGAGTAAAAGTAGAAGTACTCAGTAAAGTACTAGATCTTGTACTTGAGTAAAAGTAGAAGTACTCAGATCTTGTACTTGAGTAAAAGTAGAAGTACTCAGATCTTGTACTTGAGTAAAAGTAGAAGTACTCAGATCTTGTACTTGAGTAAAAGTAGAAGTACTCAGATCTTGTACTTGAGTAAAAGTAGAAGTACTCAGATCTTGTACTTGAGTAAAAGTAGAAGTACCAGAGTGTAGGAATACTCTGTTGGAAGTAAAAGTCCTTCAATCAAAATGTTACTCAAGGAAAAGTACAAAAGTATAAGCATCAAGTCCCTCGAAATTGTACTTAAGTGCAGTACTTGAGTAAATTAACTTAGTTACTTTTAAACACTGTATAAATTCGAAAATCTTAAAACGAGATGAGCTGTCCCCCCCTCACATCGCTAAGTGATTTTGGATAAACTTGGCACCTTAAGCCTTTACAAAAGCACTAAAAACCCCCACTGCTCACCTGGGACGCACAGACACCTGTAGCTGTTGCCCACAAATAATAATGCAAAGTTGAACAAGAACTAGATTACATGCATTCAAATTAGCAAATTCCTGCAAACACACGCACTTTTATTATGTACACACGCATCACATACATCCAGATTTTATACTTAAGTAAAAGTAGAAGCGCCAGAGTGTAGGAATACTCTTAGGTGAGATAAGTCCTTCAAAATGGTGCTTAGGTGCAGTGCTTGGTTAAATTGACTTTCATATAAATCTGAAAATCTTAAAACGAGCTGAGCTGTCCCATCTCTGAGTGACATTGGATAAACTCGTCACCTTAAGCCTTTACAAAAAGCACTTAAAAGCCCCGCTGCTCACCTGGGACGCACAGACACCTGTAGCTGTTGCCCACGCTGCGGCAGACCCCGTGGGCGCAGGGGTTCAGGGCGCAGAAATCCACCAGCTGGGCGCACGTGGGGCCGGTGAAGCCCGCCGTGCAGCTGCAGCCGAACCCCAGGGGGCCGGGACCCTGAGCGTAACACGTCCCGTTATTATGACAGGGGCCGGAGGCACAGGGGTCCACCTTCTGCTCACAGGTAGCTCCCTGGTAGCCTGCAGGAGGGAGAGGAAATGGTAGAATGGTATACCGTCCAATAAATTACAATCTCCCTACCTCGGCGTCAATATGCTGGCATTTCTTCTTGTGTTTTTTATCTAATCAAATCAAATCAAAATGTATTATAGCTCCAAATCGCAAGAAATGCCTCAAAGGGCTGTACAACGCAAACAAAAGCAAAGACAAAAACAAAATACAAACGTCAAAGCATAAAAACTATAAAAAACATTATACATCAACATAAGTATTGCCATGATTTATGATTTCTTATGTTTATATTTCGTATTTTTAGGTTCATATTTGAATTGTGTGAGATGTTTACATGCTTTAATGTTGACAGCGATAAAAGAACGTTATTCACTCCATGCAGACAAAGCATGAATCTGGGGAAAACCGTGACTTGGGTTTGAAAAAGAGCTTAAAAAATAAAGTGGTGTACCCCAGGGATCTGTCCTTGGATCCCTTACATGTTTCCCCTTAATGAAATAATGTGCACATATGGTATTAATAACTGCTAGAATCCACTTCAAGACACTGGTACTTTCCTACCATGCTGCGAATGGATCTGGCCCTTCCTACATCCAGGATATGGTTAAACCGTACACCCCAGCACGTGCACTCCGCTCTGCATCAGCCAAACAGCTCACCCGCACTGCGAGGGGGACCCAAGTTCCCATCAGCAAAAATTCGTGGGTTTGCTATCCTGGCTCCAAAATGGTGGAATGAGCTCCCCATTGAAATCAGGACAGCAGAAAGCTTACACATCTTCTTCAGACTGAAAAGTCATCTGTTTTGACTCCACTTCGAGAGATAGAATTACTAACAAAGCACTTGTATACTAATAAAGGACTGGCTTATCTAAAGCCAGTTGAGTAGCACTTGAAATGTTTGGCTCTATGAAACCTGATGTACTTATATGATTCTGATTTCTTCAAGGTTGTATCTTGTTGGTCGAATGCACTTATTGTAAGTCGCTTTGGATAAAAGCCTCAGCTAAATGCAATGTAATGTAATGATGGAAACTTCTGGAGCAATGGAGACAAAGCTCAGAGACACGGGGAGAGCTGGAACTTTGATAGTAAACACTGAGGGTTTATTATGGAGTTACGGCCGGAGAATTTGACAAGACATGCTACAGCCATGAGGTGACACAGCTGCTGCCAAACCAATTCTGAACATCTCTACCCCAGAGCCCTGTATTGTGGTGGGCAGGCGCAGCTTCCACACCTTAGTGTGGTGTGTCGAGCTTGGGGTAGGCTGTAGGAGTAACCAACAGTAGGTCTAACGGATGGGGCGAAGGGTGACGGGACAGGCTGGACGGACGAGCGGAGCTAGGGACTAGGACGGAAGGGGAACCTGATAGGGACGGAACGGGACGACAGACTAGGAGCGGACATGAGCGACGGGCGAGCGGGACGAGGACTGAGACGGCCTGGACTGGTGGAAACGGCGACAGGGAGGCAAGCAAACGACATGTCAGTAGGGCCAGTAACGGAGACGAGACCAATAATAATGGTTATTGTCATGTAATGGTTATGAGGCGACCAAGAGCTCACGTACGTAGACTCAGGAAGTATTCTAACACTGTTAAGTAAGGGGATTCTNATCAGGACAGCAGAAAGCTTACACATCTTCCGGCGCAGACTGAAAACTCATCTCTTTCGACTCCACTTCGAGCAATAACATTACTAACAAAGCACTTCTCTTCTCTCGAATGCACTTACTGTAAGTCGCTTTGGATGAAAGCGTCAGCTAAATGCAATAATGTAATGTAATGTAATATCACTGCTACTTTGATAAAACACAACTCTATGTTGAATTTCCAAACCACAAACGAGAAATGGCTTTCAGTGTGCCTTTAAGCCTCACAACTGCCCACATTTGTAGAAGCAGCTGTGTGGATAATGTACTGAAACAAAGACATCAAGAAGACACCACCTTTTGTCCCTTCTGTGTTCCTGTTCTCATCATCGTTAGAGCCAAAAAGAACAGCAGCTTATCAGAGTATTTATGATTGCTTTGACAGGGATGTGTTAAAGGAGGATAGTTGTGTTTCAGTCATGAGTTCACTTCTCTTTGTTGGGTTCTTCAAATCCTCTCATTAGTGTGCGAACCTCTGCTTCTCTCACCTATATCCTCCACATCTAAAAATAACTTCCTCCCTTCATTCTCCACCCCTTCTCCTCCTCTGCCTTCACCTCCCCACGAGAGCTGCCATTGTACTGCAGCGGGAGAAACACTACACTATATGAACACTAAAGTGGTGTGTGTGTGTGTGTGTGTGTGTGTGTGTGTGTGTGTGTGTGTGTGTGTGTGTGTGTGTGTGTGTGTGTGTGTGTGTGTGTGTGTGTTGAGGGAGAGAGAGAGAGAGTGTGTGTGTGTGTGTGTGTGTGTGTGTGTGTGTGTGTGTGTGTGTGTGTGTGTGTGTGTGTGTGTGTGTGTGTGTGTGTGTGTGTGTGTGTGTGTGATTTACAGTAACACTGTAGTAAATTCCTGTGCCGACTGCATGGCGGTGACAACTCAATTGAGCTAATGAAGAGATCTCTCTCAAACTACCATTGATCTGCGAGACTTTATTTCACCGTGAGAGGAGGCCATTTATCATTCGGCTGCAGAGAGGCAGGAGTCGGAGGAAAATCTCACCCGAATCTCTCTTTCTCTCTTTTTCACCACTCTGCCTCAATCATATGCTTGCTTAAATCTAAATCACATGTGTCAAACTCAAGGCCCGGGGGCCAAATCCGGCCCGTGGTGGATTTAATTTCGGCCCACAGGATAATTTCTAATTCCTATTAGATCTGGCCCGCCGGTATATTGCACGCACACCTTCACTCCATCCTGAGGGTCTCCTCAGCTCAGAGCCTGAGCCCAAACATTGATGACCTTGCACCCAAGATGAGATGCCAAGT
>NW_011369945.1:18245671-18245936 GCF_000735185.1 Notothenia coriiceps
ACAATTAAAACCAAAGAAAGGCTTATTTATTTAGGCTACATGAATTCAACACCTTTAAAGACCGCCCTAACTTGACAACATCGTGTAGCCACTCAATCAAAAGGTAGCCCCACCCTAAAGCATACCTGATGTATTGTGTATGTTACTCTAAATGGCATCATAAATTGCTAAATGAACATTATGCTGTATTGAAGAAGACTTCAAACTAGAGATTGACACAAAACAACTTGTCAGGAAAATGTTTTCTGAGATGATAAATCCAGTG
>NW_011369945.1:18245964-18248476 GCF_000735185.1 Notothenia coriiceps
TTCGGGCGGCAGTATACGCCATGAAGTGGTTTGCGGCCTGCCAGTAAACCCAAAGCAGAAGAAGAAGAAGTGACGTCAGCGGCTTCATTTGACTAATCCTCTCTCAGGGAACTTATTCCGGTGTGAACGCGATCTGTACTTAGTTCCATTGGGGTACTAAGTGCTGGGAACTAAGTACGGCAAAGTACTTGGTGTGAAAGCGGCTTATGAGACACATTCCCCTACTTATTATTTGATGTTTTACCTTAAAAAAAACATTTGTATGACATTTGCTAGTATCAAGTCCTCTTCAATACAGAATGACTCATTTTGTAAATCATTTTCCCATTTAGAGTAAAATAGATAATAAAATAGCTTATGCTTTAGGGCGGGGCTACCACTGCATTGTCCAGTCAGGATGCTCTCTGTGTTTTAAAACATGAGTTGTAACATTTTGTTGCCTAAAAATGTGTTGTTGAATATTTAGTCGTACTTTTGCCCTTGTGTCACCATCTTGTTACAGAAAAACAAGATGGCGACGGACAAAAAGACAGACTTAAAGACTTCAAAACCATCGTCTACAAAACAATGGGTTACGTCCCTGTGACTACAACCATTTATTTCATACAGTCTGTGATTTTAGGACAGATGTTTAATGACTCGTTACCTATAAAGTACACCTTGCTGCCAACAAAGCAATTACCACGTGTGTAAAAGTGTTGCAGAGCTGATGCAGGTAGCTGTGTGACTAAAATAGAGTCCAAGCCTCTCCGTCTCGTCTCTCTGGATCTAGAAGTTCAGAACACCTCAAATAACATCTTTAATCAAATCTGACAGCTACACGGGATAAAAATAGCCTCATAGTGAACATTAACGGACACTTTTTAAGAGCCTGATGCGAGCCAATGAGCAGCGAGAACACAGATGACGAGACTTTGACGACGCAATATCCTCAGCCAATCAGGGGGCAGACAGAAAAACTTGTGCCCAATGACATCGAGCGAGCGGTGGCCTTGCAGAGTCACCGCTCCATCACATTCAGACACAGTGACGTAAAAGGAAGGAAATGTCATGTCAACGCTCCTCCCTCCTGACTGCATGCATCTTCCTCTTGCTGTTTGACCTTCACTTCCCTCTGTCCTTCTCTTTCATCCCTTTCTGTCTTTCCATCTCTTCTCGTTTCCTCTTATCTGACTTTTCCTCTCTCCTTCCACCCCTCTGATTTAACTCCCCAATGTCATCTCTCCCTCTCTTCCCTTCTCTGTATTTTCCCAGGCGATGCAGAGGCACACAGAGTTAGACGACATGTCAAGGTCACAGCTTAGTGAAGCTGCATCAGGTATGTCGAGCACACACAAGGTTAAACAGCCTTTCTGTCAAAGATAGGGACTCACACCATGTTTTGGCACGATGGTTCGACTTATCTCCTCACAACATCTGTTTGTGTGTAGCTCGGTTTTAAAACACAGATGGAATATCAGCATAAATATCTGTTGTTTTTTCCAATATGCAAATCAAATATTCTGACTCTGATATGCAAATGTGCGATTCTCCCCAATGTCATGTCAGGAATAAACGCAGTTAATAACATTTATTTAAATTCGTTAATCCTCAGTTGATTTTTTTGGCTCAGTTGTAAATTCGCTTTTTGGAAGCATTTCAAAATGTTTCCTAATTGGTTTGTCTATGCTTGATGGGAGAACAAATTCAATAAAGTAGTAAATTAAGTGTTATTCTAATAATACATTGTGTGTAACATTTACAAGTTATAAATACCAAAGCCTTTTACCCACACGTTCACACTTTGATGAAGTAGAACAGTCAGTGGGATGTTACGGAAAATGGTTTTGAAGACTCGATTTTGGTCACCATTTTGGCGGCCACCATCTTGTTTTTTGGAACCACAGGTGACACAAGGGGTGTTTCTCAATGTCGAGTAAAGCTGCTCCAGAGCCACTATTTCAAGCATACTACGTCATTGAGTGCCGACGAAGGACTGTCCCAATGTCCAGCATACTTGGAATTCTACCGAGCCCGGCGTACTTCGTAGCGAGAAATTTCGAGGCTGCACATGTGTAGATTCCGCGGTCTTAAAATCCCCACAATGCTTTGCACACGGACCAATTTCCCCAAATCTGTGGCAGAAAATGTAAGGCGGGGCCTCTCATATGACGCACACCTGCACACTTGCTCGCCTGTTCCACTCTTCGTTTTCCGAATGCCAGGAAGTATTCTTGCCTAGCTTCTGAAGGACTTTAACGCGTTAATTAAGATTAATTAATTACACAAAAATTAACGCGTTAAAAATTAAACGCATTTTAATCGCACTTATTTTTGTCACCGCGGAACGTTTCTCACTGGATGAGTTTCGGGGGTACCGATTATACTGGAGCACCAACTAACGTTCATTACTTCAGACAACAACAAACCACAGTGAACAATAGTCAAACGTGAACGAAGAAGACTGATGAGACCGCTTTGGTTGGCCCCGTGAATGGGACATTTTGTTTTAAAAAACGGTACGGATGGAAGC
>NW_011369945.1:18248516-18252062 GCF_000735185.1 Notothenia coriiceps
CACACCTGCACGCCTGTTCCACTCTTCGTTTTCCGAATGCCAGGAAGTATTCTTGCCTAGCTTCTGAAGCAAGTGACTCGGAAGACATGTGCTACCAAGCAAGCGTACTCAACATTGAGAAACACCCCATGAGCAAAGCAAACTTCAATGTTGAAAAATATTAACTTTAAAGACTGTTCTCCACTATCCTGATCTGCTTGACATTAATGTGGGAAGCATTATGTAAATAAAATAATGTAAATTACGACTTTTAAAATGTATTCATACAATATTTGCCTTAGCACTTTTGAGACCTTTACATTTTTTTTGAACACAATCAAAACCAAAGAAAGGCTTATTTATTTAGGCTACATGAATTCAACACCTTTAAAGACCGCCCTAACTTGACAACATCGTGTAGCCACTCAATACCTGATGTATTGTCTATGTTACTCTAAATGGCATCATAAATTGCTAAATGAACATTCAGCTGTATTGAAGAAGACTTCAAACTAGAGATTGACACAAAAAAACTTGTCAGGAAAATGTTTTCTGAGATGATAAATCCAGTGAGAAGTTGGGTGATTTTTCTCGTAGTCTTCCATACAGTCTGAGTTGTTTTTGCAACCAATGGAGTCGCCCCCTGCTGGCTATTATACAAAATGCAGGTTTAAGACACATCCACATAGCATTACCTTTCCAGACCTGGATATTTTTGCTTGATATGAAAACAGTTTTTTTAAATGTGTTGAATATGCACAACGTCTTACTGAGGAAGTAGTTCTGTCCCAGGGGCAGGAAGTGGTCCGGCACCACCAGTCCGTCAGCGCCCTGCAGGAACCACATGGTCGTGCCGTTCAAAATGGAGGAACGGAGGAAACCGTCTTCATTCACACGCCACAGAACTGGAGCTCCACTGGCGTTCACCACCACCCTGGAGGGGGAGAAAAAAAAGCAGGGGAGGGAGGGATGAAGAGAGGACATTCAGGAGAATCACAAAGAAAATCTTAACATTGTGGGCTTTTGTAAAGTTTAGCCAGGGCCGTCATGCAGACTGTGTGGGGCTTCACCTTGCGGAGGGTGCCTCAACTGAGCCGAAAATGCGCTTATGCAGTGCAATTAGTGTGGCGCGGCACGGTTTTGCCGCTGCGAGGCTCCACTAGCACCCCCCGTCGACGCTCGCGAAACAGAGGGCCTCATCATATAACTTTGCGTGGGGCCTCATGTTGGCCAGGGACGGCCCTGAGTCTAGCCCAAATTATAAATTCAGAACAGTCAGAACAGTTGTCATGATCTCTTTTCACTTGGTGACAGTGAAACAGCAAGATAATTATTGATGGACAATCCATGATTCATGATTATTGTGGACAAAAAATAATTTCCAATAATGGTATTATCATCATATCTATGGAACATTTTAAAGGACACGTTTATCGCTAATTACTTGACAAACTTTGACCTTATTTATTGTGCATTTTGTGTTTTTTTGAGAATGTATTAAACTTAAAATACTGATGTTAGGATGTGGAAAGATATCCAGTAAAAAATGTTCCCAACAACTGCCAACACAATATTATCATATGTATATCATTACAATTATATCAGTATTTCCTAATTTAAATATCAACTTTTTCATAAAAACTGGAATATCGCAACCCCTTTACTTACAATATTCACTGTTTAAATAATGGATATTATCAGAAAAATGCGTAAAATATTAGGACAGCTTCAAACTGCACCAATATTATATCGGGAGCATCACCTTGCTAGGCATCTCAAACATGAATTAAAGGTCAACAACACTTTATCCTGTGTTTGAACCGAGGCGGATGATTTAAGGACGCTCCTCCAGTTTGCCCAACAAGGCATTATGGGTAAGGGGTTGTGAGTAATGGCTGTCAGTGTCTGGACTCAGTGGGGGGGGATATTACTTCCTGTGGAAACACTTTGACCCTGATGAACACGAGTTGTGAAATACAGCCAGTGTGTCGGAGCCTATCATCCATCAGGAGCTCAGTACAAAATATAGTGGTTGACTGATATGAGAGCAGGGGGCTGACGGCCGATATATAATGCTGGTATTTTGTTGTTGACTTTTAATAATTAATGTTATTATTATTACTATTAAGAGATACAAAATTGCTTCATCTGACTTAAATGTATTTGTACCTTTTCTAAATGTATATGTATTAACAAAATAAAAGTACATAGCTAGACAAACAACTACTCTGCAAACAAATTCATAATAATTCACGTTTTACTGAAGCAGCTATGTACACCTTAATGCTCCTCCTGAGATGAACCCTTTTTATTCCAGGCACTACATGAGTTTTCTTCTAGCACCAACCCTCAGGCTATCGAGGGATGATTAAGGGCATGATCTCATAATATTGTAATATATCGTCTTTAAAACTTGACATGTCTAAATCAAGAAATAATGCTAATTCCAAATAAGTAATCCTAACAGCCGAACTGGTCTCATTTGTTTTCTATCTGGATGTGTGAGAGGATCGCGGAGAGAAAAGGGCGCTCTTGAGGAGGCGTAGCGCTGCATCTGTAAACATGTGAGCCGAGCAGCCGGCCCCCTGCTGGGCCCCGAGGAGGAGAAGAACAATGAGGGCCATGTTTCTGCCAGAGACACTGAGATCCAATATCTGCCATCCCGCCGAGCAGACTTAAAACACGAAGCCGAGTCACCGCTCTCACAGCCGAGAGGCAGCCGGGTGGTGAGAGAGAGAAGTTTTTATATTAGTACTTTGAATTGCTCTTTTTATTTAAAGATCACCTATTATGCAAATTCCACTTGTTCATGTCTCTTCTACATCAACATGTGTCCCCTCTTCTTCATGTCTCTTCTACATCAACATGTGTCCCCTCTTCTTCATGTCTCCTCTACATCAACATGTGTCCCCTCTTCTTCATGTCTCTTCTACATCAACATGTGTCCCCTCTTCTTCANACACACACACACACACACACACACACACACACACACACACACACACGCGGGTTCTTTCAAGGCTATACAAAGTAGGAAGCAGTATCCGACCATTTAAGTTATTTAAAGGTCACCTATTATGCAAAATCCACTTGTCCATGTCTCTTCTACTTCAACATGTGTCCCCTCTTCTTCATGTCTCTTCTACATCAACATGTGTCCCCTCTTCTTCATGTCTCTTCTACATCAACATGTGTCCCCTCTTCTTCATGTCTCTTCTACATCAACATGTGTCCCCTCTTCTCCATGTCTCTTCTACATCAACATGTGTCCCCTCTTCTCCATGTCTCTTCTACATCAACATGTGTCCCCTCTTCTTCATGTCTCTTCTACATCAACATGTGTCCCCTCTTCTTCATGTCTCTTCTACATCACCATGTGTCCCCTCTTCTTCATGTCTCTTCTACATCACCATGTGTCCCCTCTTCTTCATGTCTCTTCTACATCAACATGTGTTCCCTCTTCTTCATGTCTCTTCTACATCAACACGTGTCCCCTCTTCTTCACGTCTCTTCTACATCAACACGTGTCGCTTCTCCTCTTCTCTGTCTCTCTACATCACATGGGCC
>NW_011369945.1:18252107-18255866 GCF_000735185.1 Notothenia coriiceps
GTGCTCTAGTCTTTGCATAAGATGTCATGGTCGATAGTATCAAATGCAGCACTGAGATCGAGCAAAAACAAGGAATAGAGACAAGTCCTTTGTCTGAGGCTATTAGAATGTCATTTGTGACTTTAACCAGAGCTGTCTCTGTGCTATGATGTGTTCTAAAGCCAGACTGAAAATCTTCAAATAAATCATAGTTTTTTAAGTAATCACACAACTTTTTTGCGACTGCTTTCTCAAGAATCTTTGAGCGGAACGGAAGATTTGAAATAGGTCTATAGTTGGCTAAAACCTCTGGATCGAGGTTGTGCTTTTTAAGAAGCGGTTTTGTCACTGCTACTTTGAATGATTGTGGAACATAGCCTGATAATAAAGACATATTCATAATATTTAATAAAGAAGTGCTAATTAATGGAAGAACTTCCTTCAACAGCAACCCAAAACATACGCGCTCTCGCTAAGCGGTCCTACGATGCTGGTTATCAAGTGGATCGCTCAAGCCAGCCGTGCCCTATCTAGTTAGGTGCGTGTTCACATGAAAGGGGTGGCATTTGGAGCATTCGACCAATCACAAACATGGAGAAGCGCACTGACAGCGCAGCG
The DNA here is from genome assembly GCF_000735185.1 of Notothenia coriiceps. Classification (NCBI taxonomy): domain Eukaryota; kingdom Metazoa; phylum Chordata; class Actinopteri; order Perciformes; family Nototheniidae; genus Notothenia; species Notothenia coriiceps. Next base: position 18,252,705 of record NW_011369945.1, read on the forward strand.
CGTCATATTTCCTGAATGAAAAGTTAACTTTAATATTAGTCAAATATGAAGAAGTTAAACTTTAAATATCCATGACTTAAACACTGTATCCAGGATAAAAGCCACATAGCTGCACCTGCAAGGTGAATACAGCTGGTAAAAGAAAAAGTGTTTGAATGCGTACATCAACAGGTTTATGATATCACTGCCCCGTCTAAGACACGATCTGACTTTAATTACATTTGACTCGAGTGTTTCGTCAACTTAATGTGTTGCTTAAAATAATACTTCTGCATACAGTATGTGACACTGTGAGTGTTGCACGGCCAGATACGGCTCAAGAAGCTGACTCAGATAAGGAAATATATTATACATTATGATGTGATATGATGTGATATGAATGATAATGTGACAGATCAACATCTGCACTCAGTGTACTTATGTTGTGGCAGATATTTAAGTTAGCTTTCTTAACGCTAATGTTATAATAGTCAGATTGCTCTGAAGATGGGAGGTGATATTCTATTCATTTTCGCGTTCACACAGACAGTTGATTTTTGCCGGCCGTCTTTCCTGCAACGGCAGTTTAAACTGTATTTCCTCTATCCTGTAATATGACTTGATAGCTTTAAACTCCACACACTGAGCTCTGATTGTTCCGCAGGCAGTGCTTTCACTGAGTTGATCTCTTAGCCTGCGACCTAACCTGCTCCGGAGCAGGGGGGTATACTACGAATCTAGTTCAACGTATCCTGGATATGTTTTGAGTTATCCGGTTGACTTAATCCAAAACAAAGCCGCTCTCGCTAAACTGTCCTACAACGCTGGCTATCAACTCGTTTGCTCAAGCCAGCCGTGTCCTATGTAGTTAGGTGCGCGTTCACATGAAAGGGGTGGTATCTGGAGCATTCGACCAATCACAAACATGGAGAAGCGTACTGACAGCGCAGCGTCATACTTCCTCAATGAAAAGTCAACTATAATATTAGTCAAATATGAAGAAGTTAAACTTTAAACATCCATGACTTAAATACTTTACCCAGGATAAAAGCAACATAGCTACACTTGCAAGGTGAATACAGCTGGTAAAAGAAAAAGTGTTTGAATGCGTACATTAACAGATTTATGATCCAAGACACGAGATCTGACTTTAATTACATTTAACTCGAATGTTTCGTCAAGTTAATGTGTTGCTTAAAATAATACTTCTGCATACAGTAGGCTATGTGACACTGAGTGTTGCAAGGCCAGATACGGCTCGGCTGACTCAGATAAGGACATATATACAGTATGATACATTATGATGTGATATGATAATGGGACACATCGACGTCTGCACTCACAGTGCCGCGGACGGTAGGCTACGTAATGTTACTTTGATCCGGTTACTTATGCTGTGGCAGATATTTAATTAAGCTTTCTTAACATAATAGTATAATAATAGTTATAATAGTCCAATTGCTCTGAAGATGGGAGGTGATATTCGATTTCATTTTCACGTTCACAGAGTCAGTGATTTTGGCCGGCCGTCTTTCCTGCAACGGCAGTTTAAACTGTAAACTTTCCTCCGCACACTGAGCTCTGATTGGTCAGCAGCGTGGTGTTTTCGCTGAGTTGATCTCTTAATCCTGAAATGTATCCTGCTTCGGAGCACAGACTCAGGGTTCAGGATAAGTTCACCAATGGAGATCAGCCCCGCTAAAAAGTGAACCAGCTATCGTAGTACCGGAAATCCAGAAGTTATCTGTGCTAAACGGAAAATCCTGCTTCCGTATTGATCACCCAGGTTTAGCCACACAGCATAAGTTACCATGGAGCATCTAGCCCCGCTAAAAAGAGAACCAGCGTCGTAGGAACCGGAAAGCCGGAGTTTTCCCTGCCCGCTAAGCGACAAATCCTGCTTCGTAGTACAGGCCTCTGGTCTCAACTCCAGTTTGTCATGGATTAAATCCACAAAGCCTTGAAATGTTTGCGAAATGAGATTTGCACCTTCCAAGTAGGATGAATGCCGTCTCTCTTTAATAAGACCAGGTTTTTCCCCAGAAGGCCGTCCAATTGCGGCAATGACCTGCTTTAAAACAATGAATAATGACTCTATAAATCATATGGTAAGGGATAAGGTGCATGCGACGCGGTCATGCCGCTAATGTCCATGCTGATCTAGACCTCCGCTTCGCGTCGAACTCCTGATCAGCCTGTCGGTGTCTTTTTTCCCATAATGACCAGTTGCTGCACATTATCCCGTTAAATTACATGGCCACATTATCAAAAAGGTAAACGATTTGACCTCCGAATATTAATTTCAAATGCTTTTATGGATTTAGAATGATTTATTGATTTAAAAAATAGTCTGTATGTTGGTCACTAATTTACTCTATGTACATAATACACTCATGGAACTCAGGTTGGGGGTATTGGTTTCCGCACGGACAATATATTGTTGTTTACTTTATATTATGTGTGCTCCCGGCTTCGCTCTCGTTGTCATCTCGGGCTGCGAACCCGACAACATCTATTTCTGCTGCTCATTAAAGCCCCAGCTTTGTCTTCTGCACCCCTCCGACTCCTATCTCTCCGGTCACTCATTGGTGACCCCAACCAACATCTCCGTGAAGTTTCCGGAGGGACCCGAAGACGGAAAAAAAAACTCAGGTTTTTTCTCGAAATGCCAGGGGATTTTTTGAGACGATCCGTGCTGCCCCGGCACGCGGACTGAGGCTCGGGTGGGTGCCCCATTACGGAATGGCTGAGGACGTCGCTCGCCATTCCCACATCGTTCGTGGACAGTACGGCCCTTTTTGGAGCATTTTCTGGTGCCTGAGAGGATGTTCGACCCATGTCTGGTCAGCCTCGTGTGGACCCGATCCTCGCCTTTTCACCACCTCAACAGTTTGGAAAGTCGCTCAATGCCTTCATCGGCCCGTGGGTGGCGCGCTTCTGAGGACACCGTCTCGCCTCGCTCTAAAGGTTTCGACCGTGCCCCATGGCCTTTCATCGGCCCCCGTGGGTGGCGCTGCTTCGGGACCTGGTCTGGCCCTTTCCTTCGCCTCGGCTGTTTCCGGACGTCGCCCATCCTTCCATCGGCCGTGGGTGGCGAGCTTCGGGACCCTGCCTGGCTCGTCCTCTTACCGTGGCTTCACTGTTCGCCCTCGACGGCAGCTTCGGCCGCCCGCGTTGACCCCG
>NW_011369945.1:18255911-18258577 GCF_000735185.1 Notothenia coriiceps
GCCACCAAACACACATTCAAACTAAAGGAACCAGCCTGTTTGGCAAAATGTAAGAAGTAGAAAGTACAGGTATTTGGGTTCAACATGTAAGAAGTAGAAAGTACAGGTATTTGGGTTCAACATGTAAGAAGTAGAAAGTACAGGTATTTGTGTTCAACATGTAAGAAGTAGAAAGAAAAATGTACTTAAGTACATTAAAGAAGTATTTGTACTCCACTACTTCCCACCTCTGCTCAAGACCGTACTAAAAACCCATCATCCTTATCGGCTGTAATCCAGGAAACAGAACAGTTTGATATGCCTTTGTGTTAAAGTGTGTGTTACAGAGCTGTTTAATGCCTTAGTGTCATCATCATCATCATCATCCTCAGAGTCTGCAGTGGACTGAGTTTGGCTGCTTCTGAGCGTAGGAGGACAAACAGCACGAGTCTGCAGGCCCACAGCTCCACATTCCCACCAGCTAGACTAGATTATTAGATAAAGGGCAGAGTAATGGTGCTCGTCCACATTAGGAGCAGGCTGGACATGCAGGGAGGGGGGAAGGACCCATAGAAAACACAACTTGAAATGTCTGGCGAGTAGAAACATTGATCTCTTTAAGATGCTCTGAATCCTCGGCCATTATTTTCCCAGAGTGAGCAGACTCTGAAAAGGAGGGGGTGTTCCTGATCTAGAAGCTTTGCATGGACACAAATCAAAACAAAAAGATGCTGCTCTTGCAAAAATAATATGTATCCACCACACAGCCTGATTCATGTGTTGAAACCCTCTCTAATTGTGCGGGGAAGTCCTGGTATTTATTCACTCTCCCTGCATATTGATCTCATCTGAGCACAGAAAAGAAAGCCGTCTATTCAGCACTAATGTTTACACATTTACAGGAAAATACAAAAGCAGAAGCCTGTGTGATTCAAGCTCCTTACAGCACTACAGTAATTTGGATATGGCTTCCTTTTATGAGCTTGTGCTAAGCGTATTTGCTGTACGACTACACCGTGACTCATTGTAAACACAAGAGGGTCAGGCCAGCACAAATCCTTCTGGCTCAATATCAAGGATGACACGTTCTGCTGGATTAATAGAAATTATAGCCCACAGTTACAAAACAATGCATCCATCTCTTGTATTCTATAAACAAGAGTGCCACTCTAATCTTATATAATATTCGAGCACATGACGGCGCTTCACCGGCGGCTATAAGCTGAGCAGAGCAGAGACGTAGCACTTAAGAAACATTGTTTTTGTGTTGTATTTTCAAAGTGATGGAAATCCAACTAAGTGTTTTCAACTGCAAGCGCCTGTAGGTTTACACACAAGAGCCCAGAGGAGAGGCATCGCATCCGGACTCACACTAAAAGACATGGGACCCGTCTTTGTTCTGCAAGTAACAACGAGCAAGTCTTTGCACTCAAGTCTAAAGTACTAAGCCCTAGGAATTTAGTCTGGAGTCCTAAAGAACCCAATTTCAACCAAAGCTTTTACATAATGCAATTTCGCTTTGTTGACGAGAATTTTTGAACAAGAACAAAAATATCTTTGTTGCCATTTCTTCCAACTGGAGCTGAATAAAGTGACGTTCATTCTCTAAAGAAGCCCTATTTTCCCTTACCTGTAGTAATAATAATAATAATAATAATAATAATACAAGCAAGAAGTGCTAAGCCAGGTGGAAGAGGGGCGAGGGTTTACGGTTATATAGTGTGTCATACAGTTAGTTACCCATTGGACTCAATTTTTTACTTCTAGAACATTGTGACATCACTATGGAACACTCCTATTGGCTAGCGCTTCAACACATTGTACTTGATAGGCTAAGGGGCGGGACATCTTTAAGTTGTTGACCAATCACAACAGAGCGTAGAAGAGAGCAGAGAAGTGTCAGCGTCATGCTGGGGAATTAATAGCATCAGTTGATGGAGCAACAAAAGGGACATTTATGAAATCATGACACACTTTGACGTATTTTAATGAAGTATTTTTAAGTCAAGCGACTCCAAGTGAAGTCCTACACTTTGAGTTGTGAGTACTAGTGCATTTAAAAGTCCCCTATTATACTGTTTCTCATCAATATCACAGGTCTCAGATATATCCAGAACATGTCTCTGATTGGCTGGAACACCAAACAGATCATTGCAGCATTACCCATAATCCCCTCTGTTTCAGCCCTGTTTTCAAAGGGCTGATTCTCTGTCTGTTACTTTAGATCAAGGGGGTCAAACTCAATTTCATCTCGGGCCACATCAGCATCATGGTAGCACTCAAATGGCCGGTTTTATATATAAGACTATATAAAAATACATATATAAATATTTAAAATATATATATAAAATAATGTATTATATTACATTATTGCCTCTGCATTGGATTATTATTGGATAGGGTAAACACTTCATAATTAACTACGTCTGAAAGCAGAAGTCTGGGGCAAATAATTGCAAGTGTCTTCAGTGAGAATGTCACAACATGATTTAAAAAGAAAAGCCAAATTCTGGAGAAAAAAAGTCAAAATCCAAAAAATAAACAAGTGACATTTTGTAATAAAAGTCAGATTCTGAGAAAATAGGAATATTTTGAAGAAAAAAATTCTGATTCTGAGAAACAAGTCCAATTTGAGATGCATTGTGGGACATGTAGTTTATGGGCAACGTGCTTCTGTAAATCGGCAT
>NW_011369945.1:18258607-18266486 GCF_000735185.1 Notothenia coriiceps
GAATGTGTAGAAGAAGTCTGACTTTTAAGTAGAGAACTGAGTGAAGCTCGCTTCTTAATAATTGTTTTCGGATATATGATTATTTCCTGCCGATGAGATCTGTCACTCGATCGTGAACTTTACACCGAGATACTGGACTCCATGAATGCCTACTAAGACAAAGAGTTCCAACATAAACAAAGTCCTGATTTCAATGGGGAGCTCATTCCACCATTTTGGAGCCAGGATAGCAAACCCACGTGTTTTTGCTGATGGGAACTTGGGTCCCCCTCGCAGTGCGGGTGCAGCGAGCTGTTTGGCTGATGCAGAGTGGAGTGCACGTGCTGGGGTGTACGGTTTAACCATGTCCTGGATGTAGGAAGGGCCAGATCCATTCGCAGCATGGTACGCAAGTACCAGTGTCTTGAAGTGGATTCTTTAAAGCACAGAGCCTGAGAACATGGAGATATCTTGTTTTAAGTTACATAACAGGGCAACCATAGGACTTAACTAGAGCTGTAGAGGTTCGTGTTATCATTTATCTGTTAATCTTTCATGCAAAAATGGCAGGAAACACTGTTTTCAGTCTCAAACTACAGATTTGGGACCACTTGTTGCTTCAATTATTAGAGCTGCAATGATGAACTGTTGTAATAATGTCTCACAGTAGTCTTTGGTGCAAAAAATGACATTTCGTGCCTTTAAAATATGGAGATTTCCCCCTTTTAATATCATAAAGTGAATATGTTTGGGTATAAAACTTATAATACTAACAATTAACGACATCATTTTGGACTTTATGACTTTTTTTAATACTATTTTCTGATATTGAATACACAAAACTATTAACAAAACAGCAGATTAATGGTTCATACAAATTGCCGGTCTCAGCCCTAGATGCAATATAACATTGTCTGATCAATGAATAATGATCAGAACTTTAAGGTTTAAGATCCTCTAGTCATGTCATGGCAGGAAATATTGCTTTCATTCTCAAATATGCAGATTCTAAATGTCTAAAAGTAGTCTTTTGTGCAAAACATGATGTTTCCTCCCAGTCAAATATGGAGATTTCCCACTTTTAATATCATAAAGTGAATATTTTTGGGAATAAAACTGATAAAACTAACAACTAAAGACATTATTTTTGACTTTATGACTTTTCTTTTACTATTTAATACACCAAACTATGAATAAACAGAAGATTAATGGTTCACAAATTGCCGGTTGCAGCCCTAGATGTACTTTAAGCATATCTGATCAATAAATAATGATCAGAACTTTTATGTTTGAGTTCCTCCAGTCATGTCATGGCAGGAAATACTGTTTTCAGTCTCAAATATGCAGATTTGAAATGTCTAAAAGTAGTCTTTTGTGCAAAACAGGACGTTTCCTGCCTATAATATATGGGAATGTTCCCCTTTTAATATCATAAAGTGAATGTTTTGAGCATAAAACTGATAATACCAACCAACTAAAGACATCATATTGGACTTTATGACTTTTTGTTACTATTTAATACACCAAACTATGAATAAACAGCAGATTAATTGTTCATACAAAATGTTGGTTGCAGCCCTACAGTAGATGTAATATAACATTATCTGAACAGAACTTTTATGTTTAAGTTCCTCATGTCATATGAAGTCTTTATATCCCACAATGCTCTTCCCGTCTGTATTTATCTTGTGACTGAAGGAGTGAATGTGTCACGTGTGGCGAGAAAAGCTTTCCCCAGGATCTCTAAGAGCTTTTTCCCGTCTCAGTTTCCCAGAAGAGACTTCAGGGAGGCTCCGATATCTGACAATTAACAGCTTCCTCACCAGAGTGAATCATTAATATCCACAACAACATTTCTGTGGATTAGCTCATGTGCTAATGCATGTTGTGCAAATGTGCAAAACCTGCCTTTACATTTCCATTTATTGTAGGCTATAGCTCCTCTGAGGACATGATGAAGTAGAATGGCACGGGGCTAATGATGCATTCAGGTGCTTTTCTGATGGTGCCATTAGGAGAGGAGGAAGTATTTATTTTACTTTTAAGGCGTAATGTGGAAACATGGAGGTGTGATGCATGCATTGCTAATGTCTGTCTAAGTTTGAATTGTGCTGGCATTCATGTGAAGTTTCACAGTCAGAAACTCACTTTTACAATTATCCCAACACCATATTAATGCATCACAGTTGCCCGTGTAAGAAATAATCAATATATTGTGCCGGATTTAGGAACTTCCCCTCGATTCTATCGGTTCTAACCAGGGGCGGACTGGGACTAAAAATCAGCCAGGGACTCTCGACCGGCCCACTTCGGTACCGCAAGTAAATACCGCTAGTAAATTGTCAACGGGGGGCGGGTGCTAGTAACTTATCCGACCGGCCCACATCGTCCAACCGGCCCACTTCAGTACAGGCCCATCGGGATTCGTCCCGAACGTCAGTCCGCTACTGGTTCTAACGGTTACAAAGAGGTGCCAATCACCTAAATCGACCAATCAAATGTCACTTGTTTTGCATCAATCTTGATACAGGGTACTTATTATGTTATATGTTGGATTCCTAAAGCTTTTAGTCTCCTATCCCATCATCCAAGAGTGGTTTTCACTATAAATAATGGTTTATTTTTAGACGGAAACTATCATTTACATTGCTTTACTATGATCAATCTGAATTTACTTTAAAATTAAAAAAAATCCATGTTTTCAGGTGTATATCTTTTCTCCAGGGTTTTGAACATATGGTGCTGAATTTACTTTAAAATAAAAAAATCTATATTGATTCTGACACTTCTACATCCAACTCACAGGTTTATCATTGCTTTGAGAAAAAAGATTATTAATTTTCCCCTTTTAGAAGTGAAGATATGGTCATTTGTTCTGGACATGTCATCTTCGAGCCGCAGGAGCTGCAGCGAGCCGTTTAGTGGAGAAAGTGAATACTGCTGAATACACATTACTTTACAGAGATGCTGTATGCGAAACCAATGTGAGTTTGGAAAATTGCACAGTATTTTTCTATTTTAGTATACCTCAACAATGGAATTATGATCAGTGGAAATGGCCATGACATGGGACCTTTAAGAACCACAGCTGTGTTCCCTTGTAAACTGTTAGAAATTAAAATCAATGTTTTGATGGTATAATGTAGCTTAAACATACCGTCAGTTTAAACGTTCTTTTATACTGAAAAAACAGAAATTCTTGTGCACAAGCAGTTAAGCTTTTATTCTGAAAATCCTTCATCTACGGTTAGCATTTAGCATGTGGCTAATATACGATTTCCTAAAGAGGTGAATTGAGTAGCAAAATGACGTGGTGTGGTAGGAAAAACCCGAAACCTACTGATTTAACACCTACAACTATAGATGTCGAGATAACTACCATGGCTGAATATTAAATGAAAGTACAGTTTATTTGAATACACTATTGTTTACCAGACGAGAGTAGGCCATGTGACAAACATCCGGAATGACCGGAAACCAAACCGCCGTGAAGCATTTTCTGGTATGTTTTAAGATTTAAGAGTATTGATTCGCGTTTAGAATGTGGTTACATGAAAAGTGATGAAAGAGAATATGAGGAGAAAAGGCGTGTTAAGCATATTGTTAAAGGTGAAAAGTTACCAATCCTCTGTTTAAATGCAACAACGGACATTAGAGCCGAGGCGAGCCGGCTGGCGGGGAAGGAGCCAGCAGAGGAATATATAAAGGTGCGAACGGGGATTCGTCCTTCTCTTCCTTGCTCAGGAGAGCCCAGATCACAGCTGTTTTCCTGGCCGGAACAATATTCTGTCTGTAAACTACGCGCCTTCTTTTTAATTAAAGTAATCCCATTTTGAATCATTTTTTTCAGAGACTCCATTTAGTCTCATTTTTAAGAGATTCTTCCTGACGCGAGAATAAAGAACATATTTAACAAAACATACTATACATTCATAATAAATATTGTTAAACTTTTCCCAAAAAGCTTCCTGTCTTCTTTAGACCAACTCCANGGGGGGGAGGGTTACCTTGGTTGGTGATTGGCTAATGGTTACACAAGACAAAATATCGTTATGACATCACAAAGTGGCCAAAATCTGATCAGCTCATTTTCAGACAGGTTTTTATACAAATGGATCAGGACAAAAAGAGAGAGAATCTTTGTTCCTGAAACTTTCAGAGTCTCTTTCCACAGAGGGGACACGAAAAAGTGGATTTTGCACAATAGGTGACCTTTAAGTCAAGAAGCTCCAAGTCTTTTACTGCCTCAATTCCTGTCTACGCACCTATGACTCAAGTATGACTTAATAACCACACTCAGCCCAGAGTCCACACTAACACAGAGAAGCCTTGCATTAGCCCATGTCCTTTTTGTTATGACCATTTCATTCATTATTCATTGGGAAAGGTTTGCAAAGATCCAGCTCAGCATCCTGAGGCGTGACTTTCATGACTGCAACTCTCGTTTTGATCTTATCCGACAAATATGGACATTTTAAGCCTTTGGGAAAGTTGTATATCAAATCTCTGCTCCATAGCTTCTCTTGGACTTCAAATCTCACTGTACATTTGTATTCTATTTAATATTCCGTCCCTCACATGCATATATAATAACTTGCTTTATATTTTGTGAAAGTACATTTCTAATTCAACATGTATATTTTCTGTTTTCTTGTTTATTTCTAGTCTTTTAATTTGTTATTGTACAATGCAATGTCTTTTTCTGCTGCTGCAACGCAACACATTCCCAAATTGCGATCAATAAATACTTCTTAACTTATCTTAGTGTCTGAGAGGAATCAAATAACGACCAAAGAAGCTCAAAATGTCCGATAAATCCGCCTTGTTTGACTCAATGCAGTTTATTTAATGATTCTGGATAAAACACAAAGCCCCTGTTTTCTTCTCTCTCTTACCTCACTTTAGATTTTTCATTAAAAGTGATTTTTCATGCAAATCTGTTTTGATCTTATCCGACAAATAAGGACATTTAAAGCCGTGGATTTTGATGAAACTTGGACGGACATTTTTCACCGTTTCCGGATATTTTATAAACCGTTAATCTAAGGAAGAAATGTCTAGTTTCCGCCCTATTTTCTCTCCGTTGCGTGAGGTCTTCTCAGAACTCCCAAAGCGTGCACTAGCGTTATTACTGAGGATTGTAAAGGTAGCTTGATTGACCCTTGAGAAAAAAATGTCAGAGCTCTTGTGCTTAACATTTCTTTTGAGGGCAGAGAGCGCCATAGGTGCTCCAGAGCTGAATAACGGGCTGTAATATCTGATTGCAGCAGAGAGGCAGTGATTGTATTGGACAAAGGGCTCAGGTTGCTTTGAATGAAAGCGCACAGCTGTGTTCCAGACTAGTAATGGCATTTTCTTTTTTGGTCAAGGGCTTTCGAAGGGTTCTCAGTGCCCCCATTATAGGCTTCCCTGACCTCGGGAAGCTGCTATTTGACAGCAGATCGGCCCCGGCAGTTTATTTCCAAATGTTCTCTCAGCTGTGGATAACCTCGGTGCGTTCAGAGGTCTTGGATATTAAGTCACTTCCAAGTTCTACCTCGTCGAGCACTCAGCAGAACGTCAATGCGCATTAGGGTGGGATTTCCCTTTAAGGTTTCACAGGCTTCCCCCAAAACCAAAGTGAACAGGTCAGCAGCAGAGATGGCAACAGTACACACATCCTTTCCTCAAGTAGAAGTACAGATACTCGTGTTTAAGGCTCACACCTGAGGGGAAGGTCACCGGCTGCTGAACTCACTGCATCTGATTACTCTGACAGAGGCAGAGGTAATTAACTTAATACGGCTTAATTATGCTGAGTAGGATTCAATTAATGTTTCACGTCCGAACGTCCCTAATATAAAGGGGTCAGTCTCCCCAGTATTTGGTTGTTCCCAAGGTCCACAACACACACCACACACCACACACACACACACAACACACACCACACACCCACCACACCACACACAAACACACACAACCAACACACAAAAACACACACACAAAACACACAACACCCACACAACACACCACACACACACACAACACACAACACACACACAACACACCACACAACAACCACACACAACACACACACCACACACACCAACACCAAACAACACACACCAAAAGCACACAACCAACAACACAGACGGACATGTTACACAACGTAACAAAAAGCCCCGACAAAAACCCTTTTAAAGGGAAGCTCTAAATTAAAAGTCCTGGAGACCCACGGAACAGAATTTAAATGTTCGCCAACCATCCCCCAAGTTCGAAGGTTTACGTGTTTATAAGTAAACCCATTTACTGAGACTGGTTTGGGTATACCCAAAAGTCCCTAACCTCCCTTTATTTTGTTTGATTTAAATCAAATTAACATACTGAACAAAAATCTTACAAATCCGATTTTTTCCCCGGTAAAATTTTTTACGTCAAAATCGGGGAAGAAATTTTTTACCCCTCTAAAAGTAATGAACAGGGAACCAATATTCTATAAATTTTCAAATCTATTATTAGGACCCCAAACCCTAGTTGTCTTTTCCTGGGAAAAGGAGATTCCAGAACCTATAAATAACCCTGTAATAGATTTGAAAAACAACCTCCAAAACTCACGCAAAAAAACTACTATAAACGGGGTGAAAGAAAGAAAGGGGAGGAAAGGGATACAATAAAAAGGGACCGAACAAAATGTCATTTTTAGTGCTCGCCCTAAAAACAAACTAACTGGTTTTTTTGGGGGCCGGGGAAGTCGCAATTTATTAAAGGTAAAAGGCGGGGAAAGTTCGATCCCAAAAACTCCCCTTCAAAGTTTAAAACCTTCTTCCCAGTTTGATTGGGTTCAGTTGTGGCCCACACTGTCGTCGCGCCATTAAAACTTGGTGCGGCAACAACTTAGAACTTCACTAAATGGAAAGCAAAAAAGTAAGGGAGTAATGAACGACTGGTCCTCCCGACCTTTGTTTAAATGGTAATAGGGCCCCTACCCCTTCATAGCTTGTCTCAGGGTGAAAGAAAAGGGATCCCCCCTCCCTTTCATCACCCTCATGTTAATGAAACAAATGCATGAATACATGTACAAAGAACATAGTCATGAAATGAGTATGTAAAACCCTTTTGAGGGTTTAATGGACAGAAGGATGGAAAGAATTGTACAACTTTGTGGGTTTGTGAACATGAAAGATGAAGAATGTAAATTGGTGTTTTTAATGGGGACATGAAAGATCGAAGAGTTGTAAACTGTTGTTTTCAATTGGACAAAAAATGGAAAAAAAGAATGAAGTAATGGTAAACAACCTTGGGTTTTATGGGACAGAAAGATGAAGAAATAATAAAATCTTGGGTTTTATGGACAAATGAAAAGATTGAAGAGAAGAAGAAGGGTTTGTCCGACCAAAGGAAATCAAAACTAACACCAAACCACCGCAAACACCTAGTAAATAATAATTCCTCAAAGGTAACGCCACCGATAACTAAACTTTGCTGCTTAGGCCAACTAAAAGGTAGTAAAGGACCAGAAGAGATTTCCTTTTCTGGGTTACTTTTGCAAAAAGTAACAACGGCAACAAAGGTCCCCGGTACCCCCTTTGTAAGTAATTCCGATTTTTGTTACCTGTAATAACAAAAGGAATAATTATATTTTTCCCCTCCCAAAAGTCCAATGAAGGAAAATTTTTGTCGAACGATCAAATACCCCATGGAAAAATGACTTTCATGTAAAGGTTGTTCAAGGAAAATGAAAACTGGGGAACTCACCTTCTTCGAAATCAGGTCATGAAGATGAAAAGGTGGTCCTTCCATAAAAAATTTGGGTGCCTCAAATACGACAATGAAGATGGGGAACTCCCTTTTCCCTACACACATGAAATTGGTAGAGAACAACCGCCGTGCCAAAGAGGGTGACGACCGGTCATTGGTCCCG